>NC_074711.1:68054701-68367411 GCF_947242115.1 Biomphalaria glabrata
CACATCGCTAAGAAGCACAAATGGCAGACATGTTCCTCAGGCAACAGAATCTTCATGGCTTCCACCCATCTATCTCGAATCACTCAAGGACATATCTATGCTAACATACGTCTCAAAAATGAACGATACGAGGGAGTTAGACTTTCTCTACTAGACCATTTATGCTCTGACGTAATTCTTGGACTTGACTTTATAAGTTTGCACCAAAACTTGTTTATTCCTTTTGATGGTCAGAAACCATCATTATGCCTGAGTACTCTCCAGCCAGAGAAGGTAGAGGCTCCTAGCCTATTTAGTAATCTGTCACCAAACTGTACCCCAGTGGCTACAAGGTCTCGCAGATACTCAGTTCCAGATAGAAAGTTTATAGAGAAGGAAATTCAACAACTAATAAAGGATGAAATTATTGAACCATCTAAATCTCCCTGGCGTGCACAAGTCCTAGTCACAACAAATGACACATAAGAAAAGAATGGTTGTGGACTACAGCCAAACCATAAACCGGTTCACTCTACTAGACGCCTACCCTATGCCCAGAATTGACGAACTGGCAGAGAAGATTTCGCAATACTCTGTATATAGCACTTTAGACCTGAAAAGTGCATACCATCAGATTCCTATAAAAGAAGAGGAAAGGCCGTTCACAGCCTTTGAAGCATGTGGGAAACTGTTCAATTCCGTCGGATTCCGCTTGGCGTTACGAATGGAGTCGCCTGTTTTCAGCGTACGATTGACAAAATCATCGAAGACGAACGACTCACTGACACTTTTACTTATGTGGACAATGTGACCATCTGCGGTATGGACTCTGAATCACACGACCGAAACATACAGCGATTTATTGATAGTGCTCAAAAGTATGGAATCACTCTTAATGAAACAAAAAGTGAAATTAGCACTGCTAAAGTGAGACTGTTAGGATACGAGATTTCCAAAGACAAATTAAGCCGGATCCTGAGAGATTTCGCGCTCTAAGGGAATTACCCGTACCAGTGAACATGCGTGAACAGAAACGAGTAGTGGGTCTTCTGGCTTACTACTCACAGTGGATACCTAACTTCTCAACAAAAATTAGCCTGTTAACAAGAAATCAATAATTTCCTGTCTCTTAAGAAGTCAAAAGAACATTTGAAAGTTTGAAAAATGAGCTTGAAAAAGCCGCCGTATATACTATTGATCCGAATCGCCCTTTAACCGTTGAGACGGATGCTTCTGATATAGCCATTGCGGCTACCCTCAACCAAGATGGCCAGCCCATTGCTTTCTTCTCTCGCTCATTAACAAAAAGTGAAAGAAAACATTCTTCAGTTGAGAAAGAAGCATATGCCATTGGTGAGTCGATGAGGAAATGGAAACATTTCTTAGTTGGTAAAGCGTTCACACTTGTTAAGGATCAGCGATCTGTCTCTTTCATGTATCAAACAAAGGAAAAATTAAAAATTAAAAAATCCAAAGGTGGAAACTTGAACTCTCGTGTTTCCATTATGACGTCATCTATCGCCCTGGCAAGCAGAACACTGTAGCTGATACATTTACCAGAAATTATCTATCTGCCATCACTCGCAATGACCTTAAATTGCTGCACACTAGTCTTTGCCACCCGGGCGTTACTCGACTATTGCACTATGTAAGGACTAAAAATCTTCCATTTTCCTGTGATGACGTCAAAACTGTAATAGAACAATATCAAGCTCAGTGAACATGTCAAGCTTGTGCAGAACTAAAGCCCCATTTTTTTCGACAGCCGACCGGAGAACTGATTAAAGCAACTCAACCTTTTGAGAGAATTAGTATGGATTTCAAGGGACCTCTCCCTACTGTTTCCAGAAATAGATATCTACTTACCATTATAGATGAATTCTCTAGATTCCCATTTGCATTTGCATGTCCTGATATGTCTTCCTCTACGGTTGTTAAATGTCTCAATGAACTATTTGCCCTATTTGGATTTCCAGCGTACGTCCACACTGACAGGGGAACTTCGTTTATGTCTACAGAGGTGCAGCATTTCCTCCACAGAGAGGAATTGCAACCAGTAGAACGACCCCTTACAGTCCGAGAGGAAACAGACAAATAGAGAAACTTAACGGGACTTTATGGAAAACCATCACCTTGGCTCTACATTCTAAGGAATTGGACATAGCTAAATGTGAACTAGTACTAAATGATGCTCTGCAATCCATCCGGTCATTACTATGCACTGCAACTAACAGGACACCACATGAACGACTTTTTGGGTTCAACCGAAGAAGTGGTTCCGGGACATCCTTGCCAACATGGTTGACCAGTCCTGGTCCTGTCCTGCTGAAGAAGAACGTTAGATCATCTAAATATGATCCCATAACAGAGGAAGTTGATTTGGTAACATGCAACCCTCAGTACGCTGTAATCCGTACACCAAATGGCCAAACTGTCTCAATACGAATGTTAGCCCCTAGGGAGGAACAAAAAGTTATAGAAAATGAGAAGCAGAGAATCAGAGTGGAACAGAGCTTGATATTGGCTGCCCCATCCAAAGCTCACCTCCCAGGAATCAACCTACTGATTCTATCATGCCTGAAGAAACCACCAGCACCACCGAAGACATAGCCAGACCGTCCAAAACTCAAGCAGATGAAACTACACATACATACAATCTTAGAGTAAGGAGAACTAGGCCCAACTACAAAGTGTAAAAGCTCATCAGCTTACTAGAGCTCTTACTTTGACATTCAGTTTTGTCTCCAAAATGACATTTGTTTATTTTACTACTTTCATTTGGTTTTGTTGACTTGACTTTAATGTGATATTTGATCTATCATGATATATTTTAATAAGCTATTTGATTTACCATGTTATATCAACATGTTACATTATGTCATGCTATTCTACATTGTTTGTTTACTTGAATCTCTATTATTACTCTACACTTACTTATATCAACATGTTACATTATGTCATGCTATTCTACATTGTTTGTTTACTTGAATCTCTATTATTATTCTGCACTTACTTATATCAACATGTTACATTATGTCAGGCTATTCTACATTGTTTGTTTACTTGAATCTCTATTATTATTCTGCACTTACTTATATCAACATGTTACATTATGTCATGCTATTCTACATTGTTTGTTTACTTGAATCTCTATTATTACTCTACGCTTACTTATATCAACATGTTACATTATGTCATGCTATTCTACATTGTTTGTTTACTTCAATCTCTATTATTACTCTACGCTTACTTATATCAACATGTTACATTATGTCATGCTATTCTACATTGTTTGTTTACTTGAATCTCTATTATTATTCTACACTTACTTAATTCTTTCATTGTTTATAATACTAGTTAGCATTATTTGAACCGGGGTGAATGTTATGAAAATTATATTCTGTATCGGTTGTCGTTCTTATGTTTACATGTGCTTGTAACTCGTCCGTAAGAATGTGTTCATGAAATATGTGTTGTGTAGTCAGTCAGTGTATTAAAGCCAGACTAAGTGGACATGGTTTTCGACTCTCTTATCTTTATGTTCAAAACAATGTTAACAGTTTATTCTGACAATCTCAGAATGGTAAGTACATCAGAGTTTAAAGGGTTAAGAAAGCTTATCAAAAGAGACTTGTATTAATCTAATACTCAAAATGCTATACTTACCCATCAGTGAGAATAGCAAACTGAAAGTCGGTTCCCAGCCTATGTATTGCCATCCACTCTTCAAATTCTTTGAAGACCTCAGCAAAGTCTTTGGCTTTGTCTACTTGTTGCTGTAGATGATTTGAAAAACAATATCCACACTAATTGATTAATCATCATTATGATATGCAAAAAAACAACAACCCTAAACTAATTTCATGTGTACAGTTCAGCTATGCAGTTGTTTCATTCACTTTCTAGACATTTTTTTTTCATCTTACTCTTCATATTCAAAGTGAGACAAATCACACTGTTCTAACTCTGCTCCAGCACCATTGTTTATTGTGAGCACCAGCACACAGTTTAGATCAAAATATCATTGTTATAAAAAGACAAGCCAAAGTGACAGAATGAAAGAACAGGTTATGCTATTCTGGGACAGGAGAAAGATACACTCTTTCATCCGGCTGTGTAACTGTTTCGCGGCTGTCGAGATTGACCTGAGACAACACTGGTAGGTTGTGTTATGGCTGTGGAGATTGACCTGAGACAACACTGGTACGTTGTGTTATGGTTGGTGCTGTAACAGTGGGGAAGACTGAATCCTAGACTAGCAACAAGAACTTATGAACTTATCAAAATGAATGCTGGAGTTGAGCTCAAGACTAAGGCACTGTATGTGCATTTGTTAGTCCATTTATTGTGTAATAAAACATTTTTCATCATAACTGACTCCTTTCATTAAGTTGTTGCCCTTATATTTACAACAATATTATCCCTAAGATTAGCTAGTCTTAGATAGTTAAAACTAAATAATGTGGTCCTCCAGTGGCATAGCATCCATGGTGCGAAGGGGTTCAATGAACCCGGGCCCATGACCATTAGGGGTCCACAGCCTGTGGAGTAGCCACAATAGTGCAAAGGGGTTCATTGCACTTGGGTCCATGACTCTTGACTAGTTGGGGCCCACGTGAGAACTTTATGGATGACATTAAAGTCCTGAATTAAAATTTCGAAACAGCTGCTATTATTCTATTTTCTCCAAGCTCAATTTGTTTCTTTTTTTTTTCTGTATTCAAAATGTGAGGTCTGAAATTTTAATTCAACCAGTCTCATTTTACATAAGTAACAAAACTCGCACAAAAGTTGTGATTTTGTCTCTGAGCCAATGAAGTAGATACTTTGAAATACATTAAAACACTCATGTAGGACGACAGCATCCTCAGAAGTCTTCATCACATTGTTTTGTTGTCTTTGTATTGTATAAACACAATGTTAATGTCATCATTACAACAGAATAAAAAAAAAAAGTAGGTGATGAAATTTATAAAAATAATTTAAAAAATAACATTAAATATTTAGCAAGGAGACTAAACACCAGAGTAAATGACATATATACTGTTAAAGTTGAAATGTTTGTTCTGTTACAACGAATGGCAAAACCAAAATGGGGAGCAGATTTATAACAAAGATGTAGAAGATAGAAAGATGTCAAAATTAATCATGGAATATTGTCGTTCTCTGACCAATGCTTAGTATTTGGTTCATAGTTCTTAAAGAAATTTATCTCCATTATATTTATATAAAAATCTCTAACCAGGTTTTATTTAAAATTGTTATGAATATTGGAATTTGACAGGAAAACAAAGCCCCGCAGGTTCAAAACGAGATAACAGTTCTGGCAAACATACCAAGGTCCAATCCGCACAAATGTTTCTGAGAGCACTCAAGACATATTAAAAGTTGATCAAATAAGCATTATTAAAAAAAATGTTTTGTAATCTCCGATGACGGAACATCCAAAAAAATAGCAATAAGAGAATCATTTCTAGGTTTTCGTTTTTGTGAGAGCCAAAACAAATGCTCCAAGTAATGAATAATCCCCATTTATCCTTAAATAAACTGCGATGCTAACTGGTTCCGTCAGCTGTGTTCAAGACATTGCAGATTTCTATGACTTGGTATGTGTTTTTTAGCTCATAGCATCTCAAGATGGGCACGTCTTGAATCCAATACGAAGAGCACAGCTTATAGTAAACTCAAATACTTTTGCCCACATGGTGGTCATCAAGGAATGATTCAGATATTTTGATGTACTAAAACTGTTAACACAAATTGCTTTGTGTTTCTCAAAGGAAAACAAATGCCTGGAAGCTGCAGCACTTAGAGGGAAATAAGAACTGCTGATTGTCGAGTACTAAATTGTAAGCGCAGTCAGTGTTGCATTGAAAATGTTGAAAAATGAAAAGCAAGATCTGCATAAAGCAGAAAGTAATAGAATGTCTCTTGGTTAATATACCCATACATTCAGATTACTCAATTGTTCTGTCACACTATACATTTGTCTTATTGGGGAAGGGGGACCCACCAAGATATTCTTGAACCCAGGCCTATGGATACCTTGCTACGCACTGTGTTCCTCTAATGCTACAATTTTATTTTTTATGTCTACTTAGTTGCACTAGCATCAACTTAATAGCATAAATACAATATCATGTTAGTTAATATAGTGACAAAGAACTAACCTGTGTAATTCCAGTAAGTTTTGTACAAAAGTCTGTTAACTTTGGATTTTTTTTAGGCTTGCAGAATTTTTGAAATGTGTTGCTCTAAAAACAAGCCAAAAGAAAAATAAATAAACAGAAAGAATACAATGATTTAACAAAACTTATAAGGGAGACAACATCCAAACATTTAAAAATCATTTTTTAAACAAATTAGAACCCACAAAATTTTATTGCTGATAGTAAACCTGTGATTGCATCTAAAAACTCAAAATAATAAGGCATTGTATTAAAAAACTAAGTTGAAATAATAATAAAAACACTGGTTCTGCAAAGATGAATCAGAAAAGGGAGTGGTGTTAGTCGCCATCACATATTAAATAAAAGGACAGATAAGTTAACTTAAGGCTATTTAGTGTTAATTGTTTGTCTATTTTTTTTTTTGTTTGTTTTGTAGCTGATGAAGGCCTTGCGGCCCAACCTCCTTTGTTTTACTTGGTCTAGCAGGGTTACATATATGCATCTTTATCACATTTTCTATACAGTTGTTCTGGCAAATATGTAGGTCACAGCTGGCGCTATGTAGCCATGGGAAATACTGCATTCCTAATTAATCTTCGGACTTGAAGACAAGCCTTATTATACAGTCGTTCAGCCCTGCAGCAGTAAATCTTTGTTTTTGGTTCTTGGCGAATAAAAAAATAAACATCCAAATGAAATGCCAAGAGTCACACTTAATGCATATGACGCAGAACTATTCAAACATGCATTGGGCAGAAAAGCTGATAACTAAATACGATTATAGATCACATAATAAATGACTAGGGTTACATAATGATAGGCTAAAGACTTAACGTTTTTGAAGGATGTCAGTAATTAGCAATAGCACACTTACTATAGACTTAGTCCTAGTATCCACCAGCACAGCTGGGAATTCAATAATCTCATGTACAAAGTTCTCATTGTTTTCGCTGCAAGTTGCCTCATAGTCGATCACCACCAGAAAGTCAAACTTCATTATCTCATCTTCAGATAGCATTCTATTACACTGAGCAAATTTTTGACGTTTGTAGTGGTTTTTTAAACGTTTTTTCAAGACATCTTTGACACCACTTTGAAAAACAAAAAAAAAACATCACTTTTCAATGGAATTAATAAAACATTGGAACATGTTTAAAAAATATTTAAAAAAAAAAACAGCTTTTATTCTTTTGTGCCTCTGAAGAATAATTAGATTTAAAATATGTAACAGTTCCTGCTAATGACATATTTGCAAATGCTAAGTGGAATAATATCATTTTACTGAGAAGTATTTGGGGAAACAAAAAGAGAACATACAATTTTTTTTTTAATGCCCAGACTGGTTTGATAAGGACCACACATTCTAGCTACATGTAGTAATATTACATGATATTTCTAAAAACTTCACATGATGTTGACTGTCTCTGTCCACAAAAACATTTTGTCCATATTTTATTTCTACTGATAACCTTATGTTCTGGCCAAACAGTAGTTTTAAAAATCTTTCTGCAGGTTTACATTATGAATGACAATAATTGTTAATTCTTCTTGCATTAAAAAAAAAAAGTCCTTTAATTGAATATATTTAGCAAAGCAAAAGTTGTTGGTACCATGTATTAAGCCTGAATTCTGCTAATTTTGTCTGAAGTTGTTCTTTTGTCATTCTATTGATGGCCCCATTGATCCGTGACAGTTTTGTCATCACATCATCCGTTTGAGTGGCACTGCTGTCATCTAGACGAGGTTTAGGCTTGTATATTTTGCAATCTGTAACTGTTGTGTCACTTTCATTACTTGTGGCCTGTGAGGTTATGATTCAAATCAAAAGGTGAAACAAAAACTCAATTAAAATTAAGAGGTCACAATCAATGCTAAGTACTGCTTCTAAATCTAAATCATTCTTATATGACATCCTATTGAAAGCCTGTAATGCTAGCAACATGGGACCTTGCAACTAACATCTGCAAGGGAGAGACACAATATATGCTCACATCAAAGTGATTAAGAAGAGTACTGGCTTGTAGAGGGAGAACATACTATATTGAGGGAGGAAATGGAAAATGAAACAACTCTCACTAATAACATCTGCATCTCTTGTGAGCAGTGCTTTTTAAATTGGTCTATTCTGTCCCATTGGGTCCTGCAAAGGGCACATTGGCTGTACCCACATAAAGTGTTCCTCAAACCTTCATATGTTCAAATTTGTATTCATCATACAAGTATGGTTATAAACTACAAAGCATGTTTATGGCAAACTTAACTGTTTTTGACATTTAGGAATTTTAAACTTATAATAAAGAGAGTTATGTAACAAAATAAAATGTTGTAATAAAGCGAAGAATGGTAAATATAACATTGGCAAAGAAACAATTTAATTAAATCAATAGTTAAATTTTTTAAACTGTCATGAAACTATTCAACAAGTACAAGAAAGAAACAATGAACAAGACCTGTGTAGAAGAAGAAATGGCTGATGCTTCACAACTATTTTGTTTGCTGTCATCTTTCTGTTCTGTGAAATTTTTATTGTTATTTAGTTCTCTCTGTTCAGTTTTCGAGCCCATCTTTAACAAAACAGAAATATGAAATAGAGTAATATCAAAAATCAAATAATTTTTTTTTTTGGGTCAAATCTACAGACATAAACTTTAAAGGCATAGGGTCTTTTTTATAAAGTATTTCAAATGGCCAGCTACTCAATAGTCAGTCATTCAAACTGCAGGGCTATATACTGAACATGGAAGAAGAACAGATTAAGAGGGTCCTGGTAACAGAAGACACCATCATACCCCCACAGTCTGAAGCCTTTATATGGGGAACAATAGAAGGTAACAATTCGGATTATGAACATTGACACACAAGCTTGCAACCTACAAAAGAATAATGTTATCGCCACCTCTTGTCCAGTAGAGCTTATTGCAATGTGTGGTGTGGTGGCCCCTGTAGCTAGCGCATCATTAGTTGATCTAATGCTTGGAGATGTGGGTGAGAATATGTCAGAGGAAGAGTACGATAAAGCTAAACAACTGTTGCTAGAGTTTAAAGTCATCATGCCAGACAGTGAAAATGAACATGGCTGGACTAATATGGCAACCTATAGGATAGATACCTGTAGGTAACACTAGTCCAATCTGGCAAGCACTACGGCGACTACCATTAGCAAAGCAACAAGAGGCTGCTCACATGTTGGAACAAATGAAGGAAAAAGGAATTGTAGAGCCGTCTAACAGACCATGGTGCTCACCTGTTGTTCTAGTTCAGAAAAAAGATGGCTCTCTGCGTTTTTGCATTGACTACAGGGCTTTAAATAACGTCACACAAAAAAACAGCTATCCACTGTCGCGTATTGATGACACATTAGACACTCTTTCTGGGGCTTATATATTTTCAACCCTTGATTTCAAAATCAGCTACGGCTACAACTCTAGCAACAGTTGTTTAGCTTTATCATACTCTTCCTCCCACCTGGTGTCCACAGTTCTGAGGTCCTCCATAAAGGTGTGGCGCCAAGTAATACAAGGATGTCCCTGTTTGCGCTTTCCTTGTATTGGCCTTGGAGTATTGGATGCCAACCAACAACAGCAAGCATGTAACAGGACTCCAAAGGAGACTAGAAACTGACCTGAGTGAGTGTGTTGATGTGTGAATTAACTGGAGTTATGATCGCCGATTTTTCGACGGAGGATTGTTTTTTTCTTGAGTCGCTTTTGTGAATAGGGATTTGTACATTTTATTAGAAGAACTGTGAAATTATTTCTTATTACTTGGAGTATTGACTGTTCATAGTTGGATTGTGCTTCTGCAATCAAAAGGATATCGATGACCTGACAATCAGTGAGTTAACTTTCTTTAGTCTACTCCAAAGTTGTAACATTATGTTCCAGGAGCTCAAAATTGGAACCAGTGAAAGCTGCCCATGTGGAGTGTCATCAGAGAATGCTGACCATGTCCTTCAAAACTGCATTCTTTACCAAGAGGCCCAAACAAGACACTGGCCCCAAAATACGCCTAACGAAAGAAAACTGTTTGGAGAGCTCCCTGATTTGGAAACCACTGCGCAGTTCATCTCATATTGGTCTAGTAATCTAAATGCTCCAACATAATAATGAGAACATAGAAGAAAAAGAATTTGCACATATATATGCAAATTACCACCCAAGTAGTCAATGGTCACATGCCCAGCTAGCACTGCCCCGCACCTCAACACACTGTGTTTTTCAGCAACAATTTCAACAGAGCCTGTATCTGCAAACAAACAGACGTTACCGTTAGTGGCGTTAGGCCTATATTAGACAAACAATGGCTCTGCATCTATCTAATTGTGTATTAAACATAAATTAGAAGCAGCACAAGGGACCAAGTTTCTTTTTTTTTAATGAGAGAAACTTGAAAGTAACTTGGGTCTAGTCTAGTCTAGAAAATTCTATCTACACTTCAAGTATTTTGAGTACCGGTATCATCTAATCTAGATCTAGAGAGTAGATTAGTAGACTAGTCTGAGTCTCTACTCTAGACTGAGATGATACTACACCGTACACTATCTAGAGTGAGTACAGATTATAGATTGTATAGAGCATAGGCCACATAGGCGTCATAGGGCTAGGCGGCCACGGGATAGGCGTCGCCGTCTAGACCCGGGGTCGGCAACCTGCGGCTCGCGAGCCACATGCGGCTCTTTGGGTGTGAAGCTGCGGCTCTTTAATTCCATACACAAATATTATTTATTGTATCGAAACATTTTTAAAAATAGTTCTGAATCTTTTTTTAACGAAGATTAGGCACCGATTCTTTCTCTCAGCCACTTGCAGTCGTTTTTCACCACACCCCTCCCCCATTACATGCATCGTCACTGTTGTCAGTCCGCCTGAAGCTCTCGAATGACGTCGTCGTCGGATGTTTCTATGTAGGTTTTAATTCGCTTTGACGCAAGACGACTTGGCATCTTAAACACTTGCTTTAACTGTGACGTATAGTTTGTGGTTGTAGTACCATGTAGTTTGTTTGTAAACGAGTTACAAACGAATTATCTTCTCAAAGTTAGAGGCAATTTACAAGTAAAGCTGTGCGGCACCACTAGATTTGGCACAAAATGGAAAACCATTTACGATGACGAGTATGTCAAAAACTGCTTCATACGTGCATCTAAAGGATTTAATTCGCTTTGACGCAAGACGAATTGGCATCTTAAACACTGTTTCATGTTTAAAAAAAACGAAACGGAAATATTGAAAAAAATCAAAGATTTGCCACTATCCGCTAAAACAGTACAAGACAGTATAGCTAAAATGTCTTCAAATGTAACATATTAACAGGTGGAAGATATTCATTTTTTTTCTTCCTTATCACTTGCTATAGATTAGTCTTGCGACTTAAAGACACGGCACAAGTTGACCATTTTGTCAGATATATGTCTTTCAAAAGTCTAAAAGAAGAACTTCTAGGATTGCTACCGCTTACGTGACAAACTAGAGTGGACGATAGGGAGAATGCCGTGCAAAAATACATTGAAGACAATAATATAGATTCAAATAAAATCATTTTAAAAGCAACTGACAGAATATGACAGGAAAAAATAAAAGAGCAACAACGATTTGTCGGAGCGAAATAAACCAAGAAATTCTTACGTTTCACTGAATAATGCACCAAGAAATGCTTTGTGCCCAAAACGATTCCAACCTAAATAGATGAGGTCATGAATTTGGTAATCAAGACTGTTAACAGCATCTTGTCAAAAGCCATCTACCACTTCAACGAAATGGAGACTCAGTATTCCGACCTCCTTCTTCCCAAAAAAGTGCTATGACTTTCCAAAGGTAAGGTGATGAAACGTTTAGCTTTGTGCTTGAATGAAATAAATACATTTCTAAATGACAAAGACATTTATCACACCGAACTAGAGAACGACAAATAGTTGCAAAAGTTTTTCTTTATAATTGATATAACAGCGAAATTCAATGAGCTGAATCTAAAACTGCAAGTAAAGGAAAACCCATCCTATGTTTTAGTGGAAGAATTGGTTTGTTTTGAAGACAAATTTATTCCTTTTGCAGAAGATATTCAGAGCGGTCAATTACTTCATTTTGAATGTCTGTCTAAAGCAGTATCGCGATAAAATCAGTGAAAATTTTAAGATAAGATAATTTTATTGATCCAATCAAATGGAAATTCAGTTTGACTACAATTGACAACATCAGCGTAACTACTGTACAATAACAGTATAGATGACAAATTCGAACAACATTCACACACGAAACCAGCGCTTTATGATATGACTTCTATGTACTTCTTGATGACGACAGCTGATCTTGTAACACCCTGACCGAAAGTGGGATAAAGGAATTTTTAGATCTTTCTGTTTTAGTCCTAATGGAAAGGAGACGACCACTTCGTTCACATCTTATGACACGAATTACTTCATCACAGTTGTAAAAAAATCAAAGAAGAATTTCTTGACAGATTTGAGCAGTTCGAAACCAACAAAACTATTCGAGCATTCCTAGTACACCATCTCAACAGTTGGAGGTCCAGAAATGTAAGTGTGTAACGCAACAAAGTGGACAACTGTAAGGAATGCCGCGAGTTGATTCGGCGCATGGAATAAACTTCCAGATTGCTACAGTTAGGTGAAGAAGCTTGCATTTGGAGTGCTGACTATGTATCGATTGACATAGTCGTGCAAGCAAGCGTTCTCTTGCATGAATATAATTAAAAGTAATGTAAGAAGCCAATTAAAAATTGAGCATTTGGAGTCGTGTTTGAAACAAAAAAAAAACAATAAGTTACCGTATGAGCCAAATGTATCCGAAATTTCTAAAACCATGCAAAGCTAACTCACCCATTGAATTAGTTTGCTTAATTGTTTGTTATTGAAGTACAAGTTAATGTTGTAAATAAACGTTTAACTTCTTTAGTTGTTAACCGAAATAAAAAATAATTATCTAATAATGCCATATTATGTTATATATTTTAAAAAAATCATTCTATTTATAGTTGGCAAAAAAAAAACAACAACAACGTTGCGGCTCTTTCAAAACTTCGAAATTTTGTAAATTGTAATTTTTGGCTCTTTCAACTCAAAAGGTTGCCGACCCCTGGTCTAGACAGTGTCAGTCACTATTACTATTAGTATCATATTTAATATCATATCATATTAGTCATTAGATTAGATAATAGATACTGATACAGTTAATACAGTAACTTAGTAACACTAGTATTATTAGTAACAGACTTTTTTTAACAGTACTTCACTACTTCAAAGTTCAAGTACTTGTGACCGGTGACTGACCCTCTTCTCTTGTCTATCTTGACTTCAAAGTTCAGTCTCAGACTGAGTATTGTCTATTGACTTAGAATTTAGATTATATATTAATATTATAAATAATATTAGATCTATATAATTATATATACAAAACTAGATCTACTATTCTACTTAATCTAGAGCTAGAATCCAGAAATAATGGAATGAGATCTAGATTCTTTTTACCACGCTCAAAGTTACAAACCTTATAGTAATGTTATAGTCATAGCCATAGGCGGCATAGGATAGATCATAGATGTTTAGAGTTAAGATATTTGATTATTTCAGCGTTTGATTTGTAATCAAAACACAGATATTAACTCTTCAGCTACAAAGATCAATTTAATTTTACGTGTTACAGACCTATATATATTTATATAGGTGTGTGAAAATGTTTTTCCTTTGTTTACTGCAATGGCCAGGGGCGGATTTATTTATAGGGAGGGCAGGCGGGGCTACTGCCCAGTGGATCCACAAGAAAGCTCCCCCTCCTCCAAAAAAATTAAGGCTATTCGCATTTTTTTTACGTACAATACTTTAAATCTTACGGTTAGCAACACTATATAATCATATTTAAGAAAATTACTGTTTTGTCGTAGGCCAAATTTACAGCAGCTATGCAATAATAAACATTGTCATTGGCCCTCAAAGCACAGCATTTTTAATGAAACTTCCATAAAACCATATCAACATACCTTACAGAAACGATTGAGAAACACAGTTTCTCAAACAAGTGTGCTGCTTTCGTAGGAAACATGCAGTGCATTGCTATTGTGGACTTAAGAGGTATCAACAGGAAAAAACAGGGAGTGAATGTTTTTCACAGCTTGTATCTATATTGTCATGCATGCAGTACCTAAAGACAAAAAGGCTCAAATGTTCGACCAGAACTGCAATTAGAAATAAGGACAGAAAGATAACACTTAAAATTTCGACAAACTTTTCCATGAACATATATATTGATGTGTATCAATACAAAGTTGTTATAATAAACGTACAGCTCCTCAAAATTTGTGAATTTCTTCTGTGTTTCTGGGCACATCGTTGAGAGATTTTTTCACTGATAAATGCACTAGACAAGAGAGAGAAATCAACTATTGACTTAGTGAGAGCAATTCTTGACACAATTTTTTAAATACAGTTCTTGTTCCGCGCGTGCGTTAAATTAGCTCAAATGATAAAATTGCTATCAAGTCATTTCGTTTTAGAAATATAAAATGTAATAAATTTGCACTACAGCCTAGCCTATGATTTACTATATGTTAAATTAAATTAATATAAATCTAGTTATAAAAGTTTACTTTGTCCTTTTGGTCCTCACTTTTGTTCTTCTTTGATTGTCTCTAGTGGCCAGCTGCTTTTTGAAGGTAGAAAATAGAGTATTCTTATCTACACAGTAGACACGCTTAAAATCATTATTAACCCCTTTCTCTTGCTCTCTCTCTCCCTCTCAGAAAAAAAAAGAACTAGACTCGAATATAGGTCTATCTATTTAATTCTATATATACTCGTTTTTTTTTTAGACCGTGTCTAAAAGTAATCGAAACTAAAAACAGGCCTACGTACAATATGACTTATTAGGCAAATTTAAAATAAGTTGAATTAGAGAGAAAGGAATAAAATATATGCTTTAAAACTACGGAAATCCTAATTTCTTGTGTGATTTCTAATTATGCTTTATAGAATACGACCTTTTAGGGAAAATAATAATAGAAATCACGCATTTTTTCGCGATGTTCTGGCTGCAAATGTATCAAAACCATGCCATGTTACGCCGTCCTCTTTTAAGCTCGCCTATAAAGATCGCTTTTGGCTATCGGTTGTCCCCCATGCAGGATAAGTGTCTTACCTATCGCAATAGTCGAACGGTAAGTAGTGATTCTACACTGTCCACACCAGTCTCCAGCAGAACATGGTAATTTGTAAGGTCGTCATGCCAGCGTATACCCGTTATGGAGCGGAGGCTCTTTAATTGATTCGTTCGAGGAAATTTAGAAAGCGCACTCAGGTCTCAGAACCATACAAAAGTGTGTTGAAAACAACCACTTGATTGACTCTGATTTTGTTTTAATTTGATTTAATCCGCCAAACTCTCACCTAGAGGCGTTCAAAAGCGCTACTTGCCTTAGCAAGAAGGTTATCAACTTCTCTTGAAAGTGATGCGCCATTGGATACCGTGTTTCTCAGGTATGCTAATTAGTCTACCACGCTCAGGTGGTGTCCATTCACGGGGCTGAGTAAGTTTTATCCGGTTAATTATGAAACATGACTTATGTTTTCCGAGGTTTATTGTATGACCAAAGGAAGCGGCAGCTAGTCGAGCTAGAGCCCATGTTCTGTGTAAGAAAGTATATGGCGCCATCATCAGCTCGACGACCTTTTCTTTTGTTTTGGTGTGGGACAGTATAGCAAACCTGTCCTAGATGTCTTCGTGCAGTTTTGGCTTCAATTAACTCAGCTTTGCGAAAAAGAAGATACCAATCAGAATAGGAGCAAGTACACAACCCTGTTTGACGCCATTTTCTAAGGGGAGGTGATCAGATTGGAATTACCACCAATTAGGCTTTGTTTGTCAAAAATGAAGCTTTCCGAAAATGGATAGAAACCTTGTAGACAATGGAGAGCATCCGAGCGTAGACAGGATCCTCCATAAACCTACGCGACTTAGTGTGTGAAATACTTTGGTGAGATCGATGAAGGCAGCGTACATGCATGCAGGTCTATGTTCTGCTGGAAGATCATCAGAGCCAGGTGCTTATATATCTTTATAGAGATTCCCATCACGCAGTAGCCGTTTTAACCTCATCAAGACTTCAATATTCCTCCAGTTTTAGTTTCACTGCCTCCTGTGGAATTTCAGCGAGAGACTCTTCAGAGACAACTCGAATCTTTTAATTGTTGCTAAAAAGCAAACTAGATATAGTGCTTTATATCACTGGTTATAAGTATGTTAATGAGGATATATCCTCTTAGAAATGCTTACGGCTTCCATCTACATTTTGCTCTGTGAGGTTTAAATAAGGATAGATTTTGTTGAATTCCTGGAAGAGATTTAGACTATAACATGTGAGAGGACGTATCGTCACATTTAGGGCCTATTTATAGGCATACAAAAGAACAATTTGATAAAATTAATATTCGTTTCTCTCGTCCATTTTATCACATCGGATCCTCTTTTCCTCTTCATTGTGTGGGGTGCGAGTCTGGGAGTAGATTAATCTACTTTGACCTTTGATGATTGGTTATGAGGTTGTGAATTATCTCTACTAAATAATACGTACTCTCGACACTACCGCTTTATGTCATAATAGAGCTTCGAAGCGGGTGTTGGTCCTATATAACTTATAAGAATAAGTTAAGACAAACCTAGGCCTAGATCTAAAAAAATTGGGTCCCAAGAACCATTGATTTATCTAACTAGTCACAAAAAATGGAATGGGTTTAGAAGTTTAGACCTATAAGATCGAGAACGGCACCTAGACGTAAGAAAAAAAAAATTCGACGTCTGAAATGGATGAGCCTTAATAGTATTTGTGCTTTTTGTAGGCCAGTGCTAGAGCTAGCATTAGAATGTTTTTGTGTTGTTTGTCTACAATAGGTGATTGTAACATGGCTACAAGTGATTCAACAGTATTTTCATATTGTCTTCCAAGGAATATTTTACCTGGATTAGCTATCACGTTTTCATTAATGTAGAGTCTCTCTCTTTATATATATATATCTAGATCTATGTATTTTTTTACAATTTATCTAAAAATTACCAGATAATTAGATCTCTAGAGATTATAATATAATAATATAAATAGATCTAGATCTATATAAAAATCTAGTCTAGTCTAGAGTCTATATAATTACTATATATATAGATCTATATATTAATAATAATATTTATTTAATTTATTAGATAGATCTAATAATATTTTAATTATATCTACACAAGAAGATAGATCTAGAAATCTAGTCTAGAATAGTCTAGATAGATATAATTATAAAAATTATAATATATGGTAGATTCTTGTAACTGAACACCGACTTTCGGGAACTAGGTCAATTTTTTATTTTATTTTTTTATTTGGTGAAGGTTTAACTTACAAAAAAACTGAAAGCAGATTCTTATTCTGCAACTAAAGGACTATAAAAATAGCTGTGTTCCTTTGTATTACCACCCATAGTCAAGATTTTATTTTAAAATAAATTAGGTCACTTCATGCTCCTATTTTGAACGCAGTTTTTGGGCTTTCTCCTTTAGTTGAACAGTGAGCACCGGTGTTGAACACCACTATGTAATTGCTAATAAATTATATCGGTGTTACTTAAAAATTATTTAGATTGTAGTAAAAGAAGTAGATTCAATTTTGCAATATGTATTTATAGTCTATTTCCTCATATACTCTCTCTATTTCTCTCTTTTTATATATATATATATATATATATATATATATATATATATATATATATATATATATATCGTGTATAGTTTATTTATTTAAATACCTATATAATCTATGTGTAGAAACAGACAGAAATAAATTTATATAGATTATAGAGCTATAAATTAATTATTTTAATTTAATAAACATGATATTTTCTACTAGGCTACTTGTATTTTCTCTCTGGCTTTCTTTTAACTCCCATCCAAGGACCCTCTTCTTGTTTTCATAATTTGGATGTTCGTTTTGTGACACCTTAACATCCCCTCCCTCCCATAGATGCTTATAATTCTTTTCATGACTCTCTCCCCCTTCCCTCCACTGCCTGTTGGATAGTTTGTGACACTACTCGCTGAGTGTATTCCTCTCCTCACCGCCAGCTTATCTGGCGTGATCACCTGCAGTGGGCATGGTCTCTGGCTTCAAATTAGCAGCCTGCACTTTTTTTTTTCATTCATAAGTTATATATTCTAGATATCTCTATCTAGGTCATGTTTATTCATTGAAAAAATCATAGATTTATTAATCCCAATAATATTTCTTAATACGATTTTGCTGTGTTCAAAAAGGAGAATGAGCTGAATTCATTATTATTTGTTTGGACACCCCCTTTTTTAATTTTATTTAACAGCTAACGGTATAAATGTGATTGGAATGTCTTTCTAAAGATGTTTGGAAGCTTATTTTGATATGCCCATCAGCCTACGATCAAACAGGCTCATGATATAGCCTTCATCCCTTATATGGGTATGAATTGCCGGGGGAGGTTAAAACAACAGCTTAACATACATGGTTACCGAGAATCTAAATTACTGCCATCTGCTTTGGAAAAACGGAACAAAATTACCAGAACTTATCTAAAATTGGACATGCTCAGTCCCGAATCGTCGATTTTAGCTCCAAACATAAAAACAAATGAATTACAAACAAAAAAAAGCGACCCGTTTAGAAAGGAGAATCCGATGGGGTGTTCAAACTATAAGAGCCTCCTCTAGATAAGAGACAATCTTGTAGATTAGATTAGATATATTGATATATGTCACAATATGTGTATTTTTGTATTGTTACTATACTATTGTAATGCACTAATTGTAGTGATAGATTCTATCTAAATTGACTAACACTAAATTTAAATCTAGACAGAGACTAATTTATTTACCACTAATCATCTAATGCATTAATATCAAATATGCCTTAATTTATTATGATAATAATATAATATCATAAATATGGGCACTAATTTAATGACTAATAGTAATACTTACTAGAATCTAATTGATTATTCTAGAATAGACTACTAATCTTGATCTAGATCTAGAATATAAATCTAGATGTAATAATGGTATAAAATATAATTATATATAGATCTATAATATTATTATATAATATATATATATATATATATATATATATATATATATATATATATATATATATATATATATATATATATATATATATATATATATATATATATATATATATACATAATATATATCTACTCAATTCTACTCACTACTAGTCCAGTGTACCAATTAAAAATACAATGGAAGTAGAGTCTAGTAGGCACTGTAGGTAGTGGCATTAGTGGGTCTAGATCTATAACTCTAGATCTAAAATCCTATTGACAGTACTGAATTGCTACTTTTAAGTTACATATTTTAACCATTATATACCTTAGCCTTAGTGATTATAGTGCCTTAGTCTGCACATCTAATTTTAGACTCATTTTTTACTTGTAAATTTTATAAGAATTCAATAATTTTACTCTTAAAGGGCTACTCCTATGGTGATAACAATTATCAATTATAATATATATATATTTATTTATATGATTAATGTATCATGGCACATCTAGCCTACTAAAGTTCACTGACCACTTTGTTAGAATCAGTCGGACATACTGTCGATTTACTTTTTGGGACAGGGAGGAATATGGATGAAAATATTACTTGTCTTTCTCAAGTTGGTTATCTTAATGCTTTAAGTTCTAATGTAACTGTACTAGTGACATCATTATGATTCATAGCTAGGGACTCCACCATTACTAATCCTAACAGCCTTTGTAAGAATGAAGCAATATGATTCGTTAGATCTAGATATATGCTTTTAGTATTGTTGAGGGAAGTGACATAAGCTGATGCTAAAAACAAAATGTCTTATTCCTGTTTTTTTTTTAAGATGTCAAGAGTTTGCTATCAAATTTATTAAATATAAATGTTTCTGAGCATTTAAATAAAATTGGTAAAATTTAATAATATAATAACTTTTACAAATTTTTACGCAGTGTTTAAATATATGTCAATAACTCACATTTGAAAACCCATCAGAGTTTCCATTTAACAAATTCTGTTATTTAGACAGAATGTATGTATTTAGTTATTATATACTCCACCCCTTTCTATTCCTCCCAACTTAAATACATCATATGTAATCTGCGACCTTATTTTCTTTCCCTGGTATTGTCCTAACTTCATCAGCTGGAATGCCTACCTAGCTATTCTTCTGTTACCACATTTGTTGACATTAATGAAGGCTAATTGGGTGTGATCAGTCCTTAATTGGAATTGAGTCCCCATCAGATAAAAACCTTGCTTTGTTATGCACCAAAACATTGCCATCCCCTCCTTTTCAATAGTTGAATAGTTTAACTCTACAAGGGTTTGTTTCCTACTTACATAAAAAAACAAGGTGTGTAATTCCATTATATCCTTGCATCAAACAACCCCCTATAGCAATGAATGAAGCATCTGTTACCAAAATAAGTTATTTAGTAATATCAGTTACTTTAAATATGATTGGTTCTTCAGAAAAACACTCTTGATCTTGTCTGGCGATTTGTGACATTTTTCATATACATATATATACAGTCACATTTCACTGCCTTGAAATAGCTTAAACTTCTCTATTACTGAAAAAAACTGTAATAGTCTGTTGTTGTTTTTTTTTAATTTGTGTGATTTTGAATGTTTGTGTGTGTTGTAAGGTGTGAGAATGACCAATTACCTCCCATTATTAAGTAATTTTACTTTTAATTTTAAAATTGTTTTTGATTTAAAGCTTAATTTATATATAATAATCACAATTTAAAATTTAAAAGTTTTAATTTGATAATTTTGTATAAAACCTGTATTTTACAGGTTTACTGTGTCTGGTGTTGAATTTTGCTACTATGGAAGAAACATCAAGAGCATTCATGGATTTCAGAACCAGTCTTGTTCAAGTGGTGAGCTGCACATCCTGAACATCTTCCTTGATACAGAACAGCAGACCACACTTACCAGCGGCAGAAATGAGCATGTTACTCAGGGTAGCTCCTCTTTCAGTCACTCAGCTATTAAGTCGTTGGAACAAAAGAAACAGTTTTGTTATGTATTTAGATATGTGACAACACATCCTTTACCAGATGACTTCATTCATGAATCAGTGCAAGTGACCTATGGCTGTGATTATGATGACATCTGTATCAACAGAACACTTAATGAAGTTTTGAATAATGTAGGTTTGTTTAGGTTAATATATTTGTTTAAATAATTAATCTTAGTTTTAAATGGCCACATCAATTTGCAAATTACAGCACACTTTCGCTTCAAATCAATTGTTAAAGATATCAATAACATGATATAATCAAAGCAAATTTATATTCATTACCTAGTGCTTACAACCTCACATATTTCTGTGGATTTCTCCATGTGCAATTATATAAAATTAATTTTCAAGTCAGTTTCATAAGATTTCTTCTTTCTTTGCCATTTTAGAAAAAATTGGGAGCATATCCTTAAAGATCTATCGTAGTGTGTAAAAAAATTGGCATTTTGTTTCAGAATTTACCGCTTAAAAATTCATTAAACCCTAACAAAAAAAATAAATTTCTGCTCTAAATGCACTTTCTAATCTTTTGTGCTGATTGCCCTCATTACTTAATTGTAGAACTGCTCAACATTTTGAAATAAGTTTTATTGTAGCAGAGTTTGGGGACAGCCTTTTTATTTCATAATTTTTTTTTTAAATCATGTATTGATTAATACAAATCAATTCTTCATATTTTCTTTTCAGGTGACCATAAATAATCATATGGGGAAGCTGTACTGCTGTTCCAAAGATAATTGCAATGATTTAGAGAAGGTTCATTCTTCTTCTGAAAATCGTGTGTGTCATGAAAGCATGAAAAATTTGACCTCTGTTTCTGTTGGTAAGACTTCTAAATTTATATTTATAAACCACAAAACAAATTTAAGTGAAGACATTTAGCTTTAACTTAGATTCATTTTTCACTCCTCTAAAAGCTGCAGGAATGATCAGAATACTCTTGGCCTCTTAACACAATAAATTGTGTATTGCTTTATGTTGCAAATTTATACATTTTGTTATCTTTTTCAAAGGTGGCTTAAAATCTTGCCAGCATGCTGATGCAGTGTGTGCCAAATCAACTGTTTACTTGCCAGAAGGAAAAATTGAGAAGTACTTTTGTGACAATGAGAATCTGTGTACTGGCAAACTTGTATTAGGAGCTTTTCAATCCTGTACCAACGTAAGTGGATTTTTTTTGTTTTTATTAATGTAGGTTATAAGATCACTATTGTACCAACTTCTTAGAAAAAATAGTAAATTGAAAATTTCAGAGTATATGATCACTGTTTATCAGTTAAGAAACAGCTTAAAAAATCTTCAGAGCTTCAATAATGATCTCCTGCATGTGTTTGTACTTATTTTTTTCTTTTTCAATATTGTGACAGGATTGCAAAACAATCATTGAAGATTGTAAATATTTGAAACACTGGAGGGACAAAAAATATACTTCTAATTATTTCTACACACTTAAGGCTGTGATGCTTTCCATACATTTTATTCAATATCTAAATTAACACAAGTAACATGTTAACACATTTTTGTTTTATGCCTCTTTATTTCTTTATGACATGATAACTCCTGGGTCATGAACATTACTGCCTAATCATAGCATTCTTTACACATATGAGCCCTTTTATTTATATATATATATCTTTTGAGAGAATTCCTGATTCAATAATGTTCTATTTGTAGTTGTTTTTTTATTCTTAACATCTCCCCTCCTGAATAATATAGTTTAAAATACTGTTATATTAAATTAAGTAATTTTGGTTATTTCTAAGAAGTCTTATGGTCTTGCTAGAAATCAAGTTAGGCTTAAGATTGTTGATATGGTTAACTCATACAAACAGTGGCTGTCAGATGCTGGTTTCCTGGACCACGCACAGAGAGTCTAGTTCTTAGGCTTAGTTTCCTAACCATTCTGCCAATCAACGTTCCATGCACCCCCATTATATAGCACCAGCAAAACAATTCCTAGTATCATTCTAAAGTTAATAGTTAGGAAGAAGGAAACTTTATTCCTCTTGTTCCAGAATGCCAGGCTCTGTAATTTCCTTATTGTCACTTTGGAGGAAGGAAGCTCCTATCTAAACATTCCTGACTAGGTTCAGTTTCAAACATAATAGCTCTGCACAGAATTAAACATTTACACTTTTAAAAATGTCTTTCAACTTAAAACTTAACTTAAAATAAATTTTTCTTTGAATTTTTTTTTTTTTAACTATTCAGAGTATTCAATGTTTAAGTCTCTTGAAAAAAAAATTCTTTAATAAATTTTTGTTTTTTACAGCAAACTGAAGATAATGTTACAAAAGAATTGTGTTGCTGTGACCACAGCAAGTGCTATTCACCTCCTTGGCTTGATGTATCCTATCCCAATGAAGAATTTGATCCAGAAAACTTTCCGTCATTGTCCAAATTGGATAAGACCATTGAAAAGCCAGGAGCAGAAAGGACAGATAGTCTGCTAATCACTGGTCTATTGACAGTGCTGCTTTTTGTCAGTGGACTTGGAGCTGGAGCTGTGTTTATCCTAAGCTGCAAAAAGCGCAGGAAAAATAGGCAAGATCCAAATGTCATCATGCAATATGAACGTTTGTCATCAGACATTGATGTAGATGAAGCTGTAGTTTTATAATTTCAGCCATTGAATGCATTCTTTTTATAAAGAGGAGAGGAAAAAAATTAATTTCAATAATTTTAATAAAAAAATCTTTCTCTTATTACAATGTAAATTATGTACATTACAATTGTTAAAACTCAGATTTGTAGGTTTTATTCAATTTAAACTCATGATTTAAACGAGAACTTCAATTTGATTTATAAAATTAATTGAGCATAATTTTCTATGACCAGTATTTAGTGAATCTGAGCATAAATACTCATGTATATTTTTACTTTCAGTTCTAAGATTTTATAAAACTACATTTACACTATTGTTGTTGCATATTGAGTCTAACATAATATCTATCCATTTTTATTACAATTTGTGCAAATTAGTATTAGTCTAATTTTATGTATATTTTTAAATGCATATTTTGTTTTATATGTTTGAAAAACAGATTTTCTTTATAGAAAAAAATGCAAAGTATGGTTTTTAATAGCAATGTTCTTGTAATGGATAATACTAACATAACATAGATGTAGCAGTAATTCAGGAAAATGTTTTTCTTTTATTGATTCAAGAAACAAGAATTATAGATTTGACTAAACATTGACTATTAAGTCATTTCAGTGCAATAAATATGCCATTATCTATGCATATACCTTATGTGGTCACATTTTGACTCACAGTGTAGCATTTCATACAGTATTTTCTCTGTTTTGCTGCCTATACGTCTTGCACTAGATTTTCTGACACTGACTGGAAATGTTAGTGATATCTTTTTTTTTCTTCTTAAAATGTCCTGTCACTTTTTTATTGTGTTTCTTTTACCAGTTTTTTTTTTCAATTACAATTTTTATTTGAGTAAACTACTTGATTTTTTTTTTTTTGTAAGTCTTACAATCAAAATTTGTAAAAATATGTAAAACTCCTGTTCTTAAAAATGGCTGAAAATATTTTGTTTGCTTTGTCAACAAGATTTCTGTATTTTTGTTAAATGTTTGTATTTACATTAATTTTTGTTAGAAACTTATGTCAGATATATTGGACTATGAATTTAACACATTTTTTGGGTAGCTGATACTCTTTCAATTTTTCTTTTTTACTATTTTTAAATTTTCCTTTCATTACAAATGAAATTGTTTCATTTTCAGTACAGCATTTAAAAATTGTTGAGTAGTGTAATCGACTAGTTCTACTTCAACATGTTTTATATGTAATATGGTGTCATATTTTACAATACTCTATTCCAGTTAGAATTACCTGGGACTTGGAACGCTGATCTCAAAAACAGCTCTTATGATTTTCCTAGATATTTAACACTCGATGTATATCACTGAGAAAAGAATTACTAGCTCGTTGGCCACACGGGGAAAATCTAGTTTGACCGCCCATGATAATTTTTCAAAGAAAAAATAAAGAAAGTAAATTTGGCTTGAGAACTAGACTTAGATCGAAAGCCAACATCAGTTTTGAAAGAACTATCTTGTTCAGGAATTACTGAATGTAAGGCATTATTGATTCAAGAGTTAAATAAATAAATGTTCAGGAAAATGATGTGCACATAGTTTTCTAAGTCTAGATTTAAAGACTTATCATTGGAATTATTAAATAAATTTTAAAAACATGTTGTAGTTAGTAGTACTGTATCAATAACTGAGCTGTTTATAAAATTAAAAGTTGGTTTAAGTTTATTGAAAGATTATCTAATCTCATAATTTTACGTAAATCTAATATATATATATATATTACATCTAGAAGTAGATCTAGACCTAGACTAGATCTTAAGAGTTCTAAATCAGAGACTAGATCTAGATGTCCAAATAATGGAAGTACCAATAAATAATTGCACATCATTCGTTCAAGCAGCTGATGATGTCAAAAACACTGGTTCAATACCTGGTTTAAACCAAACATTTTAAAAAAATATTTTTTTTATCATATTTTAAATTGAATAATGGAGGTATAGTCTTTTTAAAAAATTTATTTTTTTAATGTTTTGTTTGTTTTTTAATCTGACGCATAATATCTTCAGCCTAGTTTTCCTGTTCTTTAATTTTCTTATCCAATTAGTTCATATTTTTTGTCTACTTTTTGTTTATTTGTGCAACAGACTATCTCTTTGTTCAATCCTCAATGTTAACTGTTGTTTGGTCATCTAGTAGCATTAGTCAGTGTGTGTTATTTTTATCAATCTGTTTGAGCTTATGAAATCTGATTTTGTAAATACATTTCTCAATCAGACAGATGAGTTGTTGAATTAAAAATTCAATGATACATGCCTTTTTAAAAAAAACTTTTTTGTCAAAGTTGTTTGGTGTCATTAATGATAATTTCAAATTTGTTTGTGTATTGTTTCAAAATGAAGTCATTTCTCTCTCAAGATATATTTATTTTTATCTTTATGTTCAGTGTCAACATTTTTTTTTTTACCATTCGAAATATTTTTTTATTTTGAATAATATTTTTGGTTTTAACTCCACATTATGTAAAAAAAAATTATTAATTTGTGTTTTTTTTACTACCAAAGTGTAAATAGTGTGTAATAAGCATTAATTATTTGTTTGTAATAACCACATTTGTTACTATGTTGTCATTACAAACTTTGACCTAGTGAACTTGCAAAACTTATGTTGGTCAGTGGTACATTAGATACAACTATGTGTGCCTTATGCTTCTAGTAATCTGCTTGAACAGTTAAATCATCATGGACATGTTTTCTTTTTACATGTAACACACAGTATGTGTCTTTTTTTCACTCATGACACTGTGATATGTGCCGATGCTCTTTGAAATAATTCATTTGTCTTTAAACAAACAAAAAATTCTTTTAGTGCATAATATGGTAATTTTTTTCCTTTTTATGGGTTGTGACTATTTATTCTCCAAGGTCTATTTGATGACTTATTAGATCCAAATTTTAAAAATCTCAATCATGAAATCAAATTTTTGACCATACATAGGGTATTAAAATAATTCAAATCAATGGGCTTATTAAATTAGATTTAAAAAAAAAGAAATGAAAACAAAATTTAGAAAGTTGTCTTGAAGGTTAGATCTTGTTTTGGAATAAATTCCTTTTCTAACCAGGTTTTTGATGCTCTGATGTTGGTTCTTAAAGAGCCTGTGCCATGAAATATTGAACTTTGTTCTCTGCATGGCCATACATGGTATTGGTTTGTTGAGGTGATGGGGCCTATCTGAGCTGCATTGGGATACATTAGAAACTATGGGGCCTAAGAAGCAGTCCACTGAGAGTCCATGTTGAGGCTAGATTTCATTCTCTTCAGTCATTTACCTAACTGAAAGTGTTTCCTGAGAAGGTAGTTTTGTTGGTTTTTAAAAATCTTGTTGAACAATCAGATTAGAGATCAATGCCTTTGATCATATCACCGTCATGGATACATCATGACTGTTACATCAGGTTTAGAAATAAGAAAATGTACTTAAACAGGTGGACTTTATATGAATACAAGAAAAATACCAGTACCTATCATAAGAACATAGTAATTGAGATTCCATGTGGTCATTGAGAACTCATATATTTGTCAAGTCTGTTTCATTATTTTCATCAGATAAATGTATTTGCTGAGTTCCTCACCGCCAGCATTGAGCCAAAACTTTATCCTTCAGTCTAACATTGTGAGTGGGACATTCCTTTATGATGTATCATTTCTCATATTCATACCAAAGGGATCTACAAAAATGTACTCAAACAATAGAGTTCTCAAAATTACAAAGCTTACTTTGGCTATTTATATTTATGTATTTGTTTAACAGACTTTTTGGCAGTCCAACATGGACTATTTTGATATTGCATTTTGTAAACTGACATCTCACCTGCTGGCATTATTTGAACAATTGTAACTCCATTGACAACAGAAATGACATTTAAATAATGTAGTTCAAAGAAAGGAACAGAACACACAATTGTAATATGTATGTCATTATCTTTTTATAATGCGGAATATATCTGCATTTACTAATCAATACAGTTCTTTATATTATTTGTTTGTAATGATACAGAGGTAAAATGAAAGTAACTATATTTTCCCTACATTTGTTTTAACAAGGTTATTGTCAGGAAATGTCATCACAAAATGGCACCTCTCCTCACGCTTACGCTTGACTTTAATAGATTAGGTTTAAAACCAAACAATATCTGTGTTTGTCATAACAGTAAAAAACAAATAACTTTTTAAATCTTGATTACTTCCCCTTTTAATCTCTAGACACTGTCCAATATTTGGAATCATTTCTCTAGTCACGCCTTTCAGAGAAAAATTAGTCTATTAGTGTTGAGAAAGTCAGTTGATAAAAGAAAACAAACATGACTATGTCAGTTGATTTTGTCTTTACTTTTTGTAATATACCATTAGACACTTGTTTCTGTTCACAATGGTCACCACATTGATGTAGTCACATGCCTTTTCTTACTGACTGCAAGTATCAACTCTTAGAGTGAAGCAATACAAAAACTTGTTCATTGAAATAAAGACACGAATGTGGACGTCGCTTTTTTTTTTGTTTGTCTTCATGTGTTTTGTTTATTTGTGCATTTTATGCGGTCCAGTGATAGCACTAACAGATTCTTAGGATTGTATTGGTTGGGTCAAGCAAAAACTAGGTCTAAAAAAAAAATAGACTCTTTCCTTGGCCAAAACGACCCTATTTAGCCTATCAACGCAAGCAACGGTCCACGTTTGTAATATTGGGATGGAATGCAAAATCATATTAAAACCATATTCAAATTTATAATATTAAAATTTCTAAAGTTCAGAAATCATTTATTCTGTAGATTGACTAGGTATTATGCTGATTGACTAGGGTAATCGTTAATGTACCGAAAAGATTTTTTTCCACATTACCTAGATAAATTGTACATTACCAAATAGGCACTTGTTAAAGTGTAAAATTGGAATATACACTTGTTACCGCCAGAAATAGGTTATTTACATATTATCTTGGTTCTGTGCAGATTAACTTGGGTAATCCGTTTTGGTACCGAAAAACAAATTATCTAAATATTGTACACATTACCTGTTACCTAGATAGCTTTTGCATTACCTACTATATCACCGGAAAAGAAGATCCTTAGCGGTTTTATTTCAATATTTATTGACATCTAAAGAATCATGTTAATACAAGCTAACAATCAACAAAATTCAAATCAAATCAACAATTAATCGTCAGTCTATTTAAAAAAACAACAACACTGTAATACACAGAATCCGAACTAGTACTATTAAGGAAAAATAATTAGGAAAACTTGTGACAAACTTGTGTGTACTTATTAGTGCTATGTGTAGATTGGCGACACACTTTATAGTGCTTTTTGCGGCTATCAGACCTATTTGTGGTACATTTAGATTTGCCGTCATATTGTCTGAAAGCCTGACCAGTACCAAGGGATTGTTTGATTGACTGACAGATATTTCTACAGCAATGACATTTTCTGTCCATAACAAGGTCTCTTCGCAAAGCCTACATTCAGATTTTGAATACTATTGGTTTCAAATACCCGTTCTATGGTACCAAGTTTATAAAAGTCACTTTTGGTTTTATTAAGAAGTACAGCTTAAATCGAGCGGACTTATCAGTTTTTGTTTTGTCTATTTCAGGTATTTTAAGTCTCACTGTGACCAGCATTTACTTTCCTTTTATTAAAAACTGCTCACATTTTTCTTTGGTTGCCTTTCTAAACCTATCCCGGTCTCATCACGCTCCTTTGTTTTTTTTTTTTTTTTTTTTTACAAAGCGTATATCAACTCACTCTCTTTGTCTGGTAAAAGTTTGTACACGTTATTTCTCCAACACCCAATCTCGGATCAAGCTGAAATTTTTGCACAATAATTTCTTTTACCTGGAAAAACAAGAATCAATTTTAAAAAATAACCAATTAGTTTTAATTATTTCGTTTGGTATCTAGAACAAGGGAAAGAAATTGTACTGACTGATAAGGTGGTATAAGTCGAATTAGTCCCCTTTATACTTTGTAGAGAGAAAAGTTGAAACTAACAATAGATAACTATAAAACCTTCTTTTTCATAAACATTTGCCTGGCACAGTTGTAGATATGGGGAAGCTGTGTAGGCCTTTAAAAAGCGATCATCCAAATACCCCTCTTCTTTCTCCACTCAACCTTTCCAATTGGTCCAGACAAGTGAAAGGATCATAGCCAGATGCCTACATGCCAAAATGGAAATATATGTATTCCCAGGCCTGGAAATGCGTATTTTGAGGGGTCACTATGTATTTTCCTAAATACAAAGAAATATACTCAGGAAAGACTGAAAATCATTCAAGCACGTAATGCAGCAATCCAGCATACATTTATATAAGACATTTTGTACATTTGTCAAAATATTTACTCTTTTAGTCTTTGTCATAGACTTTTTTAGAATATGTTAGAAAAATACCGTTCTTGTCACTTGGCAATGATTTTATGATCATAATGCCTGTAGTGTTTTCTACATTCTGTACTAGCGGCAAAAGAAAATTTATTCAAAAGTATGGAAATTTTGTACAAGCGAAATTAGACTTAAACCAGATGTAGTTGTTTGCTTAGCTGGATCAGTGACATCTAATTCTATAAAAGTAGTTTTGTTTATAGGCAATTTCGTTAAAAGGTATCCAGACACTGGAAATATTTTTTTCACATTTTGAAAGAATTTAGATTCTTTTCTTTCAGATCATTCTTTCCAGAGCTAACAATTAACGTTTTGGTATCCTCTACAATCATTAATATCAAACATTTAATTTTTGTTTCAGGCTTATAATCCTAATAAGTCGTTAAACTTGTTTCTAATATGAAGGTGGTTTAATGAGTCTGCTGAATAGCTGTTGCAAGATAAAGCGATTTACTCAGGTTTCTGATGCTTGAAGTTGTTTTACAAAACAATTAGATCAATTAGATACTCATTATAAGACATCAGTTAGCCCAGGCTTACATCAATTTTAACCTTCACTTTCACCTATCCCTTGGTCTGCTGGACCGTTGGGCACCACATAAGATCGGTCAACCTTCTTTCTCCATTTTTCTCTGCCATTTGCCTTTGATAGAATTTCATTCTGATATTCTTTCTGAAAATATTGAGACCTGTCTTTTTACCTGCCTTGGTGGACCACTTCGGGGGCCGGTTTTGAGTTTGTGTTTCCACACAAACTGTCATTGTAACCTTGTTTTATACGTGTCAGTGAGGGCAATAGTCAGCCTGGACCCCATAAACAAATCTTCTTGAGGATTAATGTAGAAATAGAAATAACATTCTAGCCTCTATTTCCTGAACGAGCGATAGTCTCCATTGTTTCCATGGATTGCTTTGATAAGTTAAATCGATGACCGAGAAATGGATAATTCTATTTAGATTAGGTACGATATTGAAATACATTTTAAAAACTACATTTTAATTAAATCAACAGCTGCAGTTAGATAACGTATTAGGGAAGGGCCAGCTTCTCAATACCGCCCTCAATCCCCAGTTTGAAAAGCATTTCCGCTAACTATTATTAACATGACATAGCGGACGCTTAACAAAGTAAATATTTTGTAAGAATTCGAAACTTTTCTTCGCTTAATTTTTTTATTTTAAAAGTAATTCTACTCAGCTCTTAAAAAAAAAATGACAGCAAAAAATCGATCCGGAGCTCTTATGAACTGGGATTACGAAAGTTGATAGCAGACGTCACTTTCTAATAGCACGTGTTGACTTTCAATGATTTCATTTTCGATTCGTTTGTATTTTTTCCACGTTTTAATAATAAATTCAAAAATATATTTTTCAAGAGTGTTATATAGAGCTTAGGTCGACATATATAGCCTTTACCAACAGCCAGTATCGGACATGTGCTTCATAGGGTGATATGTAGAGTATTGAGATCAAACACTCTAGTTCATATCGTAGCAGCACAGTAGATTATGAGAAGACAAAAATAAAGATTTTATGTTATTGAATGACAATATAGCCTAAATATAAATGACTTGTGAATAGGATATACAAATTATATATAGAAACTAATTGGTAAAGTAACTGGAAATTAAAAGACTAGACTTTCTTCACATGACCTTTAGTATTGTACTTGAAACACTGAAGATGCCAATGATAACACAGAAGCTTTCCGAGATAAGTTAGAACAAATAATATTTAAGTTGCGTAAGCCCTACATCAACAATGATAAGTCTAGTATCAGATATATCCCTTATATTTCATTCACGTAAATAGATGAAATACAATTGAAACTGATATTTGGTTGACGGTCTGAGTAGGCTTCAAGTGAATAGATACAAAATACAAATGATAAAAAACGTAACGAAGCTAAATACTGATCACAGTTGATTGAACAGATTTGAATAAAACTACAGAAACTATTAGCGGTTAGCCAAATCATAAAGCAACAGGACAGGGAATTGATTACGACATTAAGACGTACTTAGTCTGACATATGAGCCACTAGCATTGTAAGTTATTATGGTGCCACTTTGACAAGATTGCAGTAGTTATCTATTTATCGGGTAACAATTGTGTGTGTTGCAAACACGCTTTTAAAAAAAAATTCTATTTATAGATCTTTACATTTGTTTAAATCTCCTGTCTCTGTCTCTCTCTTTCTCCCTTTCGCCCCTGTTTCTAAAAAGACATGCTGATAACTTCAGAGCCAATACATGAACAACAAGCAGTTTGGGTTTTGTTTTGTTTTTCAAATGGCCATTTGCGTCCATTGTAATGACGTCTGCAGACACACCGAGTTTAAAAATTGTGAATGAAATCAATCCTCAGGCTTTCATCCTTCCTTGAAAATAGTTGCCAGTCACAAGTAAATGAGCCTTGTTACTTGACATAAAAACACACATGTGACAGAGGTATAGACTGACTTTGACTGGATCTTTACCTTTTATCTCATTAGTTGAACAAAGGCTGGGTCTAGAGGAACGTGGAGCTATTCAGTGGCATAACATTTAAAATAAAAACAAAACAAAAAACAACTCAATATTAAAATTTTGCGTGTGTTTTATCGACCCCATGTTATCCTTGCCTGAAAAAAACATAAGGTTTACATTACTTAGCGCTAATGGTGGCGTAGAATAAGACCTGTCAGTAAGGTTTACATTACTTAGCGCTAATGGTGGCGTAGAATAAGACCTGGCAGTAAGAGTTGCCACCCAAAAAAAATCTCACATTAAAGAAGTGTTGATTACATTAGCATCCGACGACTGAGGAGCTCCACGCAGTAATTACTCCCCTGACCCATTGAAACTAATTACCTTCACATATCGCTTAATCTTTTAAACCGTTGGGGCACAACACATGATCTTTTGTTTAACTTTTTCCATTCATATCTGTAATTTACATGAATAGAAATCTCTTTCAATGACAGGCCTCTTCATTCTTTATTTGTTGTCTTCCCATAGCTTTCTCTATTGCCCCTTTTTTTTCTCTCTTTTCTGGTATTGTGCCCTGAAGGACAATCTTTGCTAGCACTGAGGACTTTATGGTATGGCCATAAAGGTTTTAATTGCGTTTCCGACAGGGGTCAGAAGATCATCGTGGGGACCTAATTGCCATGTTGTTTTGAATCTCCTCATTTATGGTGAGCTCTTTCTTGGTGATACCTAGTGTCCTTATATAGAATCTCTCCTCCTCTCTAGTTCTGATATCAAGTGTCCTTATATAGAATCTCTCCTCCTCTCTAGTTCTGATACCAAGTGTCCTTATATAGAATCTCTCCTCCACTCTAGTTCTGATACCTAGTGTCCTTATATAGAATCTCTCCTCCTCTCTAGTTCTGATACCTAGTGTCATATAGAATCTCTCCTCCTTTCTAGTTCTGATACCTAGTGTCCTTATATAGAATCTCTCCTCCTCTCTAGTTCTGATACCTAGTGTCCTTATATAGAATCTCTCCTCCTCTCTAGTTCTGATACCTAGTGTCATATATAATCTCTCCTCCTCTCTAGTTCTGATACCTAGTGTCCTATAGAATCTCTCCTCCTCTCTAGTTCTGATACCTAGTGTCCTTATATAGAATCACTCCTCCTCTCTAGTTCTGATACCTAGTGTCCTTATATAGAATCTCTCCTCATCTCTAGTTGTGATACCTAGTGTCCTTATATAGAATCTCTCCTCCTCTCTAGTTCTGATACCTAGTGTCCTATAGAATCTCTCCTCCTCTCTAGTTCTGATACCTAGTGTCATATAGAATCTCTCCTCCTCTCTAGTTCTGATACCTAGTGTCCTTATATAGAATCTCTCCTCCTCTCTAGTTCTGATACCTAGTGTCATATAGAATCTCTCCTCCTCTCTAGTTCTGATACCTAGCTTCCTTATATAGAATCTCTCCTCCTCTCTAGTTCTGATACCTAGTGTCCTTATATAGAATCTCTCCTCCTCTCTAGTTCTGATACCTAGTGTCCTTATATAGAATCTTTCCTCCTCTCTAGTTCTGATACCTAGTGTCCTTATATAGAATCTCTCCTCCTCTCTAGTTCTGATACCTAGTGTCCTTATATAGAATCTTTCCTCCTCTCTAGTTCTGATACCAAGTGTCCTTATATAGAATCTCTCCTCCTCTCTAGTTCTGATACCTAGTGTCCTTATATAGAATCTCTCCTCCTCTCTAGTTCTGATACCTAGTGTCATATAGAATCTCTCCTCCTCTCTAGTTCTGATACCTAGTGTCCTTATATAGAATCTCTCCTCCTCTCTAGTTCTGATACCTAGTGTCATATAGAATCTCTCCTCCTCTCTAGTTCTGATACCTAGTGTCATATAGAATCTCTCCTCCTCTCTAGTTCTGATACCTAGTGTCGTTATATAGAATCTCTCCTCCTCTCTAGTTCTGATACCTAGTGTCCTTATATAGAATCTTTCCTCCTCTCTAGTTCTGATACCTAGTGTCATATAGAATCTCTCCTCCTCTCTAGTTCTGATACCTAGTGTCCTTATATAGAATCTCTCCTCCTCTCTAGTTCTGATACCTAGTGTCCTTATATAGAATCTCTCCTCCTCTCTAGTTCTGATACCTAGTGTCATATAGAATCTCTCCTCCTCTCTAGTTCTGATACCTAGTGTCATATAGAATCTCTCCTCCTCTCTAGTTCTGATACCTAGTGTCGTTATATAGAATCTCTCCTCCTCTCTAGTTCTGATACCTAGTGTCATATAGAATCTCTCCTCCTCTCTAGTTCTGATACCTAGTGTCCTTATATAGAATCTCTCCTCCTCTCTAGTTCTGATACCTAGTGTCGTTATATAGAATCTCTCCTCCTCTCTAGTTCTGATACCTAGTGTCACATAGAATCTCTCCTCCTCTCTAGTTCTGATACCTAGTGTCATATAGAATCTCTCCTCCTCTCTAGTTCTGATACCTAGTGTCATATAGAATCTCTCCTCCTCTCTAGTTCTGATACCTAGTGTCATATAGAATCTCTCCTCCTCTCTAGTTCTGATACCTAGTGTCATATAGAATCTCTCCTCCTCTCTAGTTCTGATACATAGTGTCATATAGAATCTCTCCTCCTCTCTAGTTCTGATACCTAGTGTCATATAGAATCTCTCCTCCTCTCTAGTTCTGATACCTAGTGACACATAGAATCTCTCCTCCTCTCTAGTTCTGATACCTAGTGTCATATAGAATCTCTCCTCCTCTCTAGTTCTGATACCTAGTGTCATATAGAATCTCTCCTCCTCTCTAGTTCTGATACCTAGTGTCATATAGAATCTCTCCTCCTCTCTAGTTCTGATACCTAGTGTCATATAGAATCTCTCCTCCTCTCTAGTTCTGATACCTAGTGTCATATAGAATCTCTCCTCCTCTCTAGTTCTGATACCTAGTGTCATATAGAATCTCTCCTCCTCTCTAGTTCTGATACCTAGTGTCATATAGAATCTCTCCTCCTCTCTAGTTCTGATACCTAGTGTTCTTATATAGAATCTCTCCTCCTCTCTAGTTCTGATACCTAGTGTCCTTATATAGAATCTCTCCTCCTCTCTAGTTCTGATACCTAGTGTCATATAGAATCTCTCCTCCTCTCTAGTTCTGATACCTAGTGTCCTTATATAGAATCTCTCCTCCTCTCTAGTTCTGATACCTAGTGTCCTTATATAGAATCTCTCCTCCTCTCTAGTTCTGATACCTAGTGTCCTTATATAGAATCTCTCCTCCTCTCTAGTTCTGATACCTAGTGTCCTTATATAGAATCTCTCCTCCTCTCTAGTTCTGATACCTAGTGTCCTTATATAGAATCTCTCCTCCTCTCTAGTTCTGATACCTAGTGTCCTTATATAGAATCTCTCCTCCTCTCTAGTTCTGATACCTAGTGTCATATAGAATCTCTCCTCCTCTCTAGTTCTGATACCTAGTGTCATATAGAATCTCTCCTCCTCTCTAGTTCTGATACCTAGTGTCCTTATATAGAATCTCTCCTCCTCTCTAGTTCTGATACCTAGTGTCATATAGAATCTCTCCTCCTCTCTAGTTCTGATACCTAGTGTCCTTATATAGAATCTCTCCTCCTCTCTAGTTCTGATACCTAGTGCCCTTATATAGAATCTTTCCTCCTCTCTAGTTCTGATACCTAGTGTCCTTATATAGAATCTCTCCTCCTCTCTAGTTCTGATACCTAGTGTCCTTATATAGAATCTTTCCTCCTCTCTAGTTCTGATACCTAGTGTCCTTATATAGAATCTTTCCTCCTCTCTAGTTCTGATACCTAGTGTCATATAGAATCTCTCCTCCTCTCTAGTTCTGATACCTAGTGTACTTATATAGAATCTCTCCTCCTCTCTAGTTCTGATACCTAGTGTCCTTATATAGAATCTTTCCTCCTCTCTAGTTCTGATACCTAGTGTCATATAGAATCTCTCCTCCTCTCTAGTTCTGCAGTATACGTTCAACATTCGTAGCATACTACTTCTTCTTCTTAAACTGTCAGGTAGAGTTGAGCCTTTGGCTCTTGGAACTCTAGGCCAGCAAAAGTGAACAAGAGCTCCCTCTCACCGGCCTGTATGAAAACAGTGTACACTGTTTTGTCTGGCGGGTGGGTCAAACTCGCAGCAAGAGGCCGCGTATAGATCTACTAAGACCCCCGCCATTTTTCTTTTCTATACCAGGCTAACCGTGCGGGATACGCCATTTATTATGTAACGGCCCCTTGAGGAACAGCGCCTGGATTGTGTTAAGGTTGTGGGAGCTTTTTTACAACTCCGCGCAGTGCAATGAGTATGCTCTCGCACCCCCTTAGGCACCCCCACGTGAGTCTTGTTTTGCTACCCTTTAGCCTAATCGTTTCCTCCTACGATCGTTTCCACCCGGGCGTGACTATGAGGCAGGGTAGCATGCCCGGGTCGTAAGCATACAAGAATGTGGCCAACACCAAGGAGAGCATCAGTCAGACTTTAATGTCAAGAGCCAATGTGGCCAACACCAAGGAGCGCATCAGTCTGACTTTAATGTCAAGAGCCAATGTGGCCAACACCAAGGAGCGCATCAGTCTGACTTTAATGTCAAGAGCCAATGTGGCCAACACCAAGGAGCGCATCAGCCAGACTTTAATGTCAAGAGCCAATGTGGCCAACACCAAGGAGCGCATCAGCCAGACTTTAATGTCAAGAGCCAATGTGGCCAACACCAAGGAGCGCATCAGTCTGACTTTAATGTCAAGAGCCAATGTGGCCAACACCAAGGAGCGCATCAGCCAGACTTTAATGTCAAGAGCCAATGTGGCCAACACCAAGGAGCGCATCAGCCAGACTTTAATGTCAAGAGCCAATGTGGCCAACACCAAGGAGCGCATCAGTCTGACTTTAATGTCAAGAGCCAATGTGGCCAACACCAAGGAGCGCATCAGCCAGACTTTAATGTCAAGAGCCAATGTGGCCAACACCAAGGAGCGCATCAGTCTGACTTTAATGTCAAGAGCCAATGTGGCCAACACCAAGGAGCGCATCAGTCTGACTTTAATGTCAAGAGCCAATGTGGCCAACACCAAGGAGCGCATCAGTCTGACTTTAATGTCAAGAGCCAATGTGGCCAACACCAAGGAGCGCATCAGCCAGACTTTAATGTCAAGAGCCAATGTGGCCAACACCAAGGAGCGCATCAGCCAGACTTTAATGTCAAGAGCCAATGTGGCCAACACCAAGGAGCGCATCAGCCAGACTTTAATGTCAAGAGCCAATGTGGCCAACACCAAGGAGCGCATCAGTCTGACTTTAATGTCAAGAGCCAATGTGGCCAACACCAAGGAGCGCATCAGCCAGACTTTAATGTCAAGAGCCAATGTGGCCAACACCAAGGAGCGCATCAGCCAGACTTTAATGTCAAGAGCCAATGTGGCCAACACCAAGGAGCGCATCAGCCAGACTTTAATGTCAAGAGCCAATGTGGCCAACACCAAGGAGCGCATCAGCCAGACTTTAATGTCAAGAGCCAATGTGGCCAACACCAAGGAGCGCATCAGCCAGACTTTAATGTCAAGAGCCAATGTGGCCAACACCAAGGAGCGCATCAGCCAGACTTTAATGTCAAGAGCCAATGTGGCCAACACCAAGGAGCGCATCAGCCAGACTTTAATGTCAAGAGCCAATGTGGCCAACACCAAGGAGCGCATCAGCCAGACTTTAATGTCAAGAGCCAATGTGGCCAACACCAAGGAGCGCATCAGTCTGACTTTAATGTCAAGAGCCAATGTGGCCAACACCAAGGAGCGCATCAGCCAGACTTTAATGTCAAGAGCCAATGTGGCCAACACCAAGGAGCGCATCAGTCTGACTTTAATGTCAAGAGCCAATGTGGCCAACACCAAGGAGCGCATCAGTCTGACTTTAATGTCAAGAGCCAATGTGGCCAACACCAAGGAGCGCATCAGCCAGACTTTAATGTCAAGAGCCAATGTGGCCAACACCAAGGAGCGCATCAGTCTGACTTTAATGTCAAGAGCCAATGTGGCCAACACCAAGGAGCGCATCAGCCAGACTTTAATGTCAAGAGCCAATGTGGCCAACACCAAGGAGCGCATCAGCCAGACTTTAATGTCAAGAGCCAATGTGGCCAACACCAAGGAGAGCATCAGTCTGACTTTAATGTCAAGAGCCAATGTGGCCAACACCAAGGAGCGCATCAGTCTGACTTTAATGTCAAGAGCCAATGTGGCCAACACCAAGGAGCGCATCAGCCAGACTTTAATGTCAAGAGCCAATGTGGCCAACACCAAGGAGCGCATCAGCCAGACTTTAATGTCAAGAGCCAATGTGGCCAACACCAAGGAGCGCATCAGTCTGACTTTAATGTCAAGAGCCAATGTGGCCAACTCCAAGGAGCGCATCAGCCAGACTTTAATGTCAAGAGCCAATGTGGCCAACACCAAGGAGCGCATCAGTCTGACTTTAATGTCAAGAGCCAATGTGGCCAACACCAAGGAGCGCATCAGTCTGACTTTAATGTCAAGAGCCAATGTGGCCAACACCAAGGAGCGCATCAGCCAGACTTTAATGTCAAGAGCCAATGTGGCCAACACCAAGGAGCGCATCAGTCTGACTTTAATGTCAAGAGCCTTTGTCTTTTCGGATTGTTTTCAGCTTAGAAATTAATACACTGCCATTTTAAGTCTTTCTCTACTAATTAACGATACCAAAGCTGATTTGACCTCATTAAATTAAATTAATGTTTGATTTTGTAAACTTGACTTGAAGTTCTATAAAATGAGCATGCATTCCCCTTGATCCTATATTAAAGAAAACATTTTCTGATAACAAACCAAAAAAGACCCAATGGGTGATTTTTTTTTCTAGAATCTTTTTAGCTTTTTATGGATGTTTGTCTCAAATAGCTGCATAAATGGGGTTTGTTTTTTGCCAATGATTTTAACAGCAGCATTTAGGATTCTATGTAGTTTATTTTTATTTTTAATGCTCAGATTGGCATATCAGGCAGTGATACTAAAACTTAAAATATTGGAGATGTGAGAGTGATAAAACATAGCCAAGACCTTTTCGCTAACATTAAACTAGGACAGTTTTCTCAGTAATCGTAATCTTTGCTGCCCTTTTTTGCTAATATAATCAGTATTTGCAGTCAAATTTAGTTTATTGTCTAGGATAGTACCAAGGTATTTAAAAGTTTGATAGATGATTCGTTACTTTGTTGACTCCATATTTAGTGTTTAGCTGTCCTAATACGTATACAGATGTGTTGTTATTGTAGACAGGGGTTCTCAAACTTTTTTTTGACCCGGGGACCCCTTTACATATTCGAATCCGTTAGTGAAAAATCAACATAAATGCAAAATGCCTAACAAATTTAGATAAAAAATAATTTAGTTGAAGAAGTGTTTATTGAAATTATCAATTTCGTTTAAAATAAAATCTTCCAAAGTTAATGATTTGGATGGGGGGGTTGGTGAGATTTTATGAGTTCATTTACTTCCGACTCAGTGTTTAGAAGTAACAACCGCAAACCTCCACAAGCAACAATTTCTATTTTCTATATTTTTTCGGACCCCTTAAGGTCGAATCATGGACCTCTGGGGGTTCGAGGACTAAATTTTCAGAACCACTTTTGTAGAGAATCTATATCCCTCCATACAATACCTCCATCTCCACCAAAGATGAATGATTTTTTTTTGTGCTTATTAATTTGTTTCTCCCCGGCTTTCATTTTGTTTTTTCTTTTGACAGTACAACTTCAAAAAATATTTTGTTCTAAATTAATTTATTTCAAAAAAATAATAAAATCTAAATCAGCTAATAACGTCTTGATAATTGAATATTTCTTATAATGAAGATAATCAGTTAATCAGTTAACTAGCCTAAGACTAATTTTTAAATTGCCAATGAGAGGTGAGAGACATTCAATAAGTTATAGATAGATAGATAGATAGATAGATAGATAGATAGATAGATAGATAGATAGATAGATATTTTTCATGTTTATTAACTAATCTATTCAACATATTCGTTTTAACATATTTTGGTTTAAATCTTCACATTGATGCATGAGTTTAAAAGAAAGATGGATAGTAGAAAATTGTTTCTACTGTTTTATTTAAACCTTTTTTTTTTTTTTTTTTTTTAAAGTTTTCCTCGCTTCTTCAGATGAGGGAACTCTTCTTTACGAACTATCAATCTTAGCACTTTTTAACGCTATTAGAACATGTGAAGTGTTTGACGTCAATAAGATCCATACATATTTATTACAAATAATAATGTTCAATTCACCAAATCGTCTAATAACAAGTCACCTGCTGGAAGGCGCAGGTGTTTATTTCACTTTAATGTGGGAGTGAGAATGTGGTGTACAACATGATGGTTTAATTACAGTAAACAATCTTATGATTAATAAGACATAACAGAATCTCTGTACTTCATGTCAATTCATTGACTCAAGACATACGTTGAAGAAACAGCTAAAAACCTTTGTCTTTTACCAACGCTATGGCCCTAGGACCAATCTCTCAGCCATTCACTGTCTATAGTGTTGCTGCTGCTCCCTTGGCATGTGGGACTATGCTGACTAAAAGTGACTCTAAACAAAAGTTTAGGATTAGTTTCAGATCCAAAATAGGACATCTTTGCGACACGTACCATAGGTTCATCATGCAATTACATGATATCATTATTTTTTTTCTTCAAAGGATGTTAAGATGTAGATTTGGCAACAATGACATCATTGATAGTGAATGTTCTCTCCATCTTGTTTTTTTTCGTTGACCTTCTCACCAGACGGCAACTCTATGAGAACAAAACTCACATTGACCAGCAAGTTAAAAGAACACATTTGATGAAATACAGGCGTTTACATAGATCGTAGGTGTACATGTTTGTAACACACTACGCATTGAAATGTAAACACACGCTCTAACAAACTATGCTGTCAACAACTAATTAGTACATACACACATATATATGTTGGTATAAGATATATATATATATATATATATATATATATATATATATATATATATATATATATATATATATATATATATATATATATATATATATATAGCTTTTTTTGTAAAAAAAAAAATATGTGCCGGTACTTATTGATGGATTGCCTCTTAACTACTAATTAATAAAAAATAAACGTTAAAATACAAAATAAAGTTATAGTTTTTTTTACCCACATTTTAAGGTGCTGGTACGCCGTACATAAACGTCACAAAAAAAAGCACTGTATATATATATATATATATATATGAGTGTGTGTGTGTGTTTGTGTGTGTGTGTATGTATCTAGTATGTATGTGTGTGTGTATGTGTGTATGTGTATGTATGTATGTATTATAGACCTACTGTAAGACATTCCTTGGGAGCACCTTAAATACATTTTTAAAAATCCTATAGATCAGAAAAAACTATATAGGTTGTATTTGGGTTTGCGTGGTCATGTGAAACACTGCAATCGTCCTTAATATTCATATTCAAAGACATAGTCATTATTAATATTATTATTATACGTCAATTAATAAGAAATATAATACCGTATCTAGGTAACAACATAACTCAACATTGTCGCTACAAGAGACAGACTTCCATCTATCAAAGTAGTGATTCTAGACTAAATACTACATATTATATGACCATAGAATTGAAAATGTCACAAGCTAAATTTATTTTTGTAATATCCAAATAACTGCAACTTTTATCAGGATAAAATATATTATCTATGACAGATGAAAACCAGGTGAAATTTGACCTGAACAGCAGTTCAATCAATACCAGCATATATATTTTTAAACTGAACTAAATACAATGGAAAGTTTAAAATTTTATGAGTGGGTAGTCTATTGTTTGGTTTATGAAAATATTACTGGTCTTAAATATTTAATTTATCTCGCTGAACAATGAGCGAACAACAGGCAAGTTATCTCAGAATAACAGACAAGTTATCTCAGAACAAGAGACTAGTTATCTCATAACAAGAGACAAGTTATCTCAGAACAACAGACAAGTTATCTCAGAAAATCAGACAAATTATCTCAGAACAAGAGACAAGTTATCTCAGAACAAGAGACAAGTTATCTCAGAACAACAGACAAGTTATCTCAGAACAAGAGACAAGTTATCACAGAACAACAAACAAGTTATCTCAGAACAACAGACAAGTTATCTCAGAACAACAGACAAGTTATCTCAGAACAACAGACAAGTTATCTCAGAACAACAGACAAGTTATCTCAGAACAACAGACAAGTTATCTCAGAACAATAGACAAGTTATCTCAGAACAATAGACAAGTTATCTCAGAACAACAGACAAGTTATCTCAGAACAACAGACAAGTTATCTCAGAACAACAGACAAGTTATCTCAGAACAACAGACAAGTTATCTCAGAACAACAGACAAGTTATCTCAGAACAATAGACAAGTCAGAAGTCCCTTTTATTTAAAATTGAAAGAGTTTGTATATTTAGAATATTTTTTTTAATTTGAAGCCTCGTGACTTTCTCACCACTCTACATAGAACACATTCATGTTTGAATGATCAATAGTCGTTAGAGATACACAGTTGTTCAATCCACCTCTAATTCTACTTGACTTTTTCTTTTCTAATGTCCATTTCATAATATTCACCTAATTACATACGAAGAACTTTCGCACTTGACAAGATCTTCTCCTTTCTCATTTTACGAGCTCCATTCCGTCAACTCCCTTCTCCAGACAGTGTAACTTCATTTGAGCCCATCGTCTGCTTTCATTCATTGTTTGCTTCGATGCTTGAGCATGTCACAGGATTAGGACATACAGATATCTTTACATTTTTGTTTCTATACCATATTCGCATATTCACGATACAGTAAACTAACATGTTATTTCACCTTGGTTAGGCCAATAATAGAATATGCATCCTCTGTTTGGGACCCCTCAACTCAAGAAAACATTAAGAAATTGGAACAAACACAAAATAGAGCAGTGAGATTCATAACAAACGAATATTCACACTTGACTAGAGTAACACCTTTTGTTAAATCACTAAATTTAGAAAGCCTTCAGGATAGAAGACTTCAAAGTAAAGTAGCAATTATACATAAAACACTGAACCATAATCTTCAAATACAAAAACAAAATTTAATAAAATACTCAGAAAGACACAAAGATAAAGGCACATTCCTCGTCCCATATGCTGGGACAAATCTGTACAAATACTCCTTCTTCCCTAGTGCTATTAGAGCATGGAATGGGTTGCCTGAGCTAGCCAGGAAAACCAGTGACTTGGCAGAATTCAAGTCATTGGTTAATATGCATGACTGAATGCATGACGCATAGGACGTAATCATCTTCTTTTTTGAAGTAACGTCTGTATTATATAAGATAAGAAGAAGATAATTACTTAAAACTAAATAGATAAACATTTCAAACAGAAAATAGCTCCATTAAAATAAATAATGACAGATATGCATATGTTTGTGTCTTCATAAAACCCATTTGCAAAAATAAACCCGGTCTGCATTGGAGAATAAACACAGCCTGCTTGCAGAATAAACCCAGACTGATTTGCAGAATAAACCCTGCCTTAAAAAAAAAACTTTTTAAAAAACAAAATAATTAAAATGTTTTCTTAAGCCTGGACTGAAATCCTTATTGATAGTCCGGCAAATCTTCCAGCATTTAGAAACTGAAGGCGAATTGCGTGCGTCCAGATCGATAAAGAAGAATTAGAATTGAAATGTTTGTAGCTTCTGCCACTTCCTGGCTTGCAGTGTGGGGAGAAAGAGTGACACTATCAAATGACACAATGACGCAAGTTCTGGTAGGCAAAACCGTGTCTCCGTTCATCTACAATACAACATTCCCTTTTCTAGGTATTTCTCTTTTAGAAGTGAGATAGCAGAACAACCGACACGGAGGAATCAAAGGCGTGGGCTTTTTTGGGAGAGGAATCAAAGGCGTGGGCTTTTTGGGAGAGGAATCAAAGGCGTGGGCTTTTTGGGAGAGGAAACAAAGGCGTGGGCTTTTTGGGGATAGGAATCAAAGGCGTGGGCTTTTTGGGAGAGGAATTAAAGGTGTGGGCTTTTTGGAGAGAGGAATCAAAGGCGTGGGCTTTTGGGGAGAGGAAACAAAGGTGTGGGCTTTTGGGGAGAGGAATCAAAGGCGTGGGCTTTTGGGGAGAGGAATTAAAGGCGTGGACTTTTTGGGAGATTAATCAATCATAGAAGTTATAAATCATTTCTTTTTTTATATATTCCATTTACTGAACGCAGTGTATAGCAAGGGAAAGTGTGGGATAATTAACATAGTTATGTTATGATTTGATAACATTATAACATTGGGAACTGGTTTAACACCAAGGTTGGAGCAAGATAGGGCTGCCTATTCTTATCAAATCTTCTTCCTTGAAAAGATAGTGAAAGATGCTCTCAAAGGCTGCGAATGTACTGAAAGTATTAGAGGAAGAAGAATTACTAACTTGTGCTTTACGGACAAAATAGATGGTCTGGCAAGGAGAGAAGAATTAGATGACTTTGTGATGTGCATTGACAAGACTTCCGCAGAATATGGGTATGTAAATCAACGCCGAAAAAACAAAAATAGTGTTTAAAAAAACAAACAAAGCTTACATTAAGGTGTATCAATTAGTTTGGATCAGTCATGTAATTAAATTTGTAATAGATCTAGACTAACAATAATAAATCTGCGCGATTAGAAATATTTTTTTTACCAATTATTTTTTCTTAGCGTTCTCATTACGCTATGACCCTGTCACTTGTCTGGACCAATTGAAAAGGGGGAGAAAGATCACTTTTTAAATGTATTTGTAAAAAAAAGAAAACGACATGAATTCGAACTTGTGGTCTAGAGCTTTCTCAGGTTTCTCAAAACAATCTGGAAAGAAAAAGGAAAGGCCCTCAACACTTGGTCGTGGCCACACTCTTATATGCTTGGACATTTTGGACGTTGAAAGCAAAACTAGAAAGGAGGATCCTAGCACTGGAATTGAAATGCTACAGAAAGATCCTAACACTGGAATTGAAATGCTACAAAAAGATCCTAGCACTGGAATTGAAATGCTAAAGAAAGATCCTAGCACTGGAATTGAAATGCTAAAGAAAGATCCTAGCACTGGAATTGAAATGCTACAGAAAGATCCGAGCACTGGAATTGAAATGCTAAAGAAAGATCCTAGCACTGGAATTGAAATGCTAAAGAAAGATCCTAGCACTGGAATTGAAATGCTACAGAAAGATCCGAGCACTGGAATTGAAATGCTAAAGAAAGATCCTAGCACTGGAATTGAAATGCTACAGAAAGATCCTAGCACTGGAATTGAAATGCTACAGAAAGATCCTAGCACTGGAATTGAAATGCTACAGAAAGATCCTAGTTATCCCTTACAAAGACCGCATCACAAACGAAGAGAGAAACAAGATTACAACAGTAATATGTCCCACAGTGACCTCCTGTCGAAAAGTCTACTAGACATTTGGCTAACCATTTGTAAAAATAAAATAAAATAAATGAATTGGGTCACTTTAAAATGACAGTTCTGCTCCGCTGAACAAGGGTAATTAGCGTAAAAAGGATCCGAACTTCTGTCCTCCATTCCTATCCCCGTCCAACTGCATTCCTAACGAGGTGACTTATTTCCATTCAGCTAAGTTCGTGCTACGGAACAGATTGTGAAAAGAAAATGGACGTCTCAAAAGTGGAACTTGATAGTGGAACTATGACAAGAAAATGGACGTCTCAAAAGTGGAACTTGATAGTGGAACTATGACAAGAAAATCAATGCTAGCTTCGTAAGCACAATGAGTTTTGTCTAAGTTTTTTTGTGTGTTCTTTTATTACATGATAAATACCGTCAACTATTCTGGGGGTTTTTTTTTGTACTAAAGAGTGTTTGTAAGTTTATCCATCTATAAGGAATTTATGACATCTGATGTAAAGTAAAGTTGACATTCACTAATGGTGTGCTGACTTCAAATGACTGGAAATGCTCTTAGTTAAGCTCTACCTCACTGACTGATCCGGGGGAGGGCAGGTAAGTGCCCCCCCCCCCCACACACACTCTATTGGAGACAAAGTATGAAAAAATTACATTTTAAAAAAATAATAAATTAATAATTTATTTTATACATTCTAAGCAATAATAGTTGAGTTTTTTTAAAACTATTCCCATCTTGTATCGCCCACCTGTCGTTAGTCTAAACAAAAAAAAAAAAAAACAACTTCGGATGTATCAACAGGTATAGATATCTATCCTGCGTTTAATTCCTAGCAAATATATTAATGAAATCTGAATGCCGCTGGTTTAAAAAGTGTACAGGTTGACACTTTCTTAATAAGACTACTCGCACGAATCCCTTCAGGCACCTGGTCTAAACTTAGCTGTCACGTTTTATGACGCTTGATCAGTGGTTCTCATGCAACTAATTATACACAGAGGAACAGTCGTGATGACAGCATTTCCGTCCAATAAATGTGTCCTAGAGAAGAAGCAATCTATTTTCGTTCAAACAATCATTTTGTTTTGTGTCTCTTTGTGTGAGACTAATTGCCTAGACGATAAAGAGAAATGATACGCGAATGAACAAAGAGTTGTACGATTATCTTTCTAGTTACTGTCTGTAAAGTATATACTATTGAGAACCGTTGCGATGTTCCGTGTAGAGAGTTGACTTGGATAACATTGAGGTAATTACTGACTTTCATAAACTTATCCAATTAAGTAGAACAAAAAGACCAACAAGACTGAGTTGATCAACATTGGAGGCAATTCAAATACATTTCTATTGTTGGCCTCCTTCAGTCGTAGAACGACTGGGGTTAATTTTGTAGAACACATTGTCATGCAACTATCGAGCCCTATTCTCGAGAGGCATTCCCGTCTACAGATAACCTTGACCTTTACCTGCAGCATAAATTAAATTTATGCATTGACAAAAGAAAAACGTGCAAACTTCCGTCGTCTTCTCAAAAAAAAAAGTCCAAAAAATGTCGTCTGACTAGAACTGAACTACATAATAAGACGCTAGATTATTTCATGTCTATTCTAATAATACTTACGTTATAGTTGCTAAAATGTCATTGCTAAAATGACAAACAAACAAATAAACAAATCCCACATTTACACACCAAATCAATCAAACAATACAAATTGTAAATTTCTGAATGTTATGATGAGAATGCAGACTTAAGCACAATGTCCAATGCGCATTCGTCTAGGATGAAAGCATAGAAACACTAAAGTTAAATTGAAATGAATACTTTCATTAAAAAACTCAACAAGTAGAATTTTATTTTCTTGCGGTTCAATCATGTCACTAAAATTACATTGAAGTTACTTAGCTAACTGAACAAATTAATGAACACAGCTTAGAAGTGATAATCCTTTTCCCGTATATAAATTGTATAAGTCTAGATGTTTTGTGGAATTTCGATATCCAGGTTACAAAGACAGTGTGTAAACACAAACTAAAAATCAGGCCCCGAAGTGGTCCACCCAGGCAGGTAACTTGACAGGTTTCAATATTTTCAGCAAGACTATCAGGAGCTAGGAACTAGAAACTGTTACAGTCACACTACTCAAAGAAGAGACGAGTACGCATCGAAAGTGTTGCCGATACTATTGTATTGTTAGATGACACGATACCACAGGATACGGAGATTTATTAATGTTATTATCTCATCTTATTAATTAAAATAAGTCAATTTATGGACTGATTATTTTATTGCTGGTTTCGCTAAGGGCTCATTCAATGCCTTAAGGAAATAGTGAGCTCATGCTGCTATACACGACGCCACACGTGTGTCATGTGGTACACTACTAATAATTTATTGTTTTAAATCCTATTAGATTTATATATATATTTCCAAACCGTAAGTAAGCAATTTTTTTAAAAGATAGGTAGCTTGTATAACAAATAACATCTAATTTTTAATACATTTTTATAACATTATTTAACAAAAAAAAGTTTGCAGAAAACTTAACAAATCATACTTGGAAATGATTGCCCTTATAAATGTAGCCTGCGTGCTTTTACTATTAATATTGAACAGCTGTAAAACTGGTGAATTTAATGGATAAAACTGCTTGCATGATTAACTTAAAAAATAATAGTTGTTTCACTTTCAGAACGAAAAAAAGAAGCTTTAGCATTGGAAATTTAAAAGATCTAAAAATATCATTATGATGGATTTTAATATCTTTTTTTTTCAAGTTTTCGCGACCTTAACAGGACGGACGGAAAGACGGACGGACAGACCTTATAACACTAAAAAAGACATAATTTAATATTGCATTCAGTCTATTGATAGATTATCTAGGCTTTTTTTCTGCATAAATGAAATCTAAATTACAACTAAATTATTACAAATTTATATTATAGATCTAGATCAAGTAGATATAGATCTTAAAAGTGCTAAATCAGAAGTTTAGATTAAGTAGATCTACATCCTTATTCTAGTTCCATTTAAATGAAAATGCCAATAGCTCTGTTGATAACTGTGCTGAGACATCGTACAACCACGATATATCTGTTCTTCTTTTTTTTTTCAATTACAAATCAATGCTGAAAGATTATCTAAATCGCTCGTCTGACATATTGTACATATCCGATAGATTTCATGCCGTAATATGCACTATATCTCTTTATCAATAATAGGATATTAGTTTGTAACCAGTTTGTTATTAAGTTCAGAGCAACGCCTGGTCGTGCGGTTAGCGTGCTGAACTAATTATCTCGACGGTCCTGGGTTCATATCCTGTTTGCTGCCATCCTCCGTCGTCCAGCGAGAAGTTAATAATTTTTAACTTAGAAGGAATAGCCGAAACATGTAAAACAGAGAAAAAAACAACAACATCTTTTTACAACGCCAAATGAATCTTTAAAACATTATTAGTTTTGACAATCAAAATAAAATCCCGTCTTGAATATTCCTTGCGAATAGGAGGCTCCGACAGGGATCCGACTCCGACGGGGCCGCCTCTTTGTATTCTTGCTTTTCTAAAGCTTTTTTCTAGAGATAGATATAAGTTGTCTTCTCTCTTGTTCATTTTACTGCTAGGGTTAAAACTACCAAACAACTTATCACACGTTATGTCTCAACCAGTTTCAAGAAATATTTATTTATTTATTTCTATCTATTATTCATACATTAAGGACTATATCTGCGACTATAACGTAGACTTTATCCGTTTAAAACAAGTATCTTAGAAGAGGTCACGAGGGCTCCATTGTTAGTTTTGACTTTAGTATTTCAAATTCAAGTGCTCGAAAGGGATAAACATTTGCTCGTGTCATAGTCCCTCGTGTAAAACGCTTTAATAATGTGACCTCAACCTATTCCAGGAAACGGAACTAAGGCTTTTAGTCTTTTGAGCACAAGGTCAATGAAACGAAATATTTGGCCTCTCAGAGTGACCAGGTTTCCAATGACAGGGAAGTCAAAATTTCACATTTTAAAAAGGGGGAGGGGGAGAGGAGATCATGCCAGCAGAAAGGAAATGGATAGTCAGGGCTTAATAAAAGGGAAATCAAACAAAAATTAAAATCAGGAACCGTTATAGGAGTGTTAACAGGTTTTGGCCTTCGATTTGGGCGTCTTTTATTACCTTGGCACCAATGATCTCAGCTTCAGTTAAAGTATCTCAAAGTTAGCTTTTTTTTGTTTTTTTTCAATCCCAAATACATAAGTATATTTCAAATAAACATTTACTCCTGCAGCTTTAATACAAAAATAAATTCCTTTTACTTTTGTTTTCTTTTTAATGTAAAGAGTTCAAAACAGACACTTTCATAGTAATGCTCCGATATTTGCAAATATTGCCTTTATCATAAGCAAACTAACTAGACTAGGCAGTCGCAAGGGCCCGCAAATGGTGGTATAGGGGGAAGAATCTCACAAAGGACTAAAAAAAATTTTAGAGATAATATTTTGAAACTTTGTTCAGAGCTTCAACAGAGCCATATAACTATATTTTTACTAGTTTAACTCTGTCTCTACAACGGGAATTGTGATATATGTATATATATGAATGTCGATTTAGATATAGACACATGCAGTTTTTAATAAAGAGCTTTATTTTTATTTATATATTTTTTTTTAAATTTCATTTAGGGCCATATTATTTACTTTGCCTAGGGCCCCTCCAATTCAGAGGCCGGCCTTGCTTGTGATGTTGCGATATCAGAAGATAGGTCGTAAGTCTTCACTTTTGGCGTCCTATGTTCCTACAGAATTTTGGAACTAACTTTACTGAGACTGTATGGGTGTAAATTTACTGAGACTGTATGGGTGTAACTTTATTGAGACTCTATGGATGTAACTTTACTGAGACTGTATGGGTGTAACTTTACTGAGACTGTATGGGTGTAACTTTATTGAGACTCTATGGATGTAACTTTACTGAGACTGTATGGGTGTTATTTTACTGAGACTGTATGGGTGTAACTTTATTGAGACTGTGAGCTAAACTCTGAGCCAGAAGCCAAACCCGAAAGCCTCGTTGGCAGTAACATACATCTATAATCTGTATTAGGCGCAGCTGTGACACTATCACGTTTCTTCAACGCATCACCTAGCTGTCGGGTGCTAAGCCATGGGCTTCCCTTTAAGCGGTCCTAAATACTATTATCTTCTTATCTTATCTTATATATTACAAACGTTACTTCAAAAAGAAGATTTTACGTCTTACCCTTTAATGAAGGGAGCCTGGCCAATCACAACTCATAATAATGGGATCTCCATTACACGGGGCAAAAACTTTCCGATCCCCAAGCATTATGCTTACGTTTTGTAAAAAAAAAACCCCAGATCTAAACGCCTTATTATGAGTTTACACATTTCTTTCGGGCGTTCTCATCAATATGAACTTTATGACATCCATTTTACAAGGTCAAGGGATTTTTGTTTAAAGACACAGAAGGAAACCCCCCCCCCCCACACACACACACACATACACTATTTATTTTCATTGTCGATTCACATCTTCTTGTCTGCAGCACAGGAAATGGCTGACATCCGGCAACAGAACATCTCGCCAAGCTGTCTCGCTCAGAAGTGAGAAAAATGCTTAAGACATTTGATATTATTGTTCAAAGAAGCTCCTTATACAGAAGCGAAGAAACAGCCGACGGAATCCTTTATGTTTATTTAGAAAATAGAAAGACTCTAAGCCTTTGTGATCTTATTTAATTATTCATGAAGAGGTGTACGTTTTCTCACCGAATCAATATGTCTGAATGAGGAAACATTATAATGTCGTTTTCCCTTCTCTTGTCTCTGATTTAACTTAGATCTCACGAGTGACAACACGGACAGAAGTTAAAACATGTAACAAAGATCAGAACTATAAATGCTTACTCTTTTTTCATAACCATGGTCACGGACCGTAGTATACTAGAGCTGGACAGGACAAAACATCTCATCTTATCTTATAAATTACAGACGTTCCTTCAAAGGAGAAGACGATGGCGTCTTACACTTATCCATTTATTAAACATGCATTATTTACATTTTGTGATGATTCCTTTAAACAACGTTGTCTGGTCGTCTGGTATGGGCTCTGGAATGTCATTTAGATTTTGTCTAGGTGTGAACGCATTTATATAGGTAAGGCCTTATTAAATGGCTGTAACAGTTTAGACCTTCCTTGCATGTCTTTAACGTTTGTAGTTTGTTGGTTTAGCGTTAGGACTTTGTCACATCATCCTGGCATTGATCTGATTTAGAGCAGGCGTCTTACTTGGTCATCTCTTACGTCACACATTCCTCCCTCAGGACCACATGCCCCCCTTCCACTAATCCTTTATATCAGTTTCCCTTCCTTGTATCTGCAGCCTTGGCGTGAGAATTATGTAGCTCTCCAAACACACACTAGTTTTGTCTTCTGTTTATTTTGGACACATTGCTTCCGTATACAATAATGTTGTCGTAACAACTAAAGATCACAAATAATAATATACTATGTCTGCAGTAGGTCAGTACAGATCAATAGAAGATGGACTGAGTAATTGTTGCATATAAGCAAAGTGGTATTTAGCCCTGAAACGAGCCTCAAGCTATTTGAAATATGGGGCCCTTTAAAAGTCAAGATATTATATGCCAGTGTTTAATATTTTTTGGGGGCCCTAAGCTAAAGCTTATGTTGCCTATAGGTAAATCCGGCCCTGCATATAAGATTGAGTGAGTACTTGTTTAAAGGCTACTTGTCAAAATTCAAATTGGAGATCTAATCACTAGTTGATTGATCTGTAGAGCAAACGAGGAACATCCGATTGGTTTCTGTTTGTGAAGATTGATAAAGCAGGAGTCCGGAAATAGGCAGAAATAATTAATGAACCAGTTGTTATGTTATTTTTTTTTAAAATCTTCTCACTCGCAAATAAGTTGTGGTAGCTACTAACAACAAAGTTATGATAACATAAAAATTATGGTAACAACAAAGTTATGATATTTTTAAAATTATGGTAACGACAAAGTTATGATATTTTTAAAATTATGGTAACAACAAAGTTTTGAAATCAACAAAGTTATTGTAACAACAAAGTTATAACATCAAAGATATAGAAACAACAAATTTATGGTAAAAAAGCAGTTATGGTAACAACAGTTACTGTAACATTAAAGTTATGGTAACAACAAATGTATGTGAAGTATCAGGTCTGAAATGAACGCAGTGTCCGCAGTGTCCAAAGAATCTAAAATGCTACATGTCTTGAAAGATTTTGATTTCTTATTACCACGTTGAGCTTTATCTAGTGAGAGCCTTGTTACTTATGTCTTTTGCTTTACACAACCTACTCAAATGTTTAACTCAAACTCTGCGCGTTTTTAAGATTTTTTTCTTTTTCATATTGTAGTCGTGTAGAGCAGAGGTTCTCAATGTCATTTTAATAATATTACTTATATATTATAACTTTTACCTTTACCTTTACCTATCCCTTAGTCTGTTGGACCGTTGGGGCACCAAGCAAGATTTGTCGACCATCTTTCTCCATTCCTCCCTGTCTTTTGCCTTGTTTAAAACCTCTATTCTTTTATGTTGTCCTCCCATCGCTTTCTATGTATGCCTCTTCTTCTTTTGCCTGGTACTGTTCCCTGAAGGAAGGTCTTTGCGAGCCCCGTAGATCTTGTAATATGGCCATATATTTTAAGCTTGCGTTTCTTTACAATAGTTAGCAGGTCATCATGGGGTCCGATCGCTGCAGTAACCATGTCTCTAATCTCTTGGTTTGTGATGCGGTCTTTGAAAGTGATGCCTAGGTTCCCTCTGTTGCATCTCAGTTTCATTGCTAGGATCCTCCTCTCTACCTCTGCAGTCAGCGTCCGAGACTCGCAAGCATATAAAAATGTGACCATGACCAGGGAGCGCATCAGTCTGATTTAGCCGCCCCCCCCCCCCCCCCCGTCTTGTTGTTGGTCAGTCGTTTGCTTGTAGCTTACAACTTAATAATCTATAATCACCCAAAACTTTTCTACGCTCAACTAACAGCCATAAAAGTGAATTTACTTTTTAATGATTAGATCTGCTTACAAGGCGGTGTATTCAACTAAACATTTATATTTATATGTAGTAAGTAGATACTAAGAAGAAGAAAAAAGAAACAAATGTGTTGACTGATCTGCTTCTGTAAGCGTCATTCAAAACAAATATTACAAACAATCCGCGAAAATTCAAAGGTCAGAAAGGAGTAGGCGCCTATAGAAAAAAATCCGTGGGAAACTTTGGCCCGCCGCTCTATTGTTGTTTTTTTTTATTATTAGAATTTATATAAAATATTAAAATATTTTAGTAATTTTTTTTTCTAAACTAAACATTTAAAAAATAAAGGTAACCTTGGAATAATGTTTTGGCCGCCCCTTAAATTCGGCCGCCTGCGTGCAATGCACACATTGTACTTTAGGTAGCGGCGGCCCTGATTATTATTATAAATGTACTTCTTATTGAAATGTTTTCTCAGTTTCAAATCTGCTCAGAGAACTGTGTCCTAGCCCCCCATCGGGAAACCTGTTATGTAATTAATGTACTCTGGAAAGCGATTCAAAGTTTGCGTGTTGGCAACTCATAGATCTATACTACAGGGGAATAAAGACATCCGTCACGTAGGAGTTGAGATGTCCACGAATGAGTTTTCTACTATTTAATTATCTAAACTCTGTTTAGAGCTCATCTTCTTCATCTATTTTTAGCCTTGTTATATACAGCATATTTATTCAGGAATTTTATTTTCTTGAAGAGATGAATGGAGAAAAACGGTCGACAAGTCTTGTGTGGTGCCCCCAATGGTCCAACAGACTAAGGGATAGGTGAATGTGAATAAATGGCTTTGTTTAATCATAAAATAATTCTATTTACAAACACATACAGTCATTAAAAAAACATATACTAAATGTCTTCACTCTATTTTCCACTACAACGCACGAACACACATCCACACTGTCATGACTGTGGTTCCCATGAACTACGGCCATCAAGAGGTCAAGATGTGGTATTCCTACTGGACAGAAGTCCGTCCTTCAAATGGGAAAATGTGACAAGAATCGAAAGAAGTTCAAAGACATTTTTTTTTCTACATTTGTAGAGTTTCTGTTTTCGACTCGTCATAGCGTCCACGTGTCTGTCTGTCTGTCTGTCTTTCTGGTAGAAGCAAAACAAAATCGTAAAGCAAGTCTGTATGTAATTTAAGTAAATCTAGAACACAATTCGATGACAGATATAATGCATTACACTAAATGAATAACGTAGACAGACGTGTTTCACTTTTGTTAACTATCCAAAGCAGTGTTTCCCAAACTGTGTTACGTTGAACCCTAGTGTTTCGCGAGGCCTGAATAGGTGTGTCCACGAACTACTGTAATAATGGACCTCATTCATCAATCGTAAACAAACAACAATTAAGCCCCGTGGTTCTCTATATCTCTTCTATACAAAATACGCAATCCATAAAGGCTGTCATGTGATACGTATTTTTCATTGTTTTATCAATATTATTATGTGGCTAAATGTTGTTTGTCTGTAAAATGTTTTACATGTTTCGGATGTTCCTTCAGAGTTGAAGATAGTTTACTTCCTAGTCCAAACCTCCCGCAGGACGAATGGGAATGGGAGCGGGCAGGGTTTGAACCCAGGACCATCGATAAATCCAAACAACAATCCAGCGCGTAAACCGCACGGCCAGGTTAATGAGGTCCATTAACTAGTAGGCCACCACGTGAATTAACCTTTCTAAAAAATAAGCAAAGTGTCCCGTTAAGGACAACGTTTGGGAAATACTTATATAACTTGTATTACATGTCGCTTACGTCCTTGACCTAGTCCTAGATAGTTTTAGAGAAACCTTCCAAAAAGAACGTCCTTGACCCTAAGCTCCTGCTGGACGGGGAGGAGGGAGGGGAGACAGTAGGAGAGGTTCAAACTCGGGACGAAAGTCTGAAGCTATACTACACAGCAATGCAGCCAATTGCCTGTTGTTTTGTTTTGTTTGTTATTGTGTGAAACGTTTTGAATGTTCCTTTAGGCTTGAAGATGATCACGTCCTCGCTCAAATCTCACATAGGAAGGCGGAAGATGATCACGTCCTCGCTCTAATCTCACATAGGAAGGCGGAAGATGATCACGTCCTCGCTCTAATCTCGTATAGGAAGGCGGAAGATGATCACGTCCTCGCTCTAATCTCGTATAGGAAGGCGGAAGATGATCACGTCCTCGCTCTAATCTCGTATAGGAAGGCGGAAGATGATCACGTCCTCGCTCTAATCTCACATAGGAAGGCGGAAGATGATCACGTCCTCGCTCTAATCTCGTATAGGAAGGCGGAAGATGATCACGTCCTCGCTCTAATCTCGTATAGGAAGGCGGAAGATGATCACGTCCTCGCTCAAATCTCACATAGGAAGGCGGAAGATGATCACGTCCTCGCTCTAATCTCGTATAGGAAGGCGGAAGATGATCACGTCCTCGCTCTAATCTCACATAGGAAGGCGGAAGATGATCACGTCCTCGCTCTAATCTCGTATAGGAAGGCGGAAGATGATCACGTCCTCGCTCTAATCTCGTATAGGAAGGCGGAAGATGATCACGTCCTCGCTCAAATCTCACATAGGAAGGCGGAAGATGATCACGTCCTCGCTCTAATCTCGTATAGGAAGGCGGAAGATGATCACGTCCACGCTCACATCTCGTATAGGAAGGCGGAAGATGATCACGTCATCGCTCAAATCTCACATAGGAAGGCGGAAGATGATCACGTCCTCGCTCTAATCTCACATAGAAAGGCGGAAGATGATCACGTCCTCGCTCTAATCTCGTATAGGAAGGCGGAAGATGATCACGTCCTCGCTCTAATCTCGTATAGGAAGGCGGAAGATGATCACGTCCTCGCTCAAATCTCACATAGGAAGGCGGAAGATGATCACGTCCTCGCTCTAATCTCGTATAGGAAGGCGGAAGATGATCACGTCCACGCTCACATCTCGTATAGGAAGGCGGAAGATGATCACGTCCTCGTTCAAATCTCACATAGGAAGGCGGAAGATGATCACGTCCACGCTCAAATCTCACATAGGAAGGCGGAAGATGATCACGTCCACGCTCAAATCTCACATAGGAAGGCGGAAGATGATCACGTCCTCGCTCAAATCTCGTATAGTAAGGCGGTAGATGATCACGTCCACGCTCACATCTCGTATAGGAAGGCGGAAGATGATCACGTCCTCGCTCAAATCTCACATAGGAAGGCGGAAGATGATCACGTCCACGCTCAGATCTCACATAGGAAGGCGGAAGATGATCACGTCCTCGCTCAAATCTCGTATAGGAAGGCGGAAGATGATCACGTCCTCGCTCAAATCTCGTATAGTAAGGCGGTAGATGATCACGTCCTCGCTCAAATCTCACATAGGAAGGCGGAAGATGATCACGTCCTCGCTCAAATCTCGTATAGGAAGGCGGAAGATGATCACGTCCTCACTCAAATCTCACATAGGAAGGCGGAAGATGATCACGTCCTCGCTCAAATCTCGTATAGGAAGGCGGAAGATGATCACGTCCTCGCTCAAATCTCACATAGGAAGGCGGAAGATGATCACGTCCTCGCTCAAATCTCGTATAGGAAGGCGGAAGATGATCACGTCCTCGCTCAAATCTCACATAGGAAGGCGGAAGATGATCACGTCCTCGCTCAAATCTCGTATAGGAAGGCGGAAGATGATCACGTCCTCGCTCAAATCTGGCATAGGAAGGCGGAAGATGATCACGTCCTCGCTCTAATCTCGTATAGGAAGGCGGAAGATGATCACGTCCTCGCTCTAATCTCGCATAGGAAGGCGGAAGATGATCACGTCCACGCTCAAATCTCGCATAGGAAGGCGGAAGATGATCACGTCCTCGCTCAAATCTCGCATAGGAAGGTGGAAGATGATCACGTCCTCGCTCAAATCTCGTATAGGAAAGCGGAAGATGATCACGTCCTCGCTCAAATCTCGTATTGGAAAGCGGAAGATGATCACGTCCTCGCTCAAATCTCATATAGGAAAGCGGAAGATGATCACGTCCTCGATCAAATCTCGTATAGGAAAGCGGAAGATGATCACGTCCTCGCTCAAATCTCGTATAGGAAAGCGGAAGATGATCACGTCCTCGCTCAAATCTCGCAGAGGAAGGCGGAAGATATGACGAGCAGAGCTTGAACCCAGCACCATCAGAACCATCGATTGTCCAGAATTAATACCACACGATCAGGCAGCCACCCATGTTTCAGGCTACAACTAATTGTCTGTTGCTAATTGTAGATTTTAGTATAGACTTGTTTTTGTTGTACATCCTAGAAGACAGTCTGGGTTAAATTAATGTTCTTATTAATTAATGTCTCGTTTCGACTGTCAATGATTCCATCCAAATAATTGTTTTAAAAGAAACCAAATCATTTCGAACTCATCGATTTAAATATATTTCAGGACGAAAAATATCACGTCTTAGCTGTTGTGAGATCATACCACACAATGTCACTGGCTACAAGCGAGACCAGTCGTTACACAAGGCCTGAACACAGACCTGCAACGTCACAACTTGTGGGCAGTTTAAACTGATCAGTGACGTGGCAACGAGTTATTGGTCTAAACTGCCGGCCGGTGATGTTGCAATTCAGTGTTGAGGCCTTCTATAACCAATGGTCTTGCTACAAGTGTTGATCACCTGAACAAAATGTGAAAAACTAAATTACCCTTCAACGATCAACATAAAATACTGGACAGAAAAGCTAAAACAATGAAATGTTTTGACTTTCAATGGCGTACATCAACGTCATTTCCGATTACTTCAGACTTGCCGCCGTAAATTGAGGGCGTAACTGTTAGCTTCAAGGTTTTAATGAACATAGAGTTTAAAGTAGCGTTCTTATAACGAGAACAAGTTGACAGAAAAACTAAAAATGCTATGTGTAAAGCGATCTATTAGAGCATTTCATCCTTGAGTTCATTACATAAATCTAGTCTTTGTTAACATTTTGATTTTTTGAAACAAGGTAAAAATATTTAGGCAATAAAATAAATCAGGAGAAAAAACAGTGGACAAAACTATATGGAGACATGCGGGGGCGATGTAATGGAAACAGAAAATGAAAAGGATTGGGGAAGAAGTCAAAATAAACAATGTCTAGAACGTTATAGGGCCGAGAGAGAGATCAAAATAAACAAAGTCTAAAACGCAATAGGGCCGAGAGAGAGAGATCAAAATAAACAAAGTCTAAAACGCAATAGGGCCGAGAGAGAGATCAAAATAAACAAAGTCTAAAACGCAATAGGGCCGAGAGAGAGAGATCAAAATAAACAAAGTCTAAAACGCAATAGGGCCTAGAGAGAGAGATCAAAATAAACAATGTCTAGAACGTTATAGGGCCGAGAGAGAGAGATCAAAATAAACAAAGTCTAAAACGCAATAGGGCCGAGAGAGAGATCAAAATAAACAATGTCTAGAACGCAATAGGGCCGAGAGAGAGAGATCAAAATAAACAAAGTCTAAAACGCAATAGGGCCGAGAGAGAGATCAAAATAAACAAAGTCTAAAACGCAATAGGGCCGAGAGAGAGAGATCAAAATAAACAAAGTCTAAAACGCAATAGGGCCGAGAGAGAGAGAGATCAAAATAAACAAAGTCTAAAACGCAATAGGGCCTAGAGAGAGAGATCAAAATAAACAAAGTCTAAAACGCTATAGGGCCGAGAGAGAGAGATCAAAATAAACAAAGTCTAAAACGCTATAGGGCCGAGAGAGAGAGATCAAAATAAACAAAGTCTAAAACGCTATAGGGCCGAGAGAGAGAGATCAAAATAAACAAAGTCTAGAACGTTATAGGGCCGAGAGAGAGAGATCAAAATAAACAAAGTCTAAAACGCTATAGGGCCGAGAGAGAGAGATCAAAATAAACAAAGTCTAAAACGCAATAGGGCCGAGAGAGAGATCAAAATAAACAATGTCTAGAACGTTATAGGGCCTAGAGAGAGATCAAAATAAACAATGTCTAGAACGTTATAGGGCCGAGAGAGAGATCAAAATAAACAATGTCTAGACGTTATAGGTGTGACAAGTCAAAAACTCGCTGTCAGAGTCACTCAAAATTATCACAGCATTAATTATTATTTTTCATTATTTATTTATTTTATTTTAATTATTTGTCCATCCTACCCCTAAATCATTCACCCGCGCCACCTTTTCCTCTCCAGGCTAGACTTAGTTGACCACCTTGGAGATAGCTAAGGCGCGTCCTTTCATTTATCTGCCCTTGATCGGGGAAAGGTAGACACGCAATCTCTTTTGTCTTGCCCGCCGGATGTCTGAAGGACGGTCGCGGTTGACCCCACCTTGGTTTGAATGCAAGCTAATCCTTCTCCCCCCCCCATCTCTCACGTCTCTCTTTGATCTAGGAGATTACAAAGGTCAACACACCGCGTGATATTCCAAGGTGCGGCTCCCACCTCGAGTCAAATCCACCCACGTGTAAGCTAATTCTTAGCCTAGGACATTTCCGGTGTCCGCCCACATTTCCCAGGCATATATAAGTAGATTCAAATCAAGCCAGACCCTTTCACTCCTCTATCGCTGTCGATCGAGTCTGGACTATATCATTTATTCTCCCTCCTAGAGGAATACCTGGTGGTAAGCCGAACTTAATCACAAGTTCCATCTTAATTACTTTTGTGCTATTTACATTGGATTTTATCATGTGTATTTTGCCTAGTTCATTTATATTTAATTAGTGCATTGTGTATTTCTCACTGGCGTAAGTAGAAAACATAAACATGTCCTATGTATTTATTTATGTATTGCATTAATCTATTAATGCTACGTTGCTCAATTGATCGTTGATGCAACCATGTATATATTTGTACATCTTAGTCTATTTCCTTTATCTCGGCTGACGACCGTGATAATTTTACTAGCGCACTAATACTGCGTCTAGAAAAGAGATACGAGTTATCTCCCCTGTATTGAATTATCTCCCCTTTACTCATTTTACTCTAATGAGAGTTGCGTCGCTTGAACGGACACACCATTCAAGCGCGCTCCATTGTTCTCGACCCACGGTCATATGTAAACAAATCGTCTGGGTCGCTGACCACCGCCCATTTCCCCCCCCCCCCCCCTCTCTCTTTCTCTATCCACCACTGTTGTTTATTTGAGATTATTATTTCCCCTTCTATGTACATTTTTATATTATTATTTCCCCTTTTATGTACATTTCTATATTGCTACTATCAGCCATCTGGTATTCCAAATCCCATTTGTCATCATCTCCCCTTTTGTGCTCAAAAGCAATTTTACCAATCTGACGAATGCACCGCAGTCGAGGGCATCGATAAGATGCATGAGAGACATGTCCTAACTTGTCTTTATTTATCCGCAGCCTCCCTCAGGTGTCTGCCTATTTATCGGATTACTTACCTGCCTATTTGCCTACTGGCCTATCTATGTGCTTAGTGCTATTCAGCACTGCACTTTCCTATTGAGTAGCACCTACCGCCTACGGAGATCTACTCAATTCTACTACTTGGCGCTATCGGCATTGCCCGCCTATTCGACAGCCCATCTGTCAAGCTATTAGGCGCGACGTCCCTATAGAGTCAGATCTGTGCGAGACGTCATAGCTACGCCAACCCTCGGCAACTCACTGGACATATCCTGTCAACTACGCTGCCCACGGCAGATCAGCTCTGCCCGCAGTATCCTTGTGCCCACGGTAGCCGGCCACCCGCCCTACTGTGCCCACTACAGATATTAGATTTTGAGGATTGAGACTCCACAAGAACTATATCACCGGCGTCCCTCTATCCGCTAGAGCGCCACCTCCAGCTGCAGAACCTCAAGCCAGGACACAGCCAGCTGCGACATCAACAGGAATACCAGCTAAGTCAGAGGACAAAGTGACATACTCTTATTAGGTGCTACAGTGATGATCAAAATACCTTACTAATTAGAGATAGATGCAAACCCTCCCCCTTTTATTCTTATATGTATATTTATGTAAATAAACATTCTTTTATTTTAACTTTTGTATCTATCTTTCATTGTTTTGTCTCGTTGCGTGTCTGCTCCCGATTCATATGCTGATAAGTGGGGGTGTGATAGCATTAAAAATAATCATCCCCTAGACATTAAACGTGCCAAACACACGTCACATTTCCCCACCTGTCACATTTTGGCGAGCCCGTCCGTGGATTTAACCCATTAGTACAGCAGGCACGAACAGGCAGCAATAACTAAATTTCATATCAATATTTTTTTTCCTTAAAATATTTATAAGCATCATCACTTCGCATTATCAAGAGTGTCACTTCTGTCATATTTTTCATTTATTTATTATTATTGCATTTCATGTGTAATATTTTCTTGCAGAAACTTTGTGATTAACGTAGGCAGACACCACACTCCTTTTGCACTCTTTCCTATAACCAGCGACTCACTTTCACTAACCCACTTTCTTTAATTCTAGCTCAATCCTATTATCCATTCTATCTGCCCCTCCACCATCCTAGTACCTCTCATTATCCACCCCTCATCACCATGGCCAACGACACACGCTCCGAAGAGGACTCTGACAGGAAACAGAAGATAGATGAATTTGAATACATCGCGGCCTACCTATATGATGATGATGCAGAGCGGAGAGAATATGTGAGGGAACGGCTTGAGGCCTTTGATAGAAACGAAAAGGAAGAGAAGAGAAAGGAAAACGAAAAGGAAGAAAAAAGAAAGGAAGACGAAGAGGAAGAAAGAAGATTAGCCAGGGAGCATGAATTGGCATTGAATGCGATTAGACAGGAAATACTAGAAATCAGACAGCGCTATAGACCGCAGAGTTTCGAGCTGAACATCACACCGGCAAGACAAGACCAGGAAGCAGAGGAGAGTAAAACCACGACTCACGTCCAAACAGGGTGCACTGCCCAAACGGACACAGAAGTTGCTGCTAAGGATGAAGTTTTCATACCTGATATCCCCCCTCTCGACGATTCCACATTGTCTACCCAGCCCAACCCTCCTGCTCAGTCTAATAGTCCTGCAAACTACGACGCCCCAATTCAGCCCATGCCCCCAAGCCAACCCCTACCTAAAAAGGCACCAGTCCAACAACCAGCCTTGCGCAAAAACGGCAACTTCCCAGCACGTAAGCCTCGTCATGACCAGAACAACCAAGCTCACCGTGACTGTAACAACAGCACGCGTGGCAACAAACCTAACCGTGCCTACCGTGACTGCAACAACAGCATGCGTAGCCACCAACCCAACCGCCAAAAGCAGCAGGCCTCACAGACCATTTCAGTAATGACCGCGGTCCCCAAACCCTCTGCATCTAATCAGCAAACACGGACTGATAGAACAGCGGGCGACCCATACGTCATATCAACACTGACTGTGGCCCCTGAACACACTGCCCTTGGCCCTACGAAAACGGAAGTCCTACCGGCACTTCCTCACCCTGTCTCATCTTCCCCCGGGATAGAGACCATTCTGGTTAACGGGCGGTACGTCCGGTCCCTATTTGACACAGGCTGTGCGGTAAGTTCAGTTATCTGCAAAGCACTGGTTGATCCGGCTGATCTCACAGATAGAACTGTGACGATTCAGTCCCTTGACCGTGAGATTCCTCCAAGGGTTCTTCCTATTGCTAGGGTCCACGTAGAATGCAAGTACGTACATGGCACCATTGACGCAGCCGTCATGGACACGCCAGTGTATGACTTTATTCTAGGCTCCAAATATGTCCCTCTTGGAGTAGTCCATAAACCATACTTCTCTCTGCCCGTCGGTAGATCGACAAAGCAGAGAAGTGGCCGCAACCAGCAGGTTGGAAGCCCTGGTCGCCACGCTAACACGCCTAGTCCCGACTCATCAGCGAAGCTCAAACCACTCCGCCCTGGCATTGACTCTGCTAGGAAGTCACGAGTTAAGTCGTTTACCCGCGCTCGTGAGGGTCTATTTGACCCAGGCTACTCAGCCACAATTATGCATCCTTTCTCTGACATTGACAGTGTCAGAATGCCCCGAGGTAAGATGAACCCTTGCTCTCGTGGACTCACTCCTCTTCATGGCTCCTCAGCCACCATTCCGAATCAACCTCCCCCTGGCATTGATAGTGTCGGGAAGTCACGAGGTAAGCCGAACCCTCGCGCTCGTGAAAACTCTTCTCACCATGGCTCCTCAGCCACCATTCAATATCAACCTTCCCCTGGCATTAACCGTGTCAGGAAGCCACGATGTAAGCTAGATTATTGCACTCGTGGGGACGTTCTCAGGCAGAACTCCACATTCTTTATCAGGCCACTCTTCCCTGACATTGATCGTGTCAGACGATACCGAGGTAAGCTGACTACTTACTCTCGTGAAGAAGCGCCTCACAGCGGCTTCGGAGGTAAGCCCCAACGAGCACACGTGTCTTGGGCACCCCGCCTAAGCCCCAATCACCCTCCCCAATCCGCCCCAGGAAGGAATTATTACTCACCCAATCGCCCAATCTACTCTCCCGAGCAACCCCAAATGTTTCACCCAGGTGACTACATACTCAGGGACGGAAAGTAGACCACGGACAGACTTGGACAGACTCTCCTCCTGGCATGGATACCCCTTTATTTTCCAGATTTTTTTTCTAATGCTGTGATAACAACTGATCTTAAAGTTAGAGTGACATCAGTCTGCTCGCACTTTATGGATCTGTCTGCGATAGATCCATCTTGGCGGCGGCGTATGTGACAAGTCAAAAACTCGCTGTCAGAGTCACTCAAAATTATCACAGCATTAATTATTATTTTTCATTATTTATTTATTTTATTTTAATTATTTGTCCATCCTACCCCTAAATCATTCACCCGCGCCACCTTTTCCTCTCCAGGCTAGACTTAGTTGACCACCTTGGAGATAGCTAAGGCGCGTCCTTTCATTTATCTGCCCTTGATCGGGGAAAGGTAGACACGCAATCTCTTTTGTCTTGCCCGCCGGATGTCTGAAGGACGGTCGCGGTTGACCCCACCTTGGTTTGAATGCAAGCTAATCCTTCTCCCCCCCCCATCTCTCACGTCTCTCTTTGATCTAGGAGATTACAAAGGTCAACACACCGCGTGATATTCCAAGGTGCGGCTCCCACCTCGAGTCAAATCCACCCACGTGTAAGCTAATTCTTAGCCTAGGACATTTCCGGTGTCCGCCCACATTTCCCAGGCATATATAAGTAGATTCAAATCAAGCCAGACCCTTTCACTCCTCTATCGCTGTCGATCGAGTCTGGACTATATCATTTATTCTCCCTCCTAGAGGAATACCTGGTGGTAAGCCGAACTTAATCACAAGTTCCATCTTAATTACTTTTGTGCTATTTACATTGGATTTTATCATGTGTATTTTGCCTAGTTCATTTATATTTAATTAGTGCATTGTGTATTTCTCACTGGCGTAAGTAGAAAACATAAACATGTCCTATGTATTTATTTATGTATTGCATTAATCTATTAATGCTACGTTGCTCAATTGATCGTTGATGCAACCATGTATATATTTGTACATCTTAGTCTATTTCCTTTATCTCGGCTGACGACCGTGATAATTTTACTAGCGCACTAATACTGCGTCTAGAAAAGAGATACGAGTTATCTCCCCTGTATTGAATTATCTCCCCTTTACTCATTCTACTCTAATGAGAGTTGCGTCGCTTGAACGGACACACCATTCAAGCGCGCTCCATTGTTCTCGACCCACGGTCATATGTAAACAAATCGTCTGGGTCGCTGACCACCGCCCATTTCCCCCCCCCCCTCTCTCTTTCTCTATCCACCACTGTTGTTTATTTGAGATTATTATTTCCCCTTCTATGTACATTTTTATATTATTATTTCCCCTTTTATGTACATTTCTATATTGCTACTATCAGCCATCTGGTATTCCAAATCCCATTTGTCATCATCTCCCCTTTTGTGCTCAAAAGCAATTTTACCAATCTGACGAATGCACCGCAGTCGAGGGCATCGATAAGATGCATGAGAGACATGTCCTAACTTGTCTTTATTTATCCGCAGCCTCCCTCAGGTGTCTGCCTATTTATCGGATTACTTACCTGCCTATTTGCCTACTGGCCTATCTATGTGCTTAGTGCTATTCAGCACTGCACTTTCCTATTGAGTAGCACCTACCGCCTACGGAGATCTACTCAATTCTACTACTTGGCGCTATCGGCATTGCCCGCCTATTCGACAGCCCATCTGTCAAGCTATTAGGCGCGACGTCCCTATAGAGTCAGATCTGTGCGAGACGTCATAGCTACGCCAACTCTCGGCAACTCACTGGACATATCCTGTCAACTACGCTGCCCACGGCAGATCAGCTCTGCCCGCAGTATCCTTGTGCCCACGGTAGCCGGCCACCCGCCCTACTGTGCCCACTACAGATATTAGATTTTGAGGATTGAGACTCCACAAGAACTATATCACCGGCGTCCCTCTATCCGCTAGAGCGCCACCTCCAGCTGCAGAACCTCAAGCCAGGACACAGCCAGCTGCGACATCAACAGGAATACCAGCTAAGTCAGAGGACAAAGTGACATACTCTTATTAGGTGCTACAGTGATGATCAAAATACCTTACTAATTAGAGATAGATGCAAACCCTCCCCCTTTTATTCTTATATGTATATTTATGTAAATAAACATTCTTTTATTTTAACTTTTGTATCTATCTTTCATTGTTTTGTCTCGTTGCGTGTCTGCTCCCGATTCATATGCTGATAAGTGGGGGTGTGATAGCATTAAAAATAATCATCCCCTAGACATTAAACGTGCCAAACACACGTCACATTTCCCCACCTGTCACAATAGGGCCGAGAGAGAGATCAAAATAAACAATGTCTAGAACGTTATAGGGCCTAGAGAGAGATCAAAATAAACAATGTCTAGAACGTTATAGGGCCTAGAGAGAGATCAAAATAAACAATGTCTAGAACGTTATAGGGCCTAGAGAGAGATCAAAATAAACAATGTCTAGAACGTTATAGGGCCGAGAGAGAGATCAAAATAAACAATGTCTAGAACGTTATAGGGCCTAGAGAGAGATCAAAATAAACAATGTCTAGAACGTTATAGGGCCTAGAGAGAGATCAAAATAAACAATGTCTAGACGTTATAGGGCCGAGAGAGAGATCAAAATAAACAATGTCTAGAACGTTATAGGGCCTAGAGAGAGATCAAAATAAACAATGTCTAGAACGTTATAAGGCCTAGAGAGAGATCAAAATAAACAATGTCTAGACGTTATAGGGCCGAGAGAGAGATCAAAATAAACAATGTCTAGAACGTTATAGGGCCTAGAGAGAGATCAAAATAAACAATGTCTAGAACGTTATAGGGCCTAGAGAGAGATCAAAATAAACAATGTCTAGACGTTATAGGGCCGAGAGAGAGAGATCAAAATAAACAAAGTCTAGAACGCTATAGGGCCGAGAGAGAGATCAAAATAAACAATGTCTAGAACGCTATAGGGCCGAGAGAGAGATCAAAATAAACAATGTCTAGACGTTATAGGGCCGAGAGAGAGATCAAAATAAACAATGTCTAGACGTTATAGGGCCGAGAGAGAGAGATCAAAATAAACAAAGTCTAGAACGCTATAGGGCCGAGAGAGAGATCAAAATAAACAATGTCTAGAACGCTATAGGGCCGAGAGAGAGATCAAAATAAACAATGTCTAGACGTTATAGGGCCGAGAGAGAGATCAAAATAAACAATGTCTAGACGTTATAGGGCCGAGAGAGAGAGATCAAAATAAACAAAGTCTAGAACGCTATAGGGCCGAGAGAGAGATCAAAATAAACAATGTCTAGAACGCTATAGGGCCGAGAGAGAGATCAAAATAAACAATGTCTAGACGTTATAGGGCCGAGAGAGAGATCAAAATAAACAATGTCTAGAACGTTATAGGGCCTAGAGAGAGATCAAAATAAACAATGTCTAGAACGTTATAGGGCCTAGAGAGAGATCAAAATAAACAATGTCTAGACGTTATAGGGCCGAGAGAGAGAGATCAAAATAAACAAAGTCTAGAACGCTATAGGGCCGAGAGAGAGATCAAAATAAACAATGTCTAGACGTTATAGGGCCGAGAGAGAGATCAAAATAAACAAAGTCTAGAACGCTATAGGGCCGAGAGAGAGATAAAAATAAACAAAGTCTAGACGTTATAGGGCCGAGAGAGAGAGATCAAAATAAAACAATGTCTAGACGCTATAGGGCCGAGAGAGAGAGATCCAAATAAACAATGTCTAGAACGCTATAGGGCCGAGAGAGAGATCAAAATAAACAATGTCTAGAACGTTATAGGGCCGAGAGAGAGAGATCAAAATAAACAATGTCTAGACGTTATAGGGCCGAGAGAGAGAGATCAAAATAAACAATGTCTAGAACGTTATAGGGCCGAGAGAGATCAAAATAAACAATGTCTAGAACGCTATAGGGCCGAGAGAGATCAAAATAAACAATGTCTAGACGTTATAGGGCCGAGAGAGAGAGATCAAAATAAACAATGTCTAGAACGTTATAGGGCCGAGAGAGAGATCAAAATAAACAATGTCTAGACGTTATAGGGCCGAGAGAGGGAGATCAAAATAAACAATGTCTAGAACGTTATAGGGCCAAGAGAGAGAGATAAAAATAAACAAAGTCTAGACGTTATAGGGCCGAGAGAGAGAGATCAAAATAAAACAATGTCTAGACGCTATAGGGCCGAGAGAGAGAGATCCAAATAAACAATGTCTAGAACGCTATAGGGCCGAGAGAGAGATCAAAATAAACAATGTCTAGAACGTTATAGGGCCGAGAGAGAGAGATCAAAATAAACAATGTCTAGACGTTATAGGGCCGAGAGAGAGAGATCAAAATAAACAATGTCTAGAACGTTATAGGGCCGAGAGAGAGATCAAAATAAACAATGTCTAGAACGTTATAGGGCCGAGAGAGAGAGATCAAAATAAACAATGTCTAGAACGTTATAGGGCCGAGAGAGAGATCAAAATAAACAATGTCTAGAACGTTATAGGGCCGAGAGAGAGATCAAAATAAACAAAGTCTAGAACGTTATAGGGCCGAGAGAGAGATCAAAATAAACAAAGTCTAGAACGCTATAGGGCCGAGAGAGAGATCAAAATAAACAATGTCTAGAACGTTATAGGGCCGAGAGAGAGATCAAAATAAACAATGTCTAGAACGTTATAGGGCCGAGAGATATCAAAATAAACAAAGTCTAGAACGCTATAGGGCCGAGAGAGAGATCAAAATAAACAATGTCTAGAACGTTATAGGGCCGAGAGAGAGAGATCAAAATAAACAATGTCTAGAACGTTATAGGGCCGAGAGAGAGATCAAAATAAACAATGTCTAGAACGTTATAGGGCCGAGAGAGAGAGATCAAAATAAACAATGTCTAGAACGTTATAGGGCCGAGAGAGAGAGATCAAAATAAACAATGCCTAGAACGTTATAGGGCCGAGAGAGAGATCAAAATAAAACAATGTCTAGAACGTTATAGTGCCGAGAGAGAGATCAAAATAAACAATGTCTAGAACGTTATAGGGCCGAGAGAGAGATCAAAATAAAACAATGTCTAGAACGTTATAGGGCCGAGAGAGAGATCAACATAAACAAAGTCTAGAACGTTATAGGGCCGAGAGAGAGATCAAAATAAACAATGTCTAGAACGTTATAGGGCCGAGAGAGAGATCAAAATAAACAAAGTCTAGAACGCTATAGGGCCGAGAGAGAGATCAAAATAAACAATGTCTAGAACGTTATAGGGCCGAGAGAGAGATCAAAATAAACAAAGTCTAGACGTTATAGGGCCGAGAGAGAGATCAAAATAAACAAAGTCTAGAACGTTATAGGGCCGAGAGAGAGATCAAAATAAACAATGTCTAGACGTTATAGGGCCGAGAGAGAGATCAAAATAAACAAAGTCTAGAACGTTATAGGGCCGAGAGAGAGATCAAAATAAACAATGTCTAGAACGTTATAGGGCCGAGAGAGAGATCAATATTGTCAACTAAATAATAACACTGCTTTGTGCTACTATTGTATGACTCTGCGGTGCTAAAAGGGCCGAAAAAAATTTTTTCGGATTTTCCTTTAGAGTTGAAGATAATTCACTACCTAGTCCGAACCTCCCGCAGGACGACGGAGAATGGCAGTGGGCAGGGTATGAACTGGGACCATCGACAAGTCCGAACTACAGTCCAGCGCGCATACCGCGTGACCAATATTCTGGACACTGGATACTTTCAAGTCTTTTTATGAAAACCCCCCGCCCCCCGCCTTAAAAAGGGTAACAGACTTTATATATCTTTTTTTTTTCTCCATAATTTACATTCAGAAAGCTAATTGATTTTTTATTTTGGAAGCGCTGCTAGTCATTGTCCATCATCGTCATAATCAACCTCATCATCTTGTTAGAGATGACTTGATCAAAGTCTCTCTCCCAAATGACTATGTACAATATCTTTGCGGTTTTTTTGTTTTTTTTTCGCATTTCACGTAAGTCGGTTATTGTCAATTCTGTCGGGTACCCTTTACTGAGTACTTCTTAAAGTTGGCGTACCCCAGATTGAGAAGCACTGTTTTTTTTTTCTTTTCCTGGCGGTAGACTGAATTGTGTAGGGGAAAACAAGAGTCATTTAATTTACATTTATTGGACGAGGGTCACGTCAATAGAAGTTTACTTCTGAGTTTACTTCTGAGTTTACTTCTGAGCTCACGGTGTTTCCTTTGAAGCTCACTGCTAGTGAACGTGTCGCCGGACGCGAACCATTTGCTCGACTAATGGACTCGACTGCCCGGTGTTTACAAATGGTCGCTGACCTAAGGCACCTCTAATGCTTCCTTTCTATCAAACAGGCCAGAAACTCATCTTCCTCGTCTTCTTGAGGCGCCCCACCCCTCCCGGTTTCCCCATCCCAGCCCAACGTCTACTGGGAAAGTCAACTAATAGGAAGCGACGGTTAATTGAGCGACAGAAGGACCTCACCGTTTTAAATCCGGATTAACTCTTGCAACAAGGTAAAGAAGACCTATAGAAACAGAGCATTGTTGATTCTGTTCAACTTCAGGATGGAATGAATGAATACTTTTAAACTAACTAGAGACAAAAAAAAGTTGATTAAGTTGACAGAGATATTGCTTTTTTTGTTGTTTGTCTGGACGGCGACACCACAACGGAATAACATTGTAGTATGTTTAATCAGAAATGAACAAAAACAAGAGTTCCTACCACATTATTTCGTGTGTAAACGAGGACGCCATTCACACGAGATAAAGTTTTTGAGTGCCGTGATATTATAAAATAATACGTCCCTAACAAACAATGGCGTCAAAATTCAAATGATTTCATTTTTTGTTTAAAGTTACGATAAAACTTTGCAATGAGTTCCCGTTCATAGATTATCTCTGTCTGAGAATGATAACTGTCTCAGATTGATCATTGTCTCAGATTGATAACTGTCTCAGATTGATCACTGTCTCAGATTGATCACTGTATCAGATTGATAACTGTAGCAATGTGTGGAAGGGTACAAACTTTAGCTTTGTCTCTCTATATTAGCCTATATGTTAGGAAAAACGAGATTTCTTCTTGTAATTCTTGTGGTACTAACTAATATTCAGCGAAGAGATTTGATGACTTTTGTTGACTCATTCTGAACCAAAACATGAAATCCAGACCAACATCCAAGCATACTTGGAGCAGCATCTTTGCTGACACCACAAATATATTTGCAAGAGATTTTTTATTTCTTCAGAAATGAACACATTGTCCAATACATCACGTGCTGTAGAAGTCGTTTCAAAAGATTTGCTAGAGCGAAACCCATCTTAAAATCTCCCTCCTCGTGTAAACCAGTTGGCAGCATCTTTGGAGTCTTCAAGTAGAACGATAAACATCTGCAATGTAGTGGACACCATTGACCAGCATGCATACAACAGCACAAGAGAAGTCTTCACTTAGAACTCCCTAGGAATACATGCCTATCATTACTCGATCAATGCCTTTGGCCAATGGCAACAAAAGTTATCAGCTATTTTGAGACGTCTCATGGCTCTAGGAATTCTGAGGTCCACCAAATACGAAGCTTCAACGACCTTTGCTATGTATTTGCCAGCAGTTCATTCTGGTTTTCTTGACTCAGTTTACAATTCAATTACTGTAGGTCAATGTCTGCAAAACTCGGATGTTTCATATCAAAATGCCGTTTCAGATTGTTCAGATTTATTTATTCTGATAATAGATCGTAACAAAAGACTCACTGAGGTTTCTCATTTCCTGCTTTAACTATGGAAGTAAACTCATATCGTAAATAATCGTCATTCTATTGTCTGTTCTTAACGTACATGTTCACCATTTGTTCCATAACGATGCTGGAACTCTTTCTCTTGTCTTTCTTGTACTAGACACTAATGATGTATCAATCATTATAAAAGGATGTGTTTTTCAATGACGTCCTTCACCATAGAAATAATATCGTTGATTCCGTAATGGAAGCCTTTAGTCATGATTCAGTTGTTTTTATTATCTATCTCGAATGACATTTATAATACACAAAAATAATAGCTACCAATGAACAATTTTGTACAGTGTCAAGTTTTTAGACACGAAAATTATTTTTCCAAGGTCTTAGGCGACCCCTGGAATATCGTCATTTCACCCCCAAGGGGATAACGACCACAGGTTGAGAACCTATGCTCTAGGTGGTCAAAAAGTGCCAGTAACGCCCCTTGGTTCAATAAAGATGTTTCTACCTCTTAGTGTTATTCTTTTATGTCGAGTATGTCACCATGAAGATATGTCTTTCGAAAGGTCCTCGAGATGGATGGATCGATCAGGAATGTTAGTGGGTCGTCTGACCAGTGGATTATTGTCTGACCAGTGGATTATTGTCTGACCAGTGGATTGCCACCTGGATATACCGTTTCCTTTAACATTGATGTCGGGTGTTTGTATTATCAATTTATGCAACTATTTGTAACTTCAGCTTATTGATAAGCCCAAGTATCTGTATCTGTATCTCTATCTGTCAATACTCTTGATACCTTTGAAAATATGAACAGCTTGTTTTTAGATGTGTAGAAGTGATACGATGTAGTTTAGTTAAATTAATAGCTTTAATGTTATAAATAATATAGTCAGTTTAATACTGACACTTGTGCTACGAACTCTTCATGTAATCAATAGAGTATATTCCCTGCGAAAAGAATAAGCTTTATCCGGTTACTACAAAAAGTTGATTTGTAATAGGGCAAAGAAATCGTGAATATATAATATTTACAACAGATATTTATTAAATTTAAAAAGTTTAAACTATTTTTACCATCTGAAATAGACTTTGTATAAAATTTAGCTCTTGCGATATGAAGGGGGGGGGGGTATAACAGTTGAGAGATTAAGGGCACTGCATTGCCAACATTGTGCCGATGTGCCGAGAACCCAAAATATATCAAGTATCAAATATTAACAAATATATTTACATTTAACATTAACCTAATTGTTGTTTTGCTTTGTTCAATGTACTTGATGGCTATATTTGTCATTCAGTATCTCAGTACCACATATTCAAAAGGACATTCTGGTACTCAACCTAGTCAAAGCACATACATAATGCCAGGCAGCACTCCAATGTCCCATGGTCAATAACTGTCGACGGTCAGTGGCACAGTGTAATTGAAGATCTCCCTAGTTAAGGAGCCAGTCAACCGCACTGACTTGCTCATCAGATTCGTTGAGCCAGACTGAAGGTTGAGACATAAGATTATACCAATGCTTTCTAAACATCTACTAGAGAGAGAGAGAGAGAGAGAGAGAGAAGAGAGAGAGATGCAGATGATCAACTACTTGTAAGTAAACAAGTCAACACTATAATCGATTAATTTCAATCCCTAAAAGAAATAAGACTTAATTGATATGTTTCAACAGTTCACGTAAGTTAGCATTGATTTAAGGAAACCTTTTAGAAAACAGTGGACATAACCTTTTAGTAAACATGGGACATAACCTTTTAGTAAAATTGGGACATAACCTTTTAGTAAACATGGGACATAACCTTCCAGTAACATGGGACATAACTTTCAATACCATGGGACGTAACCTTTCAGTACATAAACGCGCGCTTGAGTCAAACATTGCCAGAGTCATATCGCTATGGAGATACCTTGCCGCCCAATGCGCCGAACTACGTGGGACGATCTAAAAAAAACGTCAAGTTCAGCAACAGGTTCAGGTTCCTCCATGAAGTTCTAACTTGAATAGAGGTATTGTAAACATTTTTTTTTAAATTTTAATTGTTTATGCATCATTGTTCTTTGCTTTCGTTTTATATCTTTACACCGTTTAGAAAAAAAACAAAACTGTTATTTTTACAATACCTCTATTCAGGTCAGAACTTCATGGAACCTTCAAGAACCAACCTGGACGTTATTATTTCCTACTGTAAATATTCTCTGTGTTCTGTATAGGCTTCACGCTATCCAAAAAGTGGACTCTAATGCATCAGACGATAATTTTGAAACGCGTTGTGCTGTAACATGTAAACCTAACCCTAACCTTAGGCATGCCACTGCAACCTATATGGTCGCAATGGGCGTTCATAGGCCCCGCGTTACTTCTAATAGTAATTTTTTAATTAAACCATTATAACTTATATATAATAACAGGTTTCCGTGGCCTCCTGATTTTCAGGAAATCTCCTGAAAAGGCAGAATATACAAAAAAAAAAGTCCTGGAAATCTCCTGAAATTATTAAAATTTCCTGAAAAATGGACAGGATTATCATTTTTGGGGTGCCAATAAATAAAAACAGCATTGTGAGCTTTCATTTAATAAAAATTTATTGCAAAGACGAAAATATTTTCTAATTTAAAAAATCTTAATTTTGACATTTCGTATCCCTACCCAGACTAAGCCCTGCGCAATCGGTTTCACATAGGGCCACGCAATGGCTAGGGCCTGCCCTGCATACATACATGAATACATACATACATACATACGCCTTACTTTCTGTTTCATAGTATAGCTATGATAAACAACGGGCTAATTAAGGCGTACCATTATTTTGGTGTACATTAAGTGCTAGATCTTCTATTTGAAACCTATGAAATAAGTATCCCTTTATTCAGAAAATCTCTAATATTACAAAACAAAGCTTTCATTTCTTGTCTCAGCGAAGAAAAACAACTTGCTAAGACTAATTGGAATTTACTCCTGAGCGAAACTTAACTAGATCGGAAGTGTTGCGACATAAAATGTAATCTCACACAAAGAAGAGCGCGGGTTTCTTTGACCTGCTACCACAGAAAGAATAATGAATTCCCATTTTCTATGTCATTGAGGCTCTTACATCTCTGGCATTATGTCACGCAAATCTAATGTCCAGCTTGGACAACATCAAAGGCTCTCAGTTAATTGTTTTGTTCCTTTGTTTTTCTTTAAATGGCTTATACATGAAATTATACTTTGTAAAAGATCTAAGGATTAGTAAAGTATTACACAGTATAGCCTCTAGCCCAACTTGACGAATATCTTTATTCAAATTATTTGTATTAAGATCAAATAACTTTTGGCTGGACACTTGGTCATGAAGGTCATCCATCTAATTGACCTGATGCAGCTGACACCTTCGTTTTCTAAAAGATATAGGGTCTCTGCATTCTGCCCATGTATCGATTGTTAATATTGTAGTTCCGTCTGCAGACATAAGTTTCTTAGTAGAAACGTCATGACGTTATTCAGCAATGTATCAACCTCATTTTCCCCCTTCATTTTGTGTATGCGCCTGTTGTAGCTGTTAAAGGCCATTCAGGATGTGTAACAAAATCCTTTGACCTAACGCAATATTTTAAGTTTACAAAAAAAAAGCTTATTGTAAAATGTCGTCTGAGGCGGCTGGTGACTTGAGGGATATAATTAGCTTAATTTTCTATTTCTCTGTGTCAAACAACTAGATACTAAGTGCGAGAATTTAGACATTCTCTAGATTTTTTTTGCAAGATGTTAATTGTTATACTATAATTTATTGAAAAAAAAATTACCACTCTTATTTAAAAAATAGGAAAAGTAAATCTGGATAAAAAAATACCCACACGGCTTACCCGCAAATGTATACGAAGTATATAAAGCTAATAAAGTGCATGCTCTATCATCAACAATCGAAGGTACTCAAGCAATGAAGCTCGTCAACGATTAAATTCGGTTTTCTGGCCTAATAAAAAAAAATAAAAATTAAAACTATTTATCGATTTCAAGCATTAATAAATACAAACAGAAAGTATTTTGTTCGTCGCCTCAAATAAAATCCATTGAGACTTTCTCCACATTGTCATCACCCGTCCTCCCTTCACGCCCCGCACACCTCTAGCAACTCAACTTTCTCCATCTTGTAATTAAACCTGATTGGTATCGATCAGTAAACAAAATTCTCTTCGCTTACGGCGCCATCATAATGAGCTGTCAACACAGTCAGCAAATCTTTATTAAACTGAAATAGAACAGAACTAGAACAAGAAAGGGATGGCCGGCACGCACTGCTGTTAAAGCAAGACTTGACAGAGTGTAGGTGTCCACGTGTGTGGTGGAGAGTCTGACAGAGTGTAGGTGTCCACGTGTGTGGTGGAGAGTCTGACAGAGTGTAGGTGTCCACGTGTGTGGTGGAGAGTCTGACAGAGTGTAGGTGTCCACATGTGTGGTACAGAATCTGAAACATTGCATAATTATGGAAGTAGGTAATTTAAAATTGGACCATTGAGAATGAAGCACTTCATTTTGAACAGAGACACCTTTTTTTGTATCCAAATGCTAATACAAATCGCTGGCGGATCCAGAACATTGGAGTGGGGGGGGGCGATTTTTTTCCAAACCCTAACCCTAACGCCCAGTAAACCCTAACCCTATGCATAAGCGTGCGTACAGCACACACACACACACACATATATTTCATATATATATATATTGTTACGTTTCTCCAACTATCCAGGCTCTCTTCAAACTTCACCTAAAGTTGTTTGTTTACGATTGGTGAATGAGGTCCATTGGCAACAACATTAACACTTGTCTTTACAAAAACCTAGTCTTGCTCCGTCTGACTTCACACACCGTGCTGGTTCTCGCCTCGTACTGGTCACATTGCGAGATAACGTGAAGTGAAGTCTTTTTGACACACTAGCTCTTATATAGTGTCTCTATTGGCCTCGAAACTTCTTGACCACTCCAGTTGATCACTTTCGCTGTGACTTGCGTGCGTAATATTTACGACACTGGTCCTTGCCGAACTGGCGTGTACTGTCACTGGTCTCGGTTGACCGCTCGTCCTGCGCTGGACTGTGGCGATTTAGGTGGGCTAAAAACACACAGCACTACCCCATCTGTGTCACCACCAGGTTTACAACAATATATATATATATATATATATATGAGAATACAAAAGCAGCATTTCTCAACCTCCGGCGAAAGACAAAACAACTGGGGCAGCGCTATAAGGTTTCCTAGTGGGCCCGACGCCAAAAGCGTTTTCTTGCATTCTTCACTGCAGAAACGTATTCTCCTGACATCTACAGCTCATTATTCATCAATAGAGTTCGGGGCGAAGCCGCGACGCCAGAAGCGTTTTCTTAAATTCTTCAATGCAGAAACGCATTCTCCTGACATCTACAGCTCATTATTCATCAATGGAGTTCGGGGCGAATCCCCGACGCCAAAAGCGTTTTCTTGCATTCTTCATGTAGAAACGTATTCTCCTGACATTTACAGCTCATTATTCATCAGTGGGGTTCCGACGCCAAAAAAGATTTCTTGCATTCTTCACAGAAGAAACGCATTCTCCTGACCAAAGGCTCATTATTCATACTATTAAAAAAGGACTCTTCGAATAATGTTGTACTTGAAAAATATTCTAATATGAATTTATAGGCCCTTAATACATTGCAAATAAAACCGATTTTTTCCTTGAAAAGATAAGATAACCCACATATTTAGATGTTGGCTTTGAGGATCGACGCCGAAAAAATGATTATTCGATAAATAATATTCAATAAAATTCAAGTATAAATTGTGAGTTCTAGTCCCAAATGTATTTAACTAGCAAAATATCAGATTGAGTAAAGGTTGGGAAAAGGGACTATGAAATGTCTATTTGGGTTTAGAACTCATCTCAATCGTGACTCTTATACTGAAAAATTTCGTTTGAATTCTAACTTTCTTAAAATAATTATTATAAATTAATGTGAAATTTCATAAACTCTGTCTGGAAATGGGAGGGGCGGTAGATTTAAAACGATTAATCCTCGCTCCTTTAATAATTTCTGCTAAAGATTGCATTTGGCATTAAAGAATAGGGGTGGGGCGACTCAACTAATTTTGTTCACAAACTATGATTCTCCATAAAAATAGGACCGCCTTCCCACTCAGAGGGCTAGAGTGGGGAGGGCAGTACATGCAATCGCCCTCCCCCCAACCCCATCGAATATATTAATATATATATAGTAATTGAATTAATTTTGTTCACAAACTATGATTTCTCCATAAAAGTAGGACCGCCCCCCCACTCAAAGGGTTTAGGTGGGAAGGGCAGTAGAGGTATTCGCCCCCCCCCCCAATCGGCAAACAGGGAAGGACATAATATAAAGATCGGTTAATTTATCAAAAACAAGTTTTAATCATATAAATATTTAATTGATTCTGTTAGCAAGCTGTGATTTCTAGAAATAAATTGGACCGCCCCCCCCCACACTCGAAAGTGTATGGGGGGGGGGGCGGGATTGATACCATCGCCCCCTTCCGACCCCACCAAATCGGCCAACATACTAAAAATAGGTTGAAATATAAATAATTAGTATATATTATTAACATAAGTAATAAATTCGTATACAAATTGTGTAAATTCTTAACTAAAATTCGTCCAACCCGAAGTGGGGGGGGGGGGGGGCGATCGCCCCTACCGCCCCACCCCCTGGATCCGCCAGTGATACAAACATGAGTTTTTGAGACATAAGCTTGATCAAATTGTCTCCACAATGTCTGAAGCCTCTTCCCAGTCCCACACGGTGTCCACTGATCTGAGGTCCTCCAGAAAAGTGTTACAGAAAAGCTGCTGTAAATGTTGCTGCAGGGATAGTCCAGAGGGAGAATATAAGTGATCAGGGATAGTCCAGAGGGAGAATATAAGTGATCAGGGATAGTCCAGAGGGAGAATACAAGTGATCAGGGATAGTCCAGAGGGAGAATACAAGTGATTTTTTGTCTTTTCTTCAAACATTAAAATGTTTTCGTCCCGAGGGATGGCAGAGTGAAGTAGTGGATAAGGTTCAAACCCAAGACCATCATGACAACAGTCCGAAGTACAACCAGCCAGTAAAGAATTAGAGCGGAAAATGTTTTTGTAACAGTAAAGACATTCAACCTTTAATTTTTTCTCTTACATCAATTTGATGAAAATAACCATTTTAGTCTATTAATTTGAGATCTTTGAAATCTGTGCTACATTAGAAATCAGAATAATTGAAGATGTTTTAATTAAAAATTTTAACATTACATTTTTTTTTCAAGATTTTTGGAAGATCCAAACAACCAATAAATACAATTTTAGTCAGTATTTTTTTGTTTGTTACTAAGGGCTGTCATCTTTTAGATTTTCTAACAGAATCTGTCATTGGTAAAGCCCTGATTTCTTAGTTCTATAACGCGAGCTGTCATTGGTTTGCTCTACTTCTTTGACCTCTTTTCATATTTTTAAAAAATTATTTTCTATCTTTTTAGGCAAGATTTCAAACTCTATTTTAAGAAGAGGTTCTAGTTGGTGGCTCCTGTTTCAATCGAAGTAGCACGTTATCCACCACGGCTCTTTACTCATCTAGTCGCCGCCCCCCCCCCTTCCCTAGCTGCCCAGGACTCTTTGTTAACAGCACCTCTCCCCTCCTCACATACACAAAGATATACATGAAGAATAATAAAGTGAATTTTTTCTCCGGATTGAACTCCATGTATGAACGTCCCTGGCCCAGCAGATTAGCCGTAGGCCCTTTTAAACGTAGTGTACATCTTAATGCTCTGAGTTCAATCAAGAGTCATCTAATTTGTTTCTTTTGTTCTTCAGGGAACAGTACCAGGAAAATGAGAAAAGAAGAAGAGGCAGACAGAGAAAGCGATGGGGAGACAACATAAAAGAATGGACGGGCCTGCCGTTGAAAGAGGCAAAAGACAGGTATGGAAAAAGACGGTCGACAAATCTTGCGTGGTGCCCCAACGGTCTAACCGACTAAGGGATACGTGAAGGTTTCATGAATATCTATATTAATAGCACTTTATATTTAATTTCATAATATGGACATAATGGAACAGAATAAATTAAGGCAGAGGCTGTTAAATATAATAAAATACCAGATACATAGCGTGATGGCTTAAAAATGCTTGTTACTTATGCGTCAGTTGCACGCAGGTTGGCTCACGTGACGGAGATCAGCAGATCAGAATAGATAATAAGTTTAACGTTAACCAAGGATATGGCTTAAACATAAATAGATAAACGTGCATTTTAAGAGCACCCACCCCCGCTTCGAAATAGGCATAGTCCACCCGTGAATCCGTCCGTTCGGCTTGTTTAGATCACAGAAACTAGAAAAGATTTTGAAAATCTGAAAAAAAAATATTTTAGACCTTTAAACGTTCTGGTGCAATCGATCTGCTACTTTTTTAAATATTCTTTTCTGAAAGCCAATCATATACTTTTAAAAAAGTAAATATGTAAGCAGGTTTTTTTCCTAAGAATCCACCATTTTTTTAAACTATTTCCTATAATAGTAAAAACAACATAGATGACCATATTACAAAGAGAGATCATTTTCCTGTAGATTTTAAAACATTTAGGCAAATGGTTTTGTCATTTTCTATATAAAAAATGTTTTAAAATATTTTTATTAGTACATTAAGTGTGTTTTGCTATATAAGTTATTTTTATTTTTAATTATTTATAAGTTATTTTGTAAATAAATTGTTCAAAAGTGAAATAATTATATTTAGTATGTATATACGTAGATTATAATTTGAAAGATTATTTAATAAGCATTGCTTCATATTATACACTTGTAGAGGATGATGAAACATTATGTGACTTTGAAGGAGAGATTCGCTCTTTAGAAAAAGATCAATTAGATAATATAACATTAGATAAGCCAAGTTCACATTGAACGACACCTTCTTAATCATCGGTTCATGGAATACATTAAAAATGTAATAACAAAGAGGTTAATATCTCAGTATTGTGTCGTGTGTCGTCAGTCGGCCTAACAATCTTAATATATAAAGCACAATGTAAGGATAATGTATGTCCCGAATAGCAATCAAAACCGTTTGAACAATCTTGATAAGATTTGGCATGAATGATACTTAGATCTCAGCGAAGACCGTAGTTATGCTAAATGTCTCTTCCACTACAAAAAAGCCTTTAAAAAAAACAACAACTACATTTAGCCTCTATTGAAGAACGAAACATTTAAACAAATCGGGTAAACCCACTTTCACAGTATTTAATACTAGCTATGCAAGAGAACATGGCACTAGACCAGTGATACACAAACTGAGGCCCGCTGGCCATATCCGCCTAGTACAATAATATCGGCAAAACTTTTGCTACTTATGTCTTTTTTTTTTTTTTTTGCATTCGCTGAGATAGGGTTGTGTTTTTTTAATAAGCATAAAGGCGAGCACAAGCTGTGATTTCTACAAATAAATTGGACCCCCCCCCCACTCGAAAGTTTATGGTGGGATAGAGGGGCGGGATTGATGCCATCGCGCCCTCCCCATCCCACCAAATTGGCAAAAATACTTGAGGGGAGGGCGAAATAATCTAAAATAGGTTGAAATATAAATAATTAGTTTATATTATTAACATAACTAATAAATTCGTATACAAATTGTGTAATTTCTTTACTAAAATTCATCCGCCCCCAACTCAGGGGTGGGGCGGCTGAGTAGGGGGCGATCGCCCCTACCGACCCCCCCCCCCCTCCGATCCCCCAGTGCTTCTGATAGTTGTTGCTGAAAATATTGAAGCCTGCATTTTTACCTGAAGAGTTGACCACTTCGTGGGCCGATTGTGAGTTTGTGTTTCCACACAAACTATCTTTATTACATTGTTTTTGTTGACATGATCACAAAATAACTTGAACTTGAAATAGGGTTTAAGGTAAAGTGACATCACACAGTAATTCTTAACTGGACATTTCCAAAACGGTAGGAGAAAAGGTCTGCGATCACTTGAGAAAAAGCCTTGATTTAAACATTTGGCTTTGACATGGACAATCGACAATGCTGATGGAATGTATTGAAATATCTTCATTGACCAGATGACAAGTTTCTCTCTCTCTCTTCTCGCGTTCTTTTACTCCTATCTCTTTCCCTCCTTTTTTTTTTTTCACCCTCTCAATCATTTTCTTGTTATCTTGTTTCCTATTCCTTCTTTCAGTTACACAGTTATACATTATCTCTCTTTCCCTCTCTCTCTCTCTCTCTCTCTCTCTCTGGATCTTTCTCTTTCTCTCCCTTTTCCTCTTTCTCACTCTTTTTCTCTCCCTCTCTTTTTCTCTCTCTATCTCCCGCTCTTTCTTTCTCTCTCTATCTCTCCTTTTCTTTATACCGTATATCTCTTTCTCTCTCTCCTTCTCTCTTTCTCTCTCTCATTCTATTTTTTTGTTGTTCTTTCTCTGTCTCTTAATTTCTCTCTCTTGTTTAGTTTTCTCTCTCTGTCTGTCTCTCAGACGTCCTCTCTCTCTCTCTCTTATTCATGTAAAAAAATGTGAAAAATATTTGTTTCGCCACTTTTCTGTATGTAACTCTATTTTTGTCCATTTTTTTTATTTCCTAAAGAGTCCGTCACGTTCTCAGAGTAATGTACCCAGTACATCATCAGCTCGGTCGTCTGCTCACCGCTTCGCGCATGCGTGTGGGGCGAAAAAAAAAAACAGGCAAAGAAACCATGCCTGCTATTCCATTGTGGGGGCTTGTCGTCAACAACGGGGCGGCCGGTGTAAGCCACGGTAGGGGGACCGGCAATGTGTGTACAGAAAGGAGTAACAGCCCTTGTCTTTGGCGTGGAGATATCCGCAATTATGAGTGTATGACATTAAAAGTTAACCAAGAAGACCTTGAGAGTGAGCTAGTGCAGTGTCAGTTGATTTCCTCTGAAGAACAAAACGTTGATTTAACTGGGAAATTCTAAACAGTGATCAAACACAACCACAACAACCACAAGGTAATATGTGCATTTTATACATCTCAAAAACTTTTTGTTTTCACTGCTGATACGTATTTTGACAATCCCTTGGAGTGGCTCATTAGTTCTTATGAAATGTAATTGACTTTGATTATTTTAATACGTATATAATTTATTGTTATTGTTTTAGAATATATTATTTAAAAAAAAGCAATAACCTGAAAATACTAAAACTTAATCATGTATATAAACATATCAAATGTTACACAAAATGATAAGAATTATATTTTTTAATAATGTTGTCACTTATTCAGCATATATAAAAAAAATTGCTTACATACGAGCTCACATAGTACCATAGATTCAATGACACAGAGAATTTTTTAAAACATCACTATTTAACTCAAAGAAACTTGGCCAACCCCTAACTATAATGATCATCACAATAAAACCCTCAAAATAATATTACAATGTTAAATGTATCATCTCAATCAGAACTACAATCATGCCACTGGGGTAGGAGAACATCTCTCACCGAAACCCGTCCATCAACTTACACAAGTTCAACACACTAGATTTAATTTAAAAAAAAAGTTTCCAAACTAAAAGACTCCAATCTCCGACAAAATGACATGATATGACAAGAACGAAAGACTGACCACCACTCAGTCCTAAAAAATTGTTTAAGGTAATAATTATACAAATCAACAATTAAATTAATACTAATGATTCTCAAATTTCACGCTTAATATACGGAATTTTCATTTTTCATTTTCTAGTTTGACCTTTTTTTTTTAAAGTTATAGACAGGGTAAAGATGTTTTTTTCCATGATAAAATGTTTGTTTGATTTACATAATGGAAGAGCCTGTGAGTATTCGTAGTTCCATGCAGTAGACAATTGTAGACCTACTGGTCAGTTGTCTGGCAGTTTTTTAGACGTCACGGAAATTGATCAGTTGATATTTAAATCGTTGGTGACATTTCCAGACTTCCGATGACGTCACCGACATATACCTGATCCTCGAGTGGTACCTATACAGAGACATGTCACTAGACAATATATCAGCTCTCACAGTCATGTCTCTGGACAGCATCTCAGCTCGTGTGCTTGCTTCCGCTTCTGTTCAGCATTGACCTTCTTTTTGAACGACATCCACTTTGGATTCGATGTCTAGATAACATTTCCCTTGTTCTGAATTCGATGTATAGATAACATTTCCCTTGTTCTGAATTCGATGTATAGATAACATTTCCCTTGTTCTGAATTCGATGTATAGATAACATTTCCCTTGTTCTGAATTCGATGTATAGATAACATTTCCCTTGTTCTGAATTCGATGTCTAGATAACATTTCCCTTGTTCTGAATTCGATGTATAGATAACATTTCCCTTGTTCTGAATTCGATGTATAGATAACATTTCCCTTGTTCTGAATTCGATGTATAGATAACATTTCCCTTGTTCTGAATTCGATGTATAGATAACATTTCCCTTGTTCTGAATTCGATGTATAGATAACATTTCCCTTGTTCTGAATTCGATGTATAGATAACATTTCCCTTGTTCTGAATTCGATGTCTAGATAACATTTCCCTTGTTCTGAATTCGATGTATAATGCATAGATAACATTTTAATTGTTCTGAATTCGATGTATAGATAACATTTCCCTTGTTCTGAATTCGATGTATAGATAACATTTCCCTTGTTCTGAATTCGATGTATAGATAACATTTCCCTTGTTCTGAATTCGATGTATAGATAACATTTCCCTTGTTCTGAATTCGATGTCTAGATAACATTTCCCTTGTTCTGAATTCGATGTATAATGCATAGATAACATTTTAATTGTTCTGAATTCGATGTATAGATAACATTTCCCTTGTTCTGAATTCGATGTATAGATAACATTTCCCTTGTTCTGAATTCGATGTATAGATAACATTTCCCTTGTTCTGAATTCGATGTATAGATAACATTTCCCTTGTTCTGAATTCGATGCATAATGCATAGATGACATTTCCCTTGTTCTGAATTCGATGTATAGATAACATTTCCCTTGTTCTGAATTCGATGTATAGATAACATTTCCTTTGTTCTGAATTCGATGTATAGATAACATTTCCCTTGTTCTGAATTCGATGTCTAGATAACATTTCCCTTGTTCTGAATTCGATGTATAGATAACATTTCCCTTGTTCTGAATTCGATGTATAGATAACATTTCCCTTGTTCTGAATTCGATGTATAGATAACATTTCCCTTGTTCTGAATTCGATGTATAGATAACATTTCCCTTGTTCTGAATTCGATGTATAGATAACATTTCCCTTGTTCTGAATTCGATGTATAGATAACATTTCCCTTGTTCTGAATTCGATGTCTAGATAACATTTCCCTTGTTCTGAATTCGATGTATAATGCATAGATAACATTTTAATTGTTCTGAATTCGATGTATAGATAACATTTCCCTTGTTCTGAATTCGATGTATAGATAACATTTCCCTTGTTCTGAATTCGATGTATAGATAACATTTCCCTTGTTCTGAATTCGATGTATAGATAACATTTCCCTTGTTCTGAATTCGATGTCTAGATAACATTTCCCTTGTTCTGAATTCGATGTATAATGCATAGATAACATTTTAATTGTTCTGAATTCGATGTATAGATAACATTTCCCTTGTTCTGAATTCGATGTATAGATAACATTTCCCTTGTTCTGAATTCGATGTATAGATAACATTTCCCTTGTTCTGAATTCGATGTATAGATAACATTTCCCTTGTTCTGAATTCGATGCATAATGCATAGATGACATTTCCCTTGTTCTGAATTCGATGTATAGATAACATTTCCCTTGTTCTGAATTCGATGTATAGATAACATTTCCTTTGTTCTGAATTCGATGTATAGATAACATTTTCTTTGTTCTGAATTCGATGTATAGATAACATTTCCCTTGTTCTGAATTCGATGTATAGATAACATTTCCCTTGTTCTGAATTCGATGCATAATGCATAGATAACATTTCCCTTTTTCTGAATTCGATGTATAGATAACATTTCCATTGTTCTGAATTGGATGTATAGATAACCTTTTTCTTTGTTATGAATTCGATGTCTAGATAATGTTTCCCTTGTTCTGAATTCGATGCATAGATAACATTTCCCTTATATACTTGTTATTTCCCAAATACCCAGTGGCATGATAGGCCCTACTTGTTATTTCCCATGAGTCCCATATATGAAAAGTCGGGCTATAAAAGTAAAAAAAAATAAGAATTTCTGAAATAAAACAAAAATGTGTTGTCACGCAAGATCAATTTCTTTGCGAAATTTCAGCTCAATAGGAAAATGAAAACTTGTGAAAATAATGAAATCAAAATTTTTACTACGACGAAAGTGGAAGTTAATAGGAGGAATTGAGAGAAATAAATCTGAACACAATACCTGGAGGATGGGGGAGGAAGAAGAGGCAGACAGAGAAAGCGATGGAAAGACAAGATCAAAGAATGGACGGGTCATCCACTGAAAGAGGTTCTATTCAAAGCCAGTACAGAGAGGAGTGAAGAGAGACGGTGGACAGATCTGGCGTGGCGCCCCCACAAAGGTCCAACAGACAAAGGGTTAGGTATATGAAGGGGAAGGTGCCTAAATAAAGTTGGATAAGATCAAATAGACAGATACATAATTATAGATTATTCACTAGTCCTACCGAAGTACATGCTATATGCATCAATGACTTACAGTTATTCCAGTTGCTAGATCTACTCAGCCTAACCTTACATTGCAGGTCTATAGTAACACATAATACAGACAGATTTTGCGAAAGGAACAGGTTGAACGAAACTTAATAGAAACGTGAAATATACAGGTCGAAATTTTCCATCCTTGGGCTAAATATTGCTTATAGTTTTGTTGTGATGAAACGTGAAATATACTTAGGTCGAAATTTTCCATAGTTGGGCTAAATGTGGCTTATAGTATTGTTGTGATGGAAAGTAACCAATATTTTTAATTAAAGAAACAGGGCGCCATTTGTTGTTCAAAAGTATTCTAATCACAGACCTATATATATATATATATATATATATATATATATGTAACGTAGCTATAAGAAGTAAAGTTGATTTTTTTAAACCACAACCTAAGTAACACATAATTTAATATTAAGATCTAGTTCTAGTAGTCAGAGTAATTGAACATTGCAGATAAGTGCACTTTCGTCTCAAACTTATTATTTTGCAATTTCTAGATGCATAATCTAGATTATTCTAGATCTAGAAAGATGTAGGTTATCAATCCATTTAAAAGTACAATCATAAGATGATTAGGCCTAAAATCAACACGCTTGAATTATTTCGATCTATGATTTTCAAAACATTATGATTATATCAATGGTAGCTAACAGGAAGTAACTTGATATCATAGATTTCAGGGAATAAATAGTTCTGTGATTAATAGTCCATTCTATTTTTAAAAATCTGCAAAATGGTATTGCATTATTTCTAAATTTTGAAAAATAAAGATCATTACATTTGAAAGACAGATACGAGAGATTTTCCATGATTTAAGGCGATTTCCCTTATAGCTTGAAAAAGAGTTGCGTATATATCCATCGAATAAGCATTTGTTTCCGTTTTTTCAGTCTAGGTGTAACATATATATATATATACGTCTGTGGCTCTAATAGAATTTGTGTTTTCAAAATGTATTGCTTTACATAGAAAAAGAAAAAAAAAACAAGTCATTACTTCGAGTCAGAAGATTAAAGAAGAGTGCAGTATTTCATGCGGCTACGCAGATCCAGATTTGTCCAAATTATTTGGCCCAAACCAATGCAGATATGGTTGTCTTTAGATTGATTTTTTTCTTTCCGTCGCCGACGCTATTGTTCGATAGTAGCTTTCCTTTGCGTCTCAATTGTGTCTTTTACAGCCTTTCTGAACTCCTCCAGCTGTTTCTTACGGTGCCAGTGAGGGCAAGATGGCGCCTAAGATGGTGTTCCACGTGGATATATAGTTAATTAATAATCAATAAAATAAAGAGCCTTGTATTTATGTTCCTTATTTAACTTTATTTATTATAATAAGAATAATTTTAAAAACTTGGACTATTTAAAACGATGAGAAAAATATTTTTTTTATTTGCAGAATGGTGAAGTTTCAAATGTTCGTATTATGTGTAGGTCTATGTATGTATGTTTCTGACAGTGTGTGTGTGTGTGTGTGAATCAATAGACGAATTAGTGTATGTGTACCGTATGAAAGTGATGTATCATGTCTAGATCAAAAGGTCACCAGGCAAACATTCTCATCAAGTACAGAGGATGACATTTAATTTTTCTAAAAAAAAAATTGCTCCATCTTTTGATTACTCCAGCATTAGATCTAAAACAGCAAATTACAACCAGGCCAGCAACATATTGACTCTGTGACTAGGTGTATATTTAGGTTTGAAAATAAAATGTGAAACAAAACAAATGGAAATAACTCAAAAGAAAGAATGACATCAAACAAACAAAAATACTTAATTACTTATCTTTACAAAATTTAAAATATCTACGAGAGGTAGAATATATATACAACGATCACCAGATATCTTCAGTAAGGTCTACTATGATCTGCTGAATGTCTACTATGATCTACTGAAGGTTGAATGTCTACTATGATCTACTGAAGGTCTAGTATGATCTACTGAAGGTCTACTATAATCTACTGAAGGTCTAGTATGATCTACTGAAGGTCTACTATGATCTACTGAAGGTCTACTATAATCTACTGAAGGTCTAGTATGATCTTCTGAAGGTCTACTATGATCTACTGAAGGTCAAAAGTGGTCTATTGAAGTCTTCGGAAGGAGGATTTATGAAGCCTATGGGATAGTTTACTGTGGTCTACGTTAGGTTTACAGTCTACTGTAGTCGTAGTTCTGTTGTCATGACTTTTTGTGAGATTGCTTTTTTAATTTTCATCCAGCTCAGAATTAGAAGATTAGAAGCTCGATCAAAATTAAAAAATCAAAAGTCCAATCACTTATCATATTATATATACCAATATACAGTGAGCCTCATTTATGCATAATGTTTGCAATACCTTAATGTCAAGCTTGACAACTCTAGATACCGGTTACACTAATCCTAATATTCGCTAGATTTGTCTCCCCTGGCTGAATGAAATATTAATTATAGTCACAATGTAGATCTAATAAGAAGACGAATGACTTCAAGTCCGAAGATTGGGAAGAGAAAAGTAATTTACCCTGTCACGCATACCAAGCTCTGACCTATACATTTTATCACTATGTTGCAGACAAAGTTGTTATCTGCCAGCTGGGTAAAGGGAAGGAGTCTTAGTTCCTTTAACGTCCTATTGCGCCTGTCCGAGGAAGTTTCAGTTAATAATGCTTGGTAATGGTTGGTAATGGTTTTAATATATTGGATTTGTTACCGCACGCTCATACACACATCTACAAAAATGTAACCGCACAAACCAATCTGCAGTAACTAGCACGCACACGCAATTTATACACACACACACACACATATAGATACCAACACACGAAGCACTCTGTGACATCAACTGAAGAGACCGTCTGTACGATGTAGCAAGGACTATGGGTCTCCACTGCCTACAGGTTGGCTGGACATCGCAGGTCAGTGTTGAGGACTACTACAAAGATTGGTCTCGGACTTCTAACGTTTTAAACAATTCAAACCTAACACTTTTTGTGACAGGCTTCCGATCTGTCACTGGATACACACATAGTGTTCAAAGTTAATCTTCTAACAGTGTTTTTAGAAAGTATTGGAAATATGTTTTTTTTTTTTTTTCCTTTTCACAATTATTACAGAGTTACTGTGATGATTTTTATTTTTATTTTATTGGGAAACAAAATTCTCAAGGAATCTGATTTTTTGTAAGTGAACATATTTTTTTTGTATCAAAATGGAAAATTTGAGATTTACCGACAATTCTATCAAGATGACTGTCAGGTGTCATTTGACTGAGATGAATGTATGGGATTGATTGATACAAAAATACATTTAGGGTTTTTGGGACGTCCCTGAATACGCCTAGCTCCGACGGGCACATAACGTTAGTTGGTGAGCAGTAAAGCCGATTGGTCGTTGTGCTGGCTTCATGATAATCTCGTTAACCTGTTATATATATATATAAAGTAATCTCTTTGGAATTGTTTTTAATTACAAAGCAGCATATATTAACTCTGTCTGTCTGTGTGCAGTGTACACGTTATTTCTCCCGCAGCCAAACAAGGATCAAGCCGAAATTGCGCACTGTCTCTTTTTTTACCTCACAAAACAAGAATGAACAAACAAAAATCATTTAGTTAAGTAATTAATTATTTTGTTTTGTATCTCGAACAAGGGAAAGAAATTGTGCTTGAATGATAGGGTAGTATAAGTTGAATTAGTCCATTGTATACTTTGTAGAGAGGAAAGTTTCAAACTAACAATAACTATAAGCACATCCCTGGAACAGTGGTTAGTATCGTGGCTTGAGAAGGCTGAGGAGGCTTTGGCCCTCGAATTCGAATTCAGGTCGTTCACCTTTTTTTTTTTTAAAAAAAATGCGTTTAAAAAGCGATCACCCAAATACCACCTTCTTTCTTTCCCCACCAATTTCCAACTGGTCCGGGCAAGTGATATGATCGGAGCGTAGTGAGAAAGCCTAAAGCATGAAATTCCGCTAAACAAAAACAAATTGGTAAAACTATTTGTAATCACACAGATTTATTATTGTCAGTCTAGATCTACTTCAAATTTAATGACATGACTGATTCAAACTAGTTGATACAACTTTGTTTTGTTTTTTTAATTTTTATAATGTTTTTCTTGTTTTTATGACTAGATTTCATTATTTGAAGAATAAACTTCAAAGATAAATATCCGGGTTTCAGGAATCGCTGAAAAATAAAATTTAGTTTAGGTCAAAAGTCCTAAAAATTAGTTAATAGTCTGAACTTTTAATTTAAATTTTCAAGTGTTTGGTTAAATTACATAGTTGCCTTTTAGGCCAGCAATATAAGCTAACCTCTCTGTGAAAGCTTAGCCCTGTTACAAACTTACAGAGGATATCATAATCAAAACAACTAGCTCGTACTATTGCAGAGCAACATCAGACAAATCCCATGGGATTGAGATTGTTTCTCTTACAAAGTTATCTATCTAAAGTTGCAAGATAGTAGTTAAGATAGGGATATCACAAGGTTTTGATCAAATTAATTTCACCATCAATCTCTCTCTCTCTCTCTCTCTCTCTGTGTATATGTGTGTAAAACAATCATCCTGATATTAATAAGAGAAAAGAAAACAAACCGCCATGTCTTGAAACAAAAACAAAAATGTAAGCACATGGACTTAGAAAGTTAATTTCATTTCATGCCCTTGAGTTTCAATTCTCACGCTTTAAGTTTATCAGAATTTAGCTATAGGTGAATTATCTGCTTTTAATTTTTCACAAAATATTGTGTTTAAAAGTTGAATAAGTACCACAACTACATTTAAAATGTCTTCAAAACAAAGGAGACAAAATTTAGAATTCAAATATTAACCTCTTTCTCCTCTCTCTATATATCTCTAAATTCTCTCGCTTTGTTTGTTTCTCTGTTTCCCTCTTTCTCTCTTGTACTAATTCTATCTTTTGATATCTTTTCTCTTTCTTTATTGCGTTCTTTCATTCTTTTTCTTTCTTTATATCTCTCTCTAGCGTTCTTTCTTTTATCCATATCTTTCTCTCTTGCGCTAATTCTCTTTTTTTTCCCTCACTTCATTTCTCTTCCTTTTTTTTCGACCCTCTCTCTCTTTCTGTATATTTCTCTTTTTATTCTTTCTTTTTTCTACTTTTCTCTCTTAAATATCTTTTTCTCTTGAGAGTTTTTTTGTTTCTTTTACCTCCTCTCTTTATATTTCTCTTTCTCTCTCGTGTTCTTTCTCTTTTTCTATCCTTCTCTTTATGTCTTTTTCTGTCTATTTTATCAAGTTACCTATCTTTGAAGAAAACAAAACACCTCTAACAAAGGGATATAAAGTGACGCTACTACGCTGTGTGCCTAACAGTGGCACGGACTTTAAGACCTGGGGAATGAAATGAAAATCTGCCAATCTCCTGGCCCGAGATGGCCCTGTCCAAAACCGCTATCCCCCAGACTGTCTTAGACAGCCTGCTGACGACGTGCACGCGGGGGTTGGTACTGGGGGGGTGGGGGGTGGAGGGGACGAGTCGCGATAAAACATTGAGCGTGGGTCAAATATTTGGGGAAATGTTGACTCGAAAAGAAAAAACAGCCTCTGACAAGTACCAGCATTAATGTCTACACGATGCTACTAGCTGTAAGCAACATATGTTATAGACTATAACCAACTAGGCACAACACACATGAGTAAATTTAAAAATTACATTATATCTATCTATCTATCTATCTATCTAGATCAGATCAGATAGATCGCTAACCTAAATAGATAGATAGATAGATAGATAGATAGATAGATAGATAGATAGATAGATAGATAGATAGATAGATAGATAGATGATACATTAATATGTAGTCTGACTGTCTGACACTTAAAGGACTACAACGAGGACATGTGTTCTATAGATGTAACATCATCTGACGACACCTGCCCTTGCCAACCTCAACGTACTATAGGTAAATGTGTGTGGGTACAAGAGACGAATAGAAATAAAGAGAAAAGATGTTATGAAGAGAAACAGGGAGATAGAGATTAAAGAGAGAGAGAACGATGCAGCAGCATCATGAATTAACTGCATTTGTTGGGCATTTTGGTGGTGAAACTGCAGATCTCTCAGGCACTGAGCAAATGTCTTAGAGCGTTCGCTTTCTTGATTGTGACTGTATTCGGCTTCATTGTTTTAGTTCCTTTGTTTCAGAGAGACGCACTGCGTGTGTCTAACGTCATTGTCAGCGAATGCATTATGTACAGTCTAGACATGGACAAGCTACTCGGCCTAGACTGCCCCGTGATGGCTAGTTTTCTTCTTCCGTAAAAGTCCCTAGCGATGGCGTTGGTACTAAATTTGCCTCTTTTGTGTGAGATAAAAAGGACTGAGAAATACGATTCCATTCGAGCTTTAAGTCTCAACTTTGAGATCTTTGATCTTAACATAACGACTTCAAGTGAAACCAGACAAAATGCACAAGTGTTGTAAATGTCTCTTTCTCTTGCGTTTCTGATTTGTCTTTTCATTGTCGTCAATTATTCATTTGTTCTTGAAACAGTTTCCCTGATGCTGCAGTCTATCCGACTTAACATAGTGGCCGTTCAACAACACATCATAAGTCACATTAAAGGCATAATCAAAAACCAACATGACTATGCTGAGGAACAAATCAGAGACGGCATCTTGAGGAAGGCGAGACTGCTGGCATACAAACTTGATACCGGATATTGAGTTGGCGCTGCCGAGAATTTGCAGTCGACAGACTTACCGAGCAAGGGCCACATGTTTGGATATTGGGAGTTATTGCAGAGCACGGCTTTACATTACTTATCTTGATTCGTTAGTTTCTTAATTAGGTCACACTTTTCGAGCAATAATAATGGTCGTTTCAATTTGTTTTGTCTTCAACCTAAAACGATGCAAGAGATGCAATGTAAAGAAGAATATCAGAACTGCACGATAAGCGTTCATCGCCAGCTAGTCCATCGCGACGAAATGCAATGCATTAATAAAGTTATTGACAGTTTCGGCAGCCACAGTCGACGTTTGCAGTTTTTGTTTGATTGATCGTAGGGAAGCACGGGCCTCACAGATACTAAAGTGAACAATGCTGTACAGTGAATACTTTGTTTACGTGTTTAGTTTCTTTTTTTTTTATATTTCATGAACAAGAAGTATTTACTGTGCACTTAATATCAATTAGGTATGGGAGCCCGAATGGGGAGGGGGACAGTTCTTGTCTTTAATATTCTTCGTAACAAAAAAGTTGAGGCTACGACCCTGAGCCATAGGTGGCGGCTTGCACCACCCTGAAAATAATTCTGCGGGTGCCCATGGGTCAGGGTGAATGTTACATTGATATTGTTACGTATCTCTCCTACTATCCAGGCTCTCTTCAAACTGCACCACACGACACAACGAACTTAAAGAACCTCACAACTCAGGGCTCCAAAGTATCAGTCAATTTAATTGCAAATACATTACAAACACTGTACAGTTGGCAACAACATTACAATAACTGTCCAAAGCCTAGCCTTGCTCCGCCTGACTTCACACACTGTGCTGTTTCTAACTTCGCCTCGCCTGGTCACATTGCGAGGTAACGTGAAGTCCCGTCTTTCTGACACACTCGTTCTTATATAGTGTCTCTACTGGCCTTCTAGAATCGGGTGGAACGTTCTTGACCACTCAGAATGATCACAATCGCCGTGACTTGCGTGCGTAATATTTACACACAGGTCGTTGCCGAACTGGCGTGTACTGTCACTGGTCACAGTTGACCGCTCGTCCTGCGCTGGACTGTGGCGATTTGAGTAGGCTAAAAACACACAGCACTACCCCCATCTGTGTCACCACCAGGTTTACAACAATATTGATTTAATTGCATTTAAAATTATAAAAAGTGTTCGACTTGAAATAAAACTCTAGTGCTTAAGCCTCCTCGTGGTTATGGCGTAGTAACTGTACCAGCGGATTGCTTATAAAAATAGAAGGCTTTATTGTCACATATTGTTAGTTTCTAACTTTTATCTCCACAAAGTATAAAGGGGACTAATCCAATTTATACCACAGTTTCAGTGTACATTTTTTCCTTTGTTCGAAATACCAAACAAAATAATTAATTACAAATAGTTAATTAAATAATTGGTAATTTTTAGCGGCCCCCGAAAGGGGAAAAAGACGCTATTAGTTTTGTGTGAAATATCTGTCCGTCTGTCCGTCTGTCCGTCCGTCCCGTTTAGATCTCTTAAATAAGAAAAGATATTGAAAATCGGACATCACAAGATTTTAGACCATTCAAAGTTCTGATGCAACGGCTACTTTTTTTTCCTGAAAGCGAAAAATCTAATTTTTAAAATCAGTTATGCAAGTATTTTTTTTAAGAGAAAAAGCTAATTAGTATGCATTATAAGTTAAACCTAATTTAGAACGAATAATAATCTTATAAATTTAATTTTCCTAAACTTTCTTTCTTATTGCGGTTTTTTTTTTTTTTTTTTTTTTTTTTTTTTTTTAGGATTTGAATAAGAGATTGAGCCTTTTCAAAAAAAAAAAATAGATCATTATAAGATATCAGTTAGGCCAAGGGAGGCGCGGTAGCTGAGCGGTAAAGTGCTTGGCTTCCGAACCCATGGGTCCCGGGTTCGAATCCTGGTGAAGACTGGGATTTTTAACTTTTGGAATCTTTGGGCGCCTCTGAGTCCACTCAGCTCTAATGGGTACCTGACATTAGTTGGGGAAAAGTAAAGGCGGTTGGTCGTTGTGCTGGCTACATGACACACTCGTTAACCGTAGGCCACAAAAACAGATGAACATTACATCATCTGCCCTATAGACCACAAGGTCTGAAAGGGGAACTAGTTAGGCCAGGTTCACATCTAACTTTACATTCACTTTCACCTATCCTTTGATGTGGTGGACCGTTGGGCACTACACAAGATCTGTTAACCTTCTTTCTCCATTCTTATCTCTCATTTGTCTTTGATATAATTTGATTCGGCTGTTCTTTCTGAAAATATTGAAGCCTGCCTGGGTGGACCACTTCGGGGGCCGATTTTGAGTTTGTGTTTCCACACAAACTGTCTGTTGTAACCTTATTTAAAATTGATTCTTGTTTTGTCAGATACAAGAAATAATTGTGCGAAGTTTCAACTTGATCCGAGATTTGTCGCGGGAGAAATAACGTGTCCACAATTTGTACCAGACAGACAGAGTGAGATGATACAAGCCTTTAGAAATAGAGAGAAAAAGCGCCTGGGAAAAAGAGTAGAAGAGACCGAAAAAATTGAGCGAAAGTAAGAAGGAGAGAGAGAGAGAAAGTAAAAGAGATTTAAAAGAGATGCTCTTGTTTACTATATGTTTTGATGTTAATTACATAAATATTACATTATATATTAAATTTATTAAATTAGTCCGGTGAGTGCTCATAGATACAAGAACACAAACCGTGTATTGTCTATAGCAGAGGTGGGCAACCTTTTTGGATCAAGGGCCGCATTTCTTTAAATTTGGGAATGGAGGGCCGCATATGTATATCCAACTTAGAAAGATACTCTAGCTAACTTTTAATTCATAGTTACACTGTATTATATTCACGTTTCTTTTTTACCACACTCAAAGTTAAGGAAATACAAGAAGAGTTAGCAATTTTTTAAATCAATTAATAATTTTTTTAAATTGCTGTTGTCTTTTTATATTACAATAACCCCACTAATATACAGTTGTACTAAAGTATTTTACTTTTTACACTCGTGCATAATGTTCCGGAACTGTGGAACTAGCTTACTAGTTGTTACCCTTGTGACTGCTGTCAAATAACAGTCAGTCAAAATCGACCAGTAAATATACTTGTTTAGTTTCCCCCACCCAAAATATAATGCTTGTTCACTGGATGAGACAACATATGTTTCGGAAGTTAAATGTCGGGTCGAGTGAAACTTGCCCTTTTGGAGCATTACCAGAGAATGCTGACCATGTCCTTCAATGGTGCATACTAAATCAGAGACCCGAATAGGACTCTGGCCCCAAATCCCTCCTATAGAACCAAAGCTATTTGGAGAACTGCCTGATCTGGAAACCATTGCACGGTTCATCTCAGATATAGGATTACTGATCTGAACCCTCCAACATGTAAAATGAGAACAAAGAAGAAGAAGAACAGATGTATGTGTACACAAATAGTGTGAACAGTAGCACATTTTTTAAAGTGTTGACATACAGATTCTGGCACCCATAAGACTCCTGTGGAAGTACTGACTGGAGCTTCTCTTTGCTCTGAGTTATGTCCTCTGGAGCTAAATCAGCTTCTGCGCTAAATGGTGAGCTAATGGTATTGAAAACCGGTTCTTGACGTCTTAAAATTTGCTTATATAAATTGCGAAATTAAGGAATCTAAATAAGTGTACTTTTAATCATTTCACTAGAAATAATTTCACCTTTTAGCAAAGGAAAATGACAAAGCCTGTTTTCTTTTGCTTGCTTGTAGAAATGGGAAGGCCTTGTTTGAAAAGATTTAACATCCATTTACATTTCATATGCAAGAGACTCATTGCAATGGCAATTGTGAAACCTGAAATCTGTCTTCCACTCTTTGTTAGAAATATTGGTAAGAGAGTCACAATGTCCTTCAAGTAACATAACAATTTCTTCCTTCAGATTTTATAGTCTTCTCGTTTACCTTGCCCATGATAAGATAGAGGAAATATTGAATTATTTTGTTCATAATCGGAACTACCTATGGTCAACAGAATTACGTTGTAGTGAGTTTGATTTCTGTTCGTTTTTTGCTATCATAAAGTTGAAATTTTATGAAGCTTTGTGCAAACTTTCCTGTTTAAAGTTTATGGTTGAGGTATTAAAAAACCCCTCCATTTTACTCAGTCAAAGATCGAGCTCCACCAGTTGTCACCCTTGCCATCTTCTTTCCAGCATACCCAACATTCAATATAGTTCTTCATAGCATTGAATAAAACTGATCAGAGATTGTGTCTAGAATTGAGTGTATTGAACTATTGATGTTATAGCTAAAAAGCATAGTCTTCGTTTGCTTGAAAATTTTTATAATGACAGTTTCAGTAATTTATATTTATATTATTTTTAATATATTTGCATTTTTATAAGTATATATTGTGGGCACACCTGACTTCGGCGGGCCGCATAAAACACTCCGGTGGGCCGCATGTGGCCCGCGGCCGTAATTTGCCCACCCCTGGTCTATAGGTTACTTCCCCTTATTTCAACATATTTACTTTATGCACTCAGTAACCTACTCACTAGATATATGCATTGTGAAAATGAAGATAAATCTATAAATATTTTGTTTTCATGTGTCTGGTGTACAGAATAAAGTACACAAACATTTTTGTGGCGACTTATTTAGAAGCAATCATTATTCAGTAAGCAACAATAAAAACTGAATATAGCGTCCTTGAGATTGTCCTGGAGTTTGTCTTCAACGAAATTCAGCGAGCAGAAATGACCTCTCAATATAACGTCCTTGAGATTGTGTATTTTGTTTTTATTTATTTGAAAATGTCTTTCTGTTTTTCCTCACACATTTCTTCATTTCGTTTTTTTTTCCTTTTTTATCTCACATTTTTGTTTTATAAATTTGTCATTTAAATGTAAACAGCACTTTACAAATTTACTAGATGTATATCCCAAGATCTATATCCACTCTAGTTACCTTGTAGTATCTCTGATGTCTGTTGAAGAGCGAAAGGCCGTTCGATCGGGTCCAGAAATACGGAGGATTTAGCCCCCGTCTCCTCAGCGTGGCGCCTCCTGGAAACGTCTTGTAGTGGAACTAGCTAAGAGCGGGAAGCGAACAAGGCCCCTACGAGTTGCCTTGGGTGAGCTTTTTGTTTTTATGTCACTCGGGATAGAGATGAAACAAACAGCCCGTTGACCCCAGTCCAAAAGTCCATCACACCTTTCCACAAAGGAGGGGGGGGGGAGTGAAGAGCTCCCGGTCCAAGCCTGTTCGTAGTATAAAAGCCTTTCCAACGATCGATGGAACAAGCAGCTTTCGGAGCAGATTCCCTACTGGACTTTATCGAAGGTCCAGGAATACGACCATGGGCTCTATTCATTAAGTTGATTGTGACTGAGCACAAATTAAGTCACCAGGTGCTGAGGACAAATAGAACTAAGTCCTGACTGCCTGTTGTACACCAACTTAACAAGAGACCAAAGTGTTTGAAGCCCTCTTGTTAAGTTTGTGACTCTCTACTCAGTGGAAAGCCAATTGGGATATGGAGCTCCGTTTCCAAGGACGAATTAAAAAAAAAAAGAATAATTAAAAGAGTCAATTTCCTGAACATCCCCTACGTCATCATCATTCTGTGGGTGATGCTTGTGTAGTGAGACATCCCCTACGTCATCACCATTCTGTGGGTGATGCTTGTGTAGTGAGACATCCCCTACGTCATCACCATTCTGGTGGTGACGCTTGTGTAGTGAGACATCCCCTACGTCATCATCATTCTGTGGGTGATGCTTGTGTAGTGAGACATCCCCTACGTCATCACCATTCTGTGGGTGATGCTTGTGTAGTGAGACATCCCCTACGTCATCACCATTCTGGTGGTGACGCTTGTGTAGTGAGACATCCCCTACGTCATCACCATTCTGTGGGTGATGCTTGTGTAGTGAGACATCCCCTACGTCATCACCATTCTGTGGGTGATGCTTGTGTAGTGAGACATCCCCTACGTCATCACCATTCTGTGGGTGATGCTTGTGTAGTGAGACATCCCCTACGTCATCACCATTCTGTGGGTGATGCTTGTGTAGTGAGAAATCCCCTACGTCATCACCATTCTGTGGGTGATGCTTGTGTAGTGAGACATCCCCTACGTCATCATCATTCTGTGGGTGATGCTTGTGTAGTGAGACATCCCCTACGTCATCACCATTCTGTGGGTGATGCTTGTGTAGCGAGACATCCCCTACGTCATCACCATTCTGTGGGTGACGCTTGTGTAGTGAGACATCCCCTACGTCATCACCATTCTGTGGGTGATGCTTGTGTAGTGAGACATCCCCTACATCATCATCATTCTGTGGGTGATGCTTGTGTAGTGAGACATCCCCTACGTCATCACCATTCTGTGGGTGATGCTTGTGTAGTAAGCCCTTATAAAATAGACGCACAATAATTGTGTGGATCATGAGTCAGTGTTAAGACTGTATTACGAACATAAATTGAAGGATAATTTGTTTGGCCTCCTTCAGTCGCGAAGTGATATTTAGATCATCTCATGGAAATGGGATAAGTGCCTGGACATTAGCTGTGGTCGGAACCATGTCGCCCTTACGTCTCATGTATCCAAAGGAACGGCAAGTGCCGATGCAGTTTGGGGTCAGCCAGGGTGTAGCACTAGGTGCTGCCAACTGCCTAAGGATCGTTGGCTCCTCATTTTTCCTCAGGGCTGAATCCCGAAGCATTTTCCACGATTGGGTATGGCTGCGGAGCAGCAGAAGTTTGTATTCAGTTTTCCTTTTCAAAGGTGGTTGGCGGCAATAGCTAACATGCCCCCCTCCAGCATGAAGTTTCATAGTATAGTCACTACAGAAGTTGAATTTTATAACAATAATTTATGAATCTCAACAAAGTAACACTTAAATTAACATTGAAACGAAGATAAAACGAAAGAAAAAAATATAAAAAGAGCATATTTTATGTGTATTGTAGAATTATTTCACATTGTTTACTTATTTAAAATTAGTGTTCTTTTTCTTCGCCGTATTATTATTATTATTATTATTATTATTATTATTATTACTAGTAGTAGTAGTAGTAGTAATAGTATTGTAAAAACCAATACGTTAGCATTTAATAAAACTATAGCTCTTTTTAAAATGTTATAGTAACATTTTAAAATGATATTCCTTAAATAGATTTCCTAATACTATAATAAGGGTTACATCAATTTATTTTATTGCTTTTTAAAAACAAATATATACCGTATATACAATTTAAACGTATATATACTACATACTCATGTAAATATCAAATTTAATGTTTAAGAAAAACTGGGGTATGAATGCATATTTTCTATAACAAATCTCCTCACGGATAATAAAGATTATTATTATTATTATTATTGTTATTGTAACTCAGCTGTTGGGTTTTATGAGCGTGTAGTTTCTTAACCTTGTGTTGCATGAATGGACGTGGTCTCCCTTCATCTTGTACTAGTTGACTTCTGCTAGAACATATTTCTTGTACATTAGACGTAACTCACTAAATACACTGAACGAAGGCAGGAGGTAGCAGACGATGACAAATTTATTAAATGAATGTCTTGGCTATTCTAGCCGCCATAAAAGGCACAAATAATATCCTAAAATAAAGTTACATCTCCATACTCAGAACAAAACTTCACCAAATACACATTGCAGCTGAGAACTACATATACATCTCTCCACTACAAAGGCCAAAAGGCTACTATGGTTTTCACTTCGTGGTCAGTTACAGACCGATAACTTTTCCGTGCTAAAGGCACGAGATAATCAAGTGATTATGCAATCACTTCATGTCAAAGTGAGTCTCAATCAAGTCTGTGACAATTATTATTACTAGTCGACCCACTGCGTAGCATACGCCGTTATTTTGCATGGCCGGCTTTAGGCCAATGCAACCTATGCGACAGCATTGGGCCCCGCAGTTTCAAAGGACCCGCGCTAATTCTAGGTTAAATTATTAAATTAAACCATTTTACAACTTTTAACAGATTTCCCGCAGCCTCCTGATTTACCAGAGCTCCTTGAAATCTCCTGAAATTGCAAAATATACGAAAAGGTCCTGGAAATATCCGGTAATTATTAAAATCTTTTGAAAACTCATACGAATCTCATGAAATAAATAGACAAAAATTGTCATTTTGGGGTGTCATTCATTATGGAAAATGACAATCCTACGCGCTATAAAAATGTAAATTGGAATCTGGTGAAAGAAGCTTCTCGCGCCTCAAACTAATGAAGAATTACTAAAGGTCAAAAATTCTCGTAGATAGATTAAAACATTTGGTAATTCTTGCTATTGAGCGTGATCTATGTAGGAAATAAATTTTTATGATATACTGTATGACTTCGCTACTCGCAAGGCTCGTAAAGTAATTCTGTATGTAGTAAAGAATAAATAAAATGCATAGACGAATTTATTTTCTAATACAAATTCTTAATTTTCACTTGTTATCCGTATCCATACCCAAACTTGGTCCCGCGAAATCCGTTTCGCTTAGGGCGCCACAACGGTTGAGTCCGGCCCTGCTATTTAGTGACGTGTGAATAGAGAGTAGATTACTTGTTCTCCTCCCCCTCTCTATTTTTCGCCGCTAAAACTACATGGGGATAGAAAAAAAAAAGAGTGATCTTTCCATGACTTCTTGGTCACAACGGTTAAGCCCGGCGCTGCTATTTTGTGACGGGTGAATACTACTTATTCTCCCTCTCCTCTTTTTTTTTCGTATGGTAACTCTAGTCCGACTTGCAGAAAAAAAGAGTGATATTTTCCTTTACTTCTTGTCCAAACTCTTGAGCCATGAAGAGAATTATATATATATAGATTATTATTATTATTATTATTATTATTATGTTAGAAATGAACGAGTAGTCATTCTCTGGCGCTGCCAGGGTCGAGTTTCGCTAAAGAGAAACAAAATTCATCGTAGTCCCTTTAACAGTTTCCACTGAGGAATTTTCTGGTGATGTGGCAGGTCTGCAGCAGTACCGCCCTCTGACAGGCAACGAAGATGTTCCTAGGAATGTTAAGGGCCTTGAAGGTGTCTGTGAGGTCAGTTGTTATTATCCCCTCGGTTGATATAACAATGGGGTATATTGTTATTTTGGACAATTTCCATAGACGCTTAATCTCCAAGCCTAGGTTCCCATATTTTCTTTGTTTTTCTATCTCAGTTTTTCTTAAATTATGAGACAGTGGTACGGCGATATCGATAATGGTAGCGGTTTTTTCTTTTTTATCGATGAACAGCAGATCCGGGCGATTGAAATCTACCGTTTTGTCGGTCAGAATAGGCCTATCCCAGTACAGCAGATGTTCAGTAGACTCGAGAACCTCTTGCGGAGAGTATTTATAATAAGGGGGAGTGTCCTTACCGATCAAATTGTACGTCAAAGCCAGGTGTTGGTGTATTAACTTTGCAACTTGGTTATGGCGACCTAGGTAGGCTGATTCTGATAGGGCTGGACATCATGCCATAATGTGTTCAATCGACTCGCCCACATTTCCACATTTTCGGCATTTGTCGACAACATTGAGTTTCAGGATATGCTTCTCGTAATTTTTTGTCCTGATTACTCTGTCCTGTATTGCTGTAACAAAGCCTTCTGTTTCAGGGTAGAGATGACCTGCTTTGAGCCATGTTAAGGAAGCAGCCTTGTCGATGTTGTCCCCATGTAATGAAGCCGGAAATTTTCCGTGGAGTGTTTTTTCTTCCCATTGGCGAATCTCATGCCCTACGTCGTCCAAACCGATATTGACATCAGCATTGTGTAGGTTCAGAGGGGTTGCATCGGAGTCGTATTTCCGTAGGAAGGAAACTAATTTGTTGCTGGAGGCGAGCAGTTTTGATCGTATTTTTAAAACTTGCATCTTACACAATTTGAAGATGTTCTGCAATCCACGACCCCCATCCTTCCTGGGCAGGTATAACCTTATGGTGGAGGACTTGGGGTGTAGGCATCGAAACTTGGTTAGTAATTTTCTAGTGAGTCTGTCAATGTCATGTAGGTCGGTGTCAGTCCATTTGATCACACCGAACGTGTAAAGGAGCACAGGGACGGCCCAGCTGTTAATTGCAGTGATGAGATTACTGCCAGACAGTTTGGTGTTGAGGATTTTATTAACTCTTTGCCTATATTTGCCAAGAAAGTCCTCTTTTTTATTATTATTATTATTATTATTATTATCTAATTAATTATTATATCGTTACGAAAAAAAACCCCACTATGAATAGCTAAATTAAACTTCAATATTGCCAACCACAATGATACATTCATTGAACTACAAAAGAAGAGCCTAGAAAATATGGCTAGTTAGTGTGCGCACTGTGGTAAATGTTGCAAACATTTATTATATAACTCTTTCAAAAGATAGCTTCTTATAATTTTTGGTCAATAGGGTTTGTTGCTGAACATAAAAATTATATAAGTTTCAGACGCGAATAGCCCAATTTTCAGTAAAAGAAATTACAAAAGTCATTTCTCTATAGAAGAAGTTACGAAGGCTATATAAAATACAACCACAGACCTATATATACTACAATAAATATAGGTTTTTGATTGCTAGTTACGATTTATTTAGGTAGGTGCTGTTTTACTATTACATACCAAGTATTAGAGTTTAGAAAAACCCAGGTTTCTTTCTTGTGCAACGCTATTAGCTAACACCTCATATCATCTCTCCATTAGTATATTTAGATCTATAATCTAATATTAGTCTAGATCTATATATAAAAATCGAATAGATCTAGTAATAGTATAGATTCTATCTTGAGACTAGATTGCCGAGTCTAGCCTATGCTATGCCTATAGTCAGTTTTTATTAGAAAAAAGTTTAGATATTAATAAAGACTAAAGTTTTTTAATTATTAGATTATTAGATATAGACATAAGACATAGATCTAATAATACTGTTATACGTTTACTAAACTCTATACTTAATCTACTAAACTAGAGATCTATCTATAGATCTATCTATAATCTAGTCAATCTAGATCTATACAATATTCATTATAATACTTCTACTTATAATGACTTATTTAATAAGTTAGTACTTAGACTTAGATCTATTATAGTTTATTAATAGATTTACTTTTCAATGCCTAGACCTAATAATAAAATTGCGAATGATGTCTAATTTAATTTTTTTTTTGCGGGGTTATTGCTACTTAATACATTGATACCGGATCGATTTAAATAGGGCCTAAGTATACAAGCAGGATTTCGAGCATTGGATAAATTTATTTTTTAAGTACAAAGTTTTATAGAAGAGGCAATATATTAGTTGTTTGAAGTTTGTAACTTCTTAAATTTAGGCTAAAAATATCGATGCCTACATTTTTACACTCATTTCTAAACAATTGGAAGAGATGGACTGACTCATAGTGCAGCTTATGTACATCTGCAAAAACACAAACTCAGTTAGACTTTCAAAACTATTAAAAGAAAAACTTAGTGATTATTTTTACTGTATAATTCTATTATTATTCCTTTTTAGAATTAGGATATAAACAAAAATTTGCCATATGACTTTATCTAACAGAAAAAAAACAAACTTATGTCTATTTATGCGGTTATTTATAGTTACCTAGTAATATAAAATATATTGAACTAACACGTACATTCATCATCATGCAGCCATGCGATTTTTCGTTTATAAACATAGCATTATTTAGGCCCAATATTTTACAAAGGCTGCTTGGAGAAATCAGGTATACCCATTAGGAGAAAAACGACCCCTTTACTCAAGAAAAATTTAAGAAACTAGAACAGACACAAAATAAACAGTGACATTCATAACAAAATAATATTCGAAATTGATTAGAGTAACACCTTTTTAAGTAATCGTTTAAAGTTTAAAATCACTACAATTTTTTCAACAATTATTTTGTGTATGAAATTGTGTATCGGAAAATGCCGGGTACATGAAATAAGCTAGTCCTAAAAAAACAACACAGATCTTGGGTAAAATACTCATCAAATAAAGTACTGTAAATGTGTAGTTTCACGCGCTAGTTTCAGGTCTTTTCTTTAATTAGCCTCTATCGGGTTTGATCCCAACTACCCGTATTTTTGTGCAGAATTTTTTTCTCTATCAGGTACACTTAAAATTATAGCATAATAATGTCAGTTTAATTTAAAGAGAGAACTGAAAAATACAAAGATATATAGGGAAAAAAGCGACTTCCGGCCCAATACTTTTTAATCAAAGAAACGAAACGGACTAGTCCAACAAACCCTATTAACTTGCAAGATTTCGTTCATTTGGAATAGAGGACATTAGAAACGGAAGAATTCATTGACCAACCAAAAATCTTTAATTCGACCTTGATAAAAATACAAAACATGTGCAACATTAATTATAATAATTTAATATATAGAGCGCTGTTAATAGACAAAATGTAAGCTCAAGACGCTGTGATAACATTTCAAACATAAACACGACAGCTAAAGTGACAAATTAATCTAAGAAAATTTAAACAAATAGGTCTTAATGTCCTTCTTGAAAGCAGTGTAGCATGCTGTCTGTCTGAGATTAATGGGGAATGAATTCGAAAAATAACATTGAACTAAACCAGAAAAAAAGCATAATTTTGAGCATAATTTTGAGCTTATATCCGTCTTGATGCCAACCGTTCTACCATACGGAAGAGTTTCATCAAAAATGTCAGTTGCAGGTTCTTCCTTTTCTTTTGTATTATTAATTGTAGTTTTGTTTTACATTTTTTAATTAATTAATTTAAAAAATAATTTATTAAGATAAGATTTATAACTTTAGTAGCACCTTATTTGCATTTCCGTTTCCGTTAGGGAAAACTACTCTAGTCAAGTGCGTGGCCTTTATTAGACCTTTATTGGAAGCTAAATCTGGAACAGAGAATAAAATAGCTCCATTGGACTATTGTTAAAATAATATCAATTTATATAGAGTTTCATTAAACAACTTTAAATGTTGTTTCAGATCTGGTTATGTTTTTTTAACTGAATGCATCCTCTAACATCTTGTTTCAGATGTCACACATAATTAGGCTTTAGACAGCTTTAAAACTTTCCCTATTCATTCTTTTTTTATCTTTTCACCAACCTAATTAATATCGAACAAGAAAACAATAGAGTAGATGATTGTAGTTCATCCTATGACATTTCCTCCTACTAATTATCCTTTCGGTCCCAATCCGATTACATTCTGTTTTTTTAGTGTCACTGTTTTCCATACTTTCTGAGACACAATTAGGAGCTGAGTTGAATCCTGAGACAAAATTTGAAGCTGAATTGAATCCTGAGACACAATTAGGAGCTGAGTTGAATCGTGAAATACAATTAGGAGCTGACTTGAATCCTGAAACACAAATAGGAGTTGAGTTAAATGGTGAAATACAATTACGAGCTGAGTTGATTCCTGAAGCACAATTAGGATCTAAGCTGATTCCTCATACACAATTTGGAGCTGAGTTGATTCCTAGAAAACAAGTAGGAGCTGAGTTGAGTCGTGGCGTAATTTTCTTTCAAAATACGTAATTTTCAGGCTGCTCAATAGAAACATGACTTTATAGGAGATGGACATTGGCCTTGTGGAACGTTTTGTTTTCACGAAGATGGAATGAATCGCCCCCCACCCCCCAGAAGTACGTTAGGATGAATGTGGCATGCTGGTACTAGACCGTGTTCCTTCAAGTGTTAGGACTAGATACGATTTCTTGCCAGTTCTGAAGCTCTTTTAAATAACTCTTGGCTTTTACTATCAAATCTCTTTTTTATAGGAAAATGTTTGAGCCTTACACCCTGCCTCCTGCAGAACGGTAAGATATAACGGCGGGAAGGGTTCGACCTCTCTAACGACTCTTACCAGAAAGCCCAGGCATTCCTTCTTTAACCTAAATATATTCACGAATATTTGACAGATATGATGGGTTAACAGAAGCGGGAAATAGTACATACCAAAGCACGGGACGTAAAAAAACAACTATTTATTAACATAGGGACAGATCTTTGAGGAAACAGACTATTATCACAGTTGAATGCATTAAGTCCAATAGTAAATGAGGTCTCATTGTATTGACTTCTTCGTGTTCTGTCTCAAAGCACCACAAATACTTTGATCAAAAAAAAAAAAATTTGTTCATATGTTCAACGAGTAATCTAAAAATGTGATCACAGAAAAATCATCTCCTACTTTATGTTGAATTAAAATAGCTGGCCAGAAATAAACATTTTCGTATTTTTTTTATATTTTGTAATAATAACATTTATATATATATATATATAAATAGGAGAGCATAAAAAGAAGAGCATAGAGAGTATAACTAGGTAATGGTCAAAGTGGTAAATGGTGCAAATATTATATATATATATATATATATATTCGGGGGTTTTAAGAAGTCACTTTATTCGCCTTACTTCGACGGGTACATTGCGTTAGTTGGGAGACAGTAAAGCCGATTGGTCGTTGTGCTGGCCACAACCTCATCTGCCCTATAGATCACAAGGTCTGAAAGGGGAAATTTACTTTTTTTTTTAATTGATATTTAAGCATTGCAGTTTAAAATTTTCCTTTCATGTCATTTAAAAATAGTTTTAAAAGAATGATCACTATGGATATTGAGCCCAAGACATTCGCCTTGACAGCAGGACAGTCAGCAGTCAAACATAAATATATAGAATTATAGATATAGATCTATCAATTGCATCTGGATGAATCGAAAATCAAATAGCCACAATTTTGTTTTTCATAAAAGTAAAAGAATTCACTATATAACTAATGAACGCTGTGATCTTTCTGAGATAAAAACACACACAACAATGTTGTCCTGCAGCACGAGTGCAGGTGTCAGCTCAACAGAAGGATGAAAAGTTGTCAAAATAAACGAATCAAATTGGGTGGTGGTTTTTTTTTTTAAGAGTATGAAGAAACTGGTAGTTTAAAGTAGGAGTTGAAAAAAAAACAATTCTAACACGCATGGGTAAATACTACCAGTGGCGTAGCTAGGGTGGGGTAGGGAAGTCCAAATTTGAAAATTGTTTTTGTACATAAAATATTACGTCATTATCTCATATCATGATCTCGAATGCCAAAATGCAGGCGTCCCTCAAAGGGTCAAGCCCTCCGGGTGCCGAAATCCCTTGCTGCGCTACTGAATACGTGGCTGAAATAAGTAATGGAAAGCTTAATTTCAATATTGAAGTAATTACTGACACTTGGTACACGATTTCTACAAAACTACGTATTGAGAAGACGAGTACTACTTAACTGAACATTCCTGTTTTTAGAAACACATCAGAAACCGCCCTTTAACCTATCCTGCGTCTCTGTCACGAGAGCCACATCTACCGTGAAAGACCTAGATGTAGTATTATGGATAGTAGACTAAAGATAACGAGAGAAAAGAAGACTAAGTGACAACCTCCTTAAGTAAATGTACAATGTCTATTGGTGTTGATTGGTATGTTCTGGAAGGTTCTCGCTTTTTTTTTCAATTATTGTGCGTGTGTCTCAAACACAAAAGAGAGAAACAGATTTGTGTCTGTGAGTGTGTCTTGTGGGTGAGCACTGTATGAAACCTGTTCAACTCAACAACTAGGTCATAAAAACGTCGTTCCCCGCGATACTGAACTGATCTACTTCCAGTGCCGAGTCACTCACGCCCCCAATTACTGTATGTCCAGACATTCCATTTCCTGTGAGGTAGACACTTTGTGTTCCTTAATGTCATCCTCTCGACGTGTTTATTTATTGTTTAAGTACAGTGACACACAAACAGTAGTGACAGTGACACACAAACAGTAGTGACGTGTTCTAATTGTCTGACAGCGGGGAATTCATGTTTTACGTATCTTATACATTACTACAGACGTTCTTTAGAAAGCCAAAATCACGTTCTGCACGTATTCATGGGTCATTCTACTCGTGCATGCTAATTAGAGAGGTCAACTCTGTTAAGGTATTGCTTTTACTTGGTCAGAAGTTCAGGAAGTTTTGTTCTAAGCTCTCTGGAACTAAGAGTTCACAATTGGGCTCTAGTACATGGAATAATAATGGGGCGCGGTAGCTGAGTGGCTAAGCGCTTGGCTTCCGAACCTGGGGTCCTGTGTTCGAATCTTTGTGAAGACTGGGACTTTGAATTTCTGGATTTTTAGGGCACCTCTGAGTCCACTAACTCTAGTGGGTACCTGACTTTATTTGAAAAAGTAATGGCGGTTGGTTGTTGTGCTGGCCACCCTGCTCGTTAAACGTTGGCCATAAAAACAGGTGACCTTAACATCATCTGCCCTATAGATTGCAAGGTCTGAAAGGAAGAAATATATTTTTATGGAGGCGCGGTGGCTGAGCGTTAAAGCGCTTGTCTTCCGAACCGGAGTCCCGGGTTCAAATCCTGGTGAAGACTGAGATTTATTATTTCGGGATTTTTGGACGCCTCTGAGTTCTAATGGGTACCTGACATTAGTTCCTGAAAAGTAAAGGCGGTAGGTTGTTGTGCTGGCCACATGACACCCTCGTTAACTGTAGGCCACAGAAACAGATAACCTTTACATCATCTGACCTTTATTAAACCACAGGGTCTGAAAGGGGAACTTTACTTTCTTTTATATGGAATAATAATGCACCTTTATCTTCGTGCCTCTGGCTAGTTCATTGGGAGTTTGTTTTTTTTTTGTTTTGTATTTTGTAAGTTATTGTCAAGTGATTTAAGTATTATTTACATCTCGATATTCTATACTTTCACTGAATGACTTCAAACTTATTACAAAACAAATGGTAACAAATTTGCGGTAATATAAAAGGTTTAATTCTAAGATCATCTGCCAGGCATTGAGATAGGGTTCAAATTAGAGTTCATCCATTTTTGTTTTCCGTTTGCATCCCGGAAGTACAAATGAGCGTCCTTGACCTAGTTTAGTTTGTCGTGAAAATTTCCAATCTATGGAAAAACAAATCCCAGACAAATCTTGTAACACAAATCTTGTAGCACAAATCTTGTAACACAAATCTTGTAACACAAATCTTGTAGCACAAATCTTGTAACACAAATCTTGTAGCACAAATCTTGTAACACAAATCTTGTAACACAAATCTTGTAACACAAATCTTGTAGCACAAATCTTGTAACACAAATCTTGTAACACAAATCTTGTAGCACAAATCTTGTAACACAAATCTTGTAACACAAATCTTGTAACACAAATCTTGTAGCACAAATCTTGTAACACAAATCTTGTAACACAAATCTTGTAGCACAAATCTTGTAACACAAATCTTGTAACACAAATCTTGTAGCACAAATCTTGTAGCACAAATCTTGTAGCACAAATCTTGTAGCACAAATCTTGTAACACAAATCTTGTAACACAAATCTTGTAACACAAATCTTGTAGCACAAATCTTGTAACACAAATCTTGTAACACAAATCTTGTAGCACAAATCTTGTAGCACAAATCTTGTAACACAAATCTTGTAACACAAATCTTGTAGCACAAATCTTGTAACACAAATCTTGTAGCACAAATCGAGCCTGCCACTTGAATTAATAGAAGATAATGAACTAATGTAACTCAATCAATTATAAACTAAAAGCCACGTATGTAGCTGAAGATTCGTTAGTGTCACGATCTTCTATGGTGTTGATGTCACAATCTAAGAAGATGCCACTGTCACAATCAGACCTGAACTATATTGCACCATCAATGATCGTGATTGCCGAGGATCTTGAAATGATCTTTCGATAAGATGATCGTATAGAAGTAGACAGATCTATGCTGATAATACGATCATACAGAATGTTGCCAATTGATAAGAGGATCATCTAGGTCTAGGAGTTACAACTTGACAAATATGATCTAAGTACGATCTAAATTCAATGAAGAAACTTCTCTTCGTTCAAAAACAATTACTTTAATTAATAACTTGAAAACACTATTCACAAAAAGTTACAATGTTTAAATGTACTTGAATAACTGATCTATTCAATAATATATCTGAGTCTTGATACGAATAAAATATATATTCTTAACTACATACAAGTTAGATCTTATCTCTACAAATCTATACACACGACTTTAGTACATCTTTACACTAACACATTCCGTACAAGACTGAGGCTATTTTGCATCTTCGCCGGGTTTCAGCTCGTAATCACGTGATCAACAACTTACCCCTGCTAGACCGACCAATCATTGTAGTCTAATGTACAACAATTAACTTTTGGAACCAATAAAGTACATTTTGAAACTGAAACTAATACAAGGCTGGTTTTTCCCGAGGTAGTTGACCTTGCCGGCAGACCTTGGCTGATACAGTGTACGTGACAGTTAGTAACACACACTTCTTGCACTATGTTTTGTTTTGTCAAAGATTTGAATTGCCCTTAGTTCTTAGTCACATCGTCACATTAATTCTTGAAGTTATCGTGAGCTTGCTGTCACAGTAAAGACATGTTCCTGATGATGCCAAATGTTACAAAACTTTACAACAAATAGACTCGTTCATGAATTATCATGCATTATTTCCCCTTTGTAATATGATTCAACGGGTCGTAAGTGGTAAAGATCTTGGCTCCCGAACAGCAGGAAATAAGGTTCGAATCTCGGTGAAAATTGGGATTTTGAATTTAGGAATTTGTAGGATGCCCCTTAGTCCACCCCAGTAAATGTTTCTGAACATTATTTATTTATTCAACTCTATACATGTTGTTACTGCAGGCAAAAACTACTAAAACACTTACTTATATAGACTTAGGTTCTCCCTTAGCATTCAGCTCATAGGACGGCAAGCTCTCTCCACAGATATCGGTCATACAGGACGCCTACAATTTTATCTGTTCTAAGAAGGTGTGACGCTGTTAGACGTGGACGCCTTGATCTCATTTTCCTCTGCTTAGCTGACTTTGTTAATCGTGTCTCGTCTTGTTCAATGATATATCGCGTAAGTATTAATCGACGTTCGGTCCCTATTTCAGTTAGTGAACGAGTGCCTTTGCGGGAAAGAACTTCTCTCTTGGTGAAATAATCTTGGTATGTTATTCCTTGAATGTTTCTGTAATCTCTGCTGAGCCACGATTAGTCTCTTTTAAAACTTTATAGATGAAGTGGCAGACGTGGGTGGCCGTTCAAACCGTTGGGACCCTGATTGTGTTGAGGAGGTGGATCTGGTCATCAGGCTAATTGGTTGTTTTTTTTGCCCAGATAGAGTGTACTTATTGGAATACAGCTCCAGCTTTCCCTATTCAACCAGTAGCCAGAACTAAAACAAAATGGATTTTAAAAAACTGTTATGAATGAAGATGTTTCTAGATCTTACCGTAATGAGAACTATAGATCTGAACTTGTAGAGAAAACGATACCATTGTAATAAAGCTTTTGCTTTTAATTTCAAATTTCTTTTAGATCTATTTTAAAACTTTTTTTGAAATAAAAGAGAAATTTTGTAAAAAAAAATTGACTTTGTCTTTTCTTTTAATTTCCTTTAATTTTTTTTCTTTTCTCAAAGTTATTTAAAGGAATGACTTTTTGTTTTTTGCTGGGAGATTCCCCCCCCCCCCCCAAATATATTGAATATATGTTTAGTTAGTGGCAAACTTGTCATTTGAGACAGAGCCTAATTACCATGTACATTCTCAAGAAACACCACACACACACGCACACACAAACACGAGGCCCAGGCAATAAAGGAGGTCAGATGTGTGGATATGTGGTGAACTGATTTAACCACGTGATCTGGGATCTTTTATTCTTGAACTCTTGACCTTTCCCCTTTTTCTTCTACCCATAGATCTAGAGCTTGGAACAAACGAAATGTTCAGACAATGTCGCAAGGTCAATTCAATAGCGGGGGAGGGTGTGGAAGTTGGAACAGAGAGATGTTTGAAAGTTTAATGTAGGTGGCCCATGGGCGTAGCCCGGATTTTTTTCGGGGAAGGGGGGTTTGGGGGGGATTTTTTTCTCCCGCCCCCCCCCCCCGAAAAAAAAATATATAGGCCTATATATATTTATATATATATATGGATGGATGTGTGTGTGTGTGTGTGTATATACATAATTAATCTCTATTACATTCTGACCCTTCATTCTTTTGGAAGACGTTTATTGTGCCCCAGAATAGGTTCTACCTGGAGTTAGTGAAAAAATTGTAGACGTCTCGCCCTTGCCAGCAAGGGGACTGTGGGAGCGTTGAGAGCTCCCCCTGCGCGGGGCGGAGCCCCGCCGCCAAGCCTTATGTCTGGTATTGAAAGTCAACTAAATGCATATTCTGAGGTACCTACATTGCATTATCTTGCTATTAAAAAAGTTTTATTTCAAAAACCTAATGTGCTATTCTTACTGACTTAGACCCTCCCGTGCCGTTCGCCGCATTTGACGTCAAGCTGTTTCCATAAAAATCTGTCACTGGCAATGTCTGAAGCCTCTTCCCACCTGCTCTGAGGACCTCCATGAATGTGGGGCGCCAAGTTGTAGTAGGATGTCATCGCAACTCTTCTTATGCGTAATTCATTTTGTCGGAGAACATGTCCCGCAAACCTCATGCGTCGCTCTCTCAAAATCTTACTAAGGGGTCGACTCCCACTCCGTCTTAACCATCTTTGTAGAGCCACATTTAGTGCTTTTCAATTTCATTGCACTTTATTAATGGAGTCCAGCCACTGGTAGACATGTGTAACTTCTCTTGACTACGATCTTAGAATTAGGTTTTTGCTTTAGATGTTATATCGAAAAGGGAAGTTTTATTGTCAAAATCATCTGTTGGGGTGTTTTAAACTAAAATATATCTGAAGTTGTTGTTTTTTTTTAAAATTCAAAACCACATTTAGCTACGATCATAGAATTTTAGAAATAATATTGAAGAGAGATTCTTTCAACCTTAAAACGCTTTGTAGGGCAATTTTAAACTCAAAACTATCTTGAGGGGTTTTAAACTTTAAAAAAAGCCATCTGGAGGAGAGGGGTTAAAACTCAAAACCCCCCATTGGCTTGGCTACGCTCAATAAATTTTAGTGTGTAATTTGCTTTTTTTTTACATTGAAGAGGTCTTTTTTATCATCAAACCCCTCTGAAGGGAAATTTAAACTAAAAAACACCTAATAGGCTAGGCTACGCTCATAGCATTTTGATTGCGAAGTGTTGTTTTTTTATTTTGAAGATTTATTTTTTAGCTTCAAACCCCGCTGGAGAGGGTTTAAACTAAAAACCCATTTGGCTATGCTCATAGCATTTTGAGTGCTTAATTTGCTTTTTTTTTTATACTGAAGAGGTATTTTTAGCTTCAAACCCAGGTGAAGAGGGGTTTAAACTCAAAACCCCTTTGGCTACGCTCATACAATTTTGAGTGTGTAATTTGCTTTTTTATATTGAAGACTGGTTTATCGTAAATTTTGGAGAGGGGTTTAAAATCAAAATCTTCCTTAGATGCGTTCTTGGAATTTGGGGATTGTCGTTTGCATTTTTTTTTGTTTTATAGAAGAGGGGGATTTAAATGCGAACCCCCAGGTAGGGGGTTTTAAACTCAAAACCCCTTCGTAGGGGGTTTCAAACTCAAAACCCCTTGGTAGGGGGTTTTAAACTTAACATCCCCTGGTAGGGGGTTTCAAACTCAAAACCCCCTGGTAGGGGGGTTTTAAACTCAGAATTCCTGGTAGGGGGGTTTTAAACTCAGAACCAGTGGTAGGGGGTTTTAAATTTAAAACCCCCTACTAGGCTGGAGGGGTTTTAAACTCAAAACCCCTGGTAGGGGTTTTTAAGCTCAAAACCCCCTGGTAGGGGTTTTCAAACTCAAAACCCCCTGGTAGGGGGTTTCTAACTCAAAACCCCCTGGTAGGAGGTTTTAAACTCAAAACCCCCTTGGCTGTGCTAGGGCAAGTGATGGTTTAGTATAAAAATTTCACCTAAAATAAACAAAAGTAAAGCAAAAGATAAGTCACTAAACTCCGACCCCCCCCCCCGCTGGATTTCATTTCGGGGGGGGGGGGGCGGTTTGAACCCCCAACTTCCCACCCCCCGGCTACGGCTATGAGGTGGCCATGGAAAATGTTAATGTACTGAAATGTAGGTGGCCATAACAAAATGTTAATGTACTGCAAATGTAGGTGGCCATGGAAAATGTTAATGTACTGAAATGTAGGTGGCCATAACAAAATGTTAATGTACTGCAAATGTAGGTGGCCATAACAAAATGTTAATGTACTGCAAATGTATGTGGCCATAGAAAATGTTAATGTACTGCAAATTTAGTTAGCCATGGAAAATGTTAATATAAAGAAATGTAGGTGGCCATAGAAAGTGTTAATGTACTGCAAATTTAGTTGGCCATGGAAAATGTTAATGTACTGAAATGTAGGTGGCCAAAGAAAATGTTAATGTACTGAAATGTAGGTGGCCATAGAAAATGTTAATGTACTGAAATGTAGGTGGCCATAACAAAATGTTAATGTACTGAAATGTAGGTGGCCATAACAAAATGTTAATGTACTGAAATGTAGGTGGCCATAACAAAATGTTAATGTACTGAAATGTAGGTGGCCATAACAAAATGTTAATGTACTGAAATGTAGGTGGCCATAGAAAATGTTAATGTACTGAAATGTAGGTGGCCATAGAAAATGTTAATGTACTGAAATGTAGGTGGCCAAAGAAAATGTTAATGTACTGAAATGTAGGTGGCCATAGAAAATGTTAATGTACTGAAATGTAGGTGGCCATAACAAAATGTTAATGTACTGAAATGTAGGTGGCCATAACAAAATGTTAATGTACTGAAATGTAGGTGGCCATAACAAAATGTTAATGTACTGAAATGTAGGTGGCCATAACAAAATGTTAATGTACTGAAATGTAGGTGGCCATAGAAAATGTTAATGTACTGAAATGTAGGTGGCCATAGAAAATGTTAATGTACTGAAATGTAGGTGGCCAAAGAAAATGTTAATGTAGTGAAATGTAGGTGGCCATAGAAAATGTTAATGTACTGAAATGTAGGTGGCCATAACAAAATGTTAATGCACTGCACCATTTTACTTCTTTCAATTTTGCAAGTTGTTTTTTGTTTTAAAGTTGTTCTTGTTTATGAAAACATGTGCAAGCGCCAGAAGGCTATTAAATATTTATATGCCCTTTGTTTGTGTCTTGTGATACAGTCTACACTGAAAGCAGACACACACACACAATATTATATTGTTGCATAACTAGTAAACGACTCAACGAATGAATTATTATTTTAAAAAATGAAAAATAAATATACTTTAACTCAAAAATACATTTAAACTCATTACAGTAAATTTCTTTCCACAAGAATTCTCATCATAAGCTGCATGTCCACACAATACAATGATTCCGGCTCCATTTTGTACAAGTTTTCTGCGGCAGAAGAGTTATATGCTAACACCAGTCATTCAATGTATTTATTTTTGGAAGTTTTAATATCCATCACAATTTATTGTATGCAAGCAAAATATTTTTAAAAATCCTTTTTTAAAAAAAAAAACAAGCCTTATCTAAAGGGGAAGAACTCCGTCCTTAAAACTACACCTACCATTTGTGTACAATCTATTTCCCTTATTCGATATCAAACAAAATAATTAATTATCAATAATTGACTAATCTAGTATTTTTGTTTATTGATTTATTTTTGTTAGGTACAATAAATAATTGTTTAAAGTATCGGAGAATGCGTGTGGGAGAAAAAGCGTTAACAATTATTTAAGGGGACTAAACCCAACAAATATAGCCACATCTGTGAATACTGAAGGATAAGTTTTCCCTGTTGCTATTGGTTCCTCTTTTTTTATTGACTCATGTCTTATCCATGTCAATGAATAATTGTGCGAAGTTTCAACTTGTTCCGAGAATGGGTGTGGGAGTGGAGCAATAAAGTGTATTCACTCCTTATCAGTTAGACAGACAGACAGACTGACAGACAGACTGAGTAAGCTAGCTCGTAGCTGTAATGAAATGTTAGGTCCCTTGCTAACCCGACCTCCTATATAGCTTTAAAAAGTTTGATAATTAGTAATATTCTAATTGTATGCATAAAGGATATGATTTAATCATATATTTCATTCGATAAAAGGATTGCTCTTTTTAAATACCGCTAAAAGAAAGAAGTCCATAACATTATGCAATAAAAATGATTGGTCAAAATGTGTTTTTACTTTAATAGTTAAGATCTCCATGAGTTATAGGCCTTCGGCATTTTAAGAATTTTCCCCCATACACTTGAGTCTTTTCTTTTCTAATCATGCAGTATTGCGAGCAGTAACCCAAGGTTATCTATAACCCAAATGTGCAGTGCTTTCTTTTGCAAATAGGATTTTCTCTATAAGAAGCTTACTGAGATCGATTGTGCCCAGTTTCTTTAAAAAACATAATTTATTGGCAATTTTCTGAAGTGAAGAAAAGAGCGAATGTTGTTTTTTTCTTTCATACAAAGTCTATCGAACTGATTATTGGTCAGTGTAGAGTAACATTCATTCCTTTTCAGTAAAATTCTTTGAGCGTATGCAAGCTAATTGATTAATTTTGTGTGCGTTTCAAATTTTGTTTACCAGTTACTAGACAAAATCTTTTTATTTACGTTGGCTTAGCGAGTGGATTATTGAATTGGAATATTTTTACATTTTGAATACTAATAGGCTAGTTTAATTAATAGAAAAATTATATTACGTTATTTTTGCTTATTCATGTATAGATTATTTCTAATATTTTGTAATTTTGCAGCAAGCATTGAACAGAAGGAAATGAATAATTACACATAAGTTCTATCACTAAATAACAAAAGGGTATAAAAAAGAGACAATTCAACCATCGGCACACAAAGTTCTGTCTATTTCCCAAGAACTTAAAAGGAGTTCAATGTGTGTCATTTTCATCACTCTGTCCATTCCTTGTGTTCACTCTTTCTCTCCTATCTGACGTTACCAACGTTGATTCCACTTGGTGACTAGAATGTGGTAAATAATTACGGAGAGAAAGAGTTATGCAGTGCGCTAGTGCGCACCATATACGTCAGCGTAGGAGCAGAATTATAGCACTACTATTAAATAAGCAACCAGTGGCTATGACTAGTCAAAAGATTAAGCACAGAGTGCTCAGATGCTTTATGGTGCCACCTGATTTTCTCTATGCCAACTGACGCATAGGTTGTTCTTTTTAGGGTAGCATCTCTATTACTCGCACTTTTAAGCTCGTCAAAAAATATTAATTAAATAAGCATATTTTTTACAATTATCTACAGTTTCTGTCAAATTAATTTCCTATATTTGTTTTGCAGTAGGATACAGTGGATACAGTCAATCTAAACTTTGCCGCAAAGAATTCATGTTTAATTTGGTTGTTCTGTGTATGTGGCCTAAAGAATATAGAATTTGTAGGTTAGGCCTTGTCATCCCATCTGTAGTTTATAGTGTACGCGTTATATGTATATAGGGAGTATGTACAATATTGACACGGAAACAGCTTATTATGTTTAAAGGTACGCTATGCAGGCTTGGTGAAGTAAAGTTTATATCATAACCATTAGAAATAGACTGACAAATAATGGTAAGTACAATACATGTAACAGAACTGGAACCAAAACCATCATATACAATTAAGGTGAATAAAAATTCAAGACATTGATTTTCTTCTTTTTTCTAACATTTTTTTATCATTTTTTTTTACAATTGTTTTTTTTTTTAATTTATTTTCTATTTATATATTTTAAACTCACGACAATTACTACAATGTATGTCTAAGTTTGAAATGACAATATACTGTTTTAAAAGGAAATCTAAATACTACTAGAGATGAGATCTAGATGAGATAGAGCCACTTACATTAGAACAGAATGACTAGGTTGACATCACTGCCTTCAAGTTCTATGAAATGTCAGCGTGAATTCAATGCTACAATTTCCTCAGGTATTTGCGGCAATGATTCCAAGCTGTGGGTTTATTGGCTCAATACATACATGGGCATCTTATGAGGGGATTTTTTTTTTGTTCTCTTGGATTCACAAGTTCGAGCAGAGATTTAAGGATTCAAGGAATAGAGGATGACTAAAGCGCAGGAAAAAAAACACACACAGTTAGGCACAGTATCTGAAAGCAAATTGTAGTTTCTTTTAAATATCATATTCAATGTGGTGCCAAAGATGTCGACTATTCTTATTCTTTGTATTTTGACTAGATTCAGTAAATATATATTCCTTTAGTTCACTTCTTCTTATACCATCACTTTTTATAATTTTAAACGACAGTTAATCTCGCGATATTTAAAACTCGAAAAGAAAATTAATTGCAATAATTTTAATCGAACTCGCAAATTTAGGTTGTGGAAACACAAACTCAATATCGGCCCCCGAAGTGGTCCACCCAGGCAGGCTTCAATATTTTCAGAAAGAACATCCGAATGAAATTATATCAAAGACAAATGAGAGATAAGAATGGAGAAAGAAGGTTAACAGATCTTGTGTAGTGCCCCAACGGTCCCGCAGATCAAAGGATAGGTGAAAGTGAATGTAAATTAAATGTAAACCTGGCCTAACTACGTAGCCAGCACAACGACCAACCGCCTTTACTTTTCCCCAACTAATGTTAGGTACCCATTAGAGCTGAGTGGACTCAGAGGCGCCCAAGGATTCCAAAATTGAAAATCCCAGTCTTCACCAGGATTCGAACCCGGGACCCCCGGTTCGGAAGCCAAGCGCTTTACTGCTCAGCCACCGCGCCTCCCCTGGCCTAACTGATGTCTTATAATTAAACTAATTGTTTTGAAAAGGCTCAATCTCTTATTCGAATCTTCAAAAACAGAAGATTGCAGTTTTCGCATTTAAAAAAGTTCAGAAAAATGAAGTTTACAAGATTACTATTCGTTTTAAATTAGGTCTAATGCTAAAAATCGCATAATTACTGCAAGACGTCTCTATTTGTAAATAAACAAAATAAATAATTACCACTAATTAATAAACTAATTTCTACATATTTTTTTAAATTCATGTATTGTCTTCTACAATGTATAGTTCATACGAAAATGGAAAATATGAGAAAATAACGTGTACAAGATCTGTACCAGACAGACAGAGTGAGTTGATAATAAACTTTGTAAAGGAAAAGAACATAATTTAATTAACCAGAGATGTTCATACATAGCAGACGACTATAAATAGTAAGCATGTTGGTGTATCTGGCGTGCAGACTTAAAGCAGTGTTCATGGGATATGTCTTGTAAACGTTACATGGCCACAGGCACTTTTGAGCACAACACAATCAAACATTTATTTTTTGGCCCTTTTTTTTGTAACTTTGATTTTGTTGGCCATTTAGAAGTTCAATTTAGAGTCCTTGACCTTGATTAGTTTATTGTGAAATCTCCATTAGAAATGCAAGAATGTCGTGAAGGTCTAAGATATTCTTCTTGTCTCTGTACTGCAGGTCTAACACATTTTAAAGACGTCTGATCAAAGGTCAAGGCTGGAAACATTGAAAACGAAAATCTTAGATTTGGTTTGTTTGCAACACACACACACACACACGCGCGCGCACAAAAAGAGTGATGTATTTTAACTGTTAAGACCAGTCAGCTTGTAGCACAAACAATTAGATCTTCACTTTTCTATGTGTAATTAGATTATATTCTAATACTTTCAAGTTTCAAGTTTATCTTACACATGTGTAATTGGGCTTGTGTGTGTGTTGTGTGTGTATTTTCTTTTGCAAGAAAAATCTTTAACAACTTGAGAGAGAGAGAGAGAGAGAGAGAGAGAGAGAGAGAGTTGCCTTTTATTTTTACGAGTTTGATTTGCGAAAAGAAAACTCAAATTTTACGTTCCAATTTAAAACATAAATTTAAGATACAAACTTTTTTTTACATATTTTCCAATACTTTGGTGACTCAGTACGAACAGCTTGGGGGAATACATTTGAATACACAACATTTCTTTGGCTTTTTTTTTTCATTTTGGAAACACATTGTTGATATCTGGTTCCATGATTATTTTTTTTAAAGTTTTGGCCAAAATTTATTTTGTCTTCAAATACATTTTGAGCTAATTTCTCCATGTTGATAATTTCCCGAGGAACTAATTCGATGTTTCCATAGACAGCAGATTCTGAAGTCGTAAAGCCTCTGCAACAAAATGTTGATTTTTTTTTGTTTTAGAATGGGTACATTACAGTAATGAGTTTGGTTTGTATGGAATATTCCTGGTCTCTTCCTGCTCTGAAGTTCAATTATCGAAGAAATACATAAGGGTTAATGACTTTCTTTTACATTTATCTATGTGAACTGGACCGACATTCATTGGATGATGTGTCCGCTGAATAGCTTCATAAAACTTCTTCCTGTGGGGACGTTGTTGTTTTTTGTTTGGTTGGTTTTTGTAATGATCTTCTATTTTCTAGAATGCTGTATGATATATCTATTCATCTCATATAGTTTCTCTCTTATACGTATTATTTATTAAACGTGATACACTGAGGCACTTGCACATTGACATACTTCTAGTCATACGTGTTGGAGAAAATGATTTTTTTAAATACACCTCACATCGTCAACCTAAATTTAGACTTCCAATACTGACCTTTGAAAAGAAAAACTCAAAGAAGGGATCTAGATGATTCTAGTTCATACATTCCCAGTCTAGATCTAGTGTAAATGTCTATAATTTTGGATGATCTAGACAGCCTCCTCATCAGAAGGCTTTGTCGGAGGTTGGCTTCAGGCTTCATAACCTTTTTTTTTTGGAGGTGTGTGTGGGGGGGGGGGGGGGGGGAATTAGTCCCAACACCCAAACCAATTTTCCTTAAACAAATATAGATCTAGTTTAAAATTAATGCACAATTAGGTATTTAAAACTACTATTAAATTAAAAAACTTTTCTTTGCATTAAATTTTTGTCCTCGGGATTTTCCATTGATGATCTTTATTAATTTGTTTTTCTGAAAGTTCGTGAATGAATCATAATTTTGAAGAATTAGCTTTAAGTTGTGGTATGAACTTAAAAACAAGAGCTCTGTGATAATAAATTTGACAATACTCTCAAAACTATATGTCAAAAACACCCAAAATAAATATCTATATCATAGTACCCACAATATATGTCGGGCGCCTTTTGGTGTTGAGATTTATTGATATAGTTTTGACCTGAGCTATAGTTTTCATTATTGATTTCTCTCCCCCTTTCTCGAAGCTGATTATCTTTCCATTCTCAGCTAGCCCTTTTATTGTACACGTTCCACAAGGGAGGCTATATAATGTTAGCGTTTGATTAAACAACCAACTTTTGGGTTGCTGAAGTAGAACAAAAGAAATACAAGGAAGTTTCTCCCCCGCGGTAAAATGAACAGTGTTTGTTCACTATTTAAGACGTCGATCGGGGATGACTTCTCAAGTCTTGGCAATCTGGGTAAGAAAGCGTGCGAAAAACGAACAGAATCACGGAAAAGGGGAAATAACTTTTTTTAAAATTAAAAGGGAGAGAAGAGAATTCTTACTGGGTAAAACTTGACTTAAGTGTGATATTTAAGAGTGTAGTTTTAATGGGAGAGTTTCATGCTGAAAGTTACTCACAGTAATCTGTCCATTGTCTACTATCAAATGTTACTTAACAGTGCTAAAAAGTGCTCTAATTATTAGCGTTAGACCTATATGGTTTTAATTATAAATGTGTAGTCTATCAATATTTCCGTATTCTGTACACTTGCTGTTCCGGAACAAGAAATACTTCCTATTATTATGTATCAAAGGGAAACAAAACTTTTTAACAGTGTCCACTGAGAAATGTAAATCTGTGGCAGGTCTGCAGCAGTATTGCCCTCTAACAGGTTACAAGGTTACTCTTAGGAATGATTAGGACTTGGACTGTGTCAGCGAGGCCAGTTGTCATTATCCCTTCGGTTGATAGAACAATAGGGTGTAGTGTTACCATTATTATTATTATCATTATTATTATTATAAATCTTTATCTAATAGTTATTCGTGCACTACGACTATTAAGAAAACAAAATTCAATGTAGTTTCTATAATAGTTGAGTAGACACGTAGTCCCTATAACAGTAACGTAGACACGATGTAGTCCCTATAACAGTAACGTAGACACGATGCAGTCCCTATAACAGTAACGTAGACACGATGTAGTCCCTATAACAGTAACGTAGACACGATGTAGTCCCTATAACAGTAACGTAGACACGATGTAATCCCTATAACAGTAACGTAGACACGATGTAATCCCTATAACAGTAACGTAGACACGATGTAGTCCCTATAACAGTAACGTAGACACGATGTAGTCCCTATAACAGTAACGTAGACACGATGTAATCCCTATAACAGTAACGTAGACACGATGTAATCCCTATAACAGTAACGTAGACACGATGTAATCCCTATAACAGTAACGTAGACACGATGTAATCCCTATAACAGTAACGTAGACACGATGTAATCCCTATAACAGTAACGTAGACACGATGTAATCCCTATAACAGTAACGTAGACACGATGTAATCCCTATAACAGTAACGTAGACACGATGCAGTCCCTATAACAGTAGCGTAGACACGATGTAGTCCCTATAACAGTGACGTAGACACGATGTAGTCCCTATAACGGTAGCGTAGACACGATGCAGTCCCTATAACAGTAACGTAGACACGATGTAGTCCCTATAACAGTAGCGTAGACACGATGCAGTCCCTATAACAGTAACGTAGACATGATGCAGTCCCTATAACAGTAGCGTAGACACGATGTAGTCCCTATAACAGTAGCGTAGACATGATGCAGTCCCTATAACTGTAACGTAGACACGATGTAATCCCTATAACAGTAGCGTAGACATGATGCAGTCCCTATAACAGTAACGTAGACACGATGTAGCCCCTATAACAGTAACGTAGACACGATGTAATCCCTATAACAGTAACGTAGACACGATGTAATCCCTATAACAGTAACGTAGACACGATGTAATCCCTATAACAGTAACGTAGACACGATGTAGTCCCTATAACAGTAGCGTAGACACGATGTAATCCCTATAACAGTAACGTAGACACGATGTAGTCCCTATAACAGTAGCGTAGACACGATGTAGTCCCTATAACTGTAGCGTAGACACGATGTAGTCCCTATAACAGTAGCGTAGACACGATGTAGTCCCTATAACAGTAGCGTAGACACGATGTAGTCCCTATAACAGTGACGTAGACACGATGTAGTCCCTATAACTGTAACGTAGACACGATGTAGTCCCTATAACAGTGACGTAGACACGATGTAGTCCCTATAACGGTAGCGTAGACATGATGCAGTCCCTATAACAGTAACGTAGACACGATGTAGTCCCTATAACAGTGACGTAGACACGATGTAGTCCCTATAACGGTAGCGTAGACATGATGCAGTCCCTATAACAGTAACTTAGACACGATGCAGTCCCTATAACAGTAACGTAGACACGATGTAGTCCCTATAACAGTAGCGTAGACACGATGTAGTCCCTATAACAGTGACGTAGACACGATGTAGTCCCTATAACGGTAGCGTAGACATGATGCAGTCCCTATAACAGTAACGTAGACATGATGCAGTCCCTATAACAGTAGCGTAGACACGATGTAGTCCCTATAACAGTAGCGTAGACATGATGCAGTCCCTATAACTGTAACGTAGACACGATGTAATCCCTATAACAGTAACGTAGACATGATGCAGTCCCTATAACAGTAACGTAGACACGATGTAGCCCCTATAACAGTAACGTAGACACGATGTAGTCCCTATAACAGTAGCGTAGACACGATGTAGTCCCTATAACAGTAACGTAGACACGATGTAGTCCCTATAACAGTAACGTAGACACGATGTAGTCCCTATAACAGTAACGTAGACACGATGTAGTCCCTATAACAGTAACGTAGACACGATGTAGTCCCTATAACAGTAGCGTAGACATGATTGCAATATAATTAATATCAATTATTTAATAATTTCCAGTGTCATATGAATGATAGTGTGACAGGTAGCTAGCTAAAGAAATAAAGAGAGTACTGCCTGTTTATCCTTTTACTATGGCTGATGTTATATCGGTCGGCTATATACGACACAAAACTCCGTCAATAAAGCGACCTTGCTAAAAAAAATATTTGATGGGGCAAACCTTTTTTTTTTGGAGGGGGGGGGGAGTACTTTTGTACTCAACGAAGGTCAGCCCATTAGGAGTGATTCTATTCTATGCTTAATCAAGGATGTGGGGGATGTTATGAGCGGTGGCTTCTCTCGTGGCACAAAACCACTGCTAGAGGGCTACTTAAGTGACGGCGTAGACCAGGAACATTGAGTAGATTAGACTCGGCCCCCCGAGGAAATGGTCGCGACTTGATTCTTGTTGTAGAACGACACAATGGCAGACACAAGCACTAACACACACTCACTTGCGTACAATCCTCCCCATACACATTCAAACCTTGATCTGCCAACATACGTGTCGCTCTAAATGTGTAGATGTTTGAATGTTTTATCCATTTGTTAACTCCTACAGATTATAAAGAATGAGCAACATCTAAAATCTAGATCTTTGTATGTCATGAGTAATGACATGCTTTTTAAGTATATGGCTCCTTTTGTCTCGAAAGGCAATGGATGCGCCAAAATGAGTCACTGGTTTTGGCTTAATCTTGAGACGGGGCAAAATCTGGTGTGGCTAATCAAGCCGATTCTAGAACGGCAGACTTTGCCACAATTCGTACATGTGTATGCCTCTGATTCAGGGCTAGCGGGCAGGGCAGCTTTCTTTTTGTCCCTCTTGTCTAAAGCCGCTTCAATTCTTTTGTTCTCAGCAAGGGTTGTCCCAGCTGTGACAAGTCGGATTAAGATATTGGCCGTTTTGGGTGTCTAGGGGATTTTATAGTTTGAGAATCCTTACTTGCACATATAAACTACAAGCACAGCGTTATAATGCAGGCAACAAATACTATATTTAGATGTAAACTTATGTACAGTTTATTATACAAAATAAGATAATGAAAGGTGAAATGCTGTACAGTTGCTAGTATGGGATCTAGCTTATTTACATATATAGGACTATCATCATCAGATATTAGAACCAAGTGGTCTGAGTGTCATTAGGCTGGTTGCTTAGCTTTTGGTCCTTGTGCTGCACTGGTGAGACGGGTGTGGCTGGTACTGATGCTGTTTGCTGGTGGGCTGGCGTAGTGGATCCAGGCTCCGTGTGCAGTCCAACTTGTATGGTTGCAGAGCTAAGCTGCGTCTACCAATCAGTTAAGCCAGTGACGAGTCTGTGGCTAGCGTTGTTACTTGGACTCTTGAAGGATGAGTAGGTCTGATGTCTACAGATCTGGTGCCAGCAAATCTGCTATCAGCTTTAGGTTGCTAAGATTTCAGGCGGATGTAGCCTATAGATAAAAGCTGCAACGATATGATGTGATAATCGGCTTAGCCCTAATGATAACACTGGGTGGTAGATGCCTTTCCGTGAAGGACATCTTCAGAATGATGTATACAAACCATAAGCTAGTTTCATAATTATCAAAGGGACCTAACAAATGAATATAGTGTCCCATCAAGGGAGATAACAATAATAATGGAGACTCCCATAAAGGGAAATAACAAACAGTAGTAAGTGATGTGTGGTAAGTAATACAAGTGACGTTCACCAATCACGGTGAGTAGCAAGTACATACATCGCTTAGATAAATGAGATGATAGGGGAAGGGGAGATCAACGTCTGACACTCGCCCATAAGTAAACAATATCAGGTGACCGAGCCTCGCTCGGATGAATAATTTGTTAAGGAAGGATATATACCCGAAGTCATTTTGAGAATATTTTTGTACCAGGTGGCCGAACCTCGCTCTGTTAAATAATTTCGGAAGGTTATATACCCGAAGTCATTTTGGGAATATTCTTGTAATTACGAAAATGAACGATCGGATAAAGACTACTAATCTGAAGAGTTGTTTTAGTGTTCTGTTAGTTCTAATTGTAGGCCTAATTGTACATGTCGATTAAATTTAAAGTCTTTTAAGTCCTCCTACAGCCTAGACAAACTACAGCTCACGTCCGTCTTATAGTTTTACAATCCATCTTTTGCGTAAAACTATTGTAGGCTTACTATTATTGGCTTGGAAGAAAGTCTTTGCAATGTAACTTCTCTACGTTATAGGGTAAAACATGCACTTAGTGACAAAGTAAAATGGCGCATTTTTTCTTATTAGACTTAAATCATGGCATTAGTTTTCTAAAGAAACGTTTCCGTGGGGCACCTCTGTTACGCCAAACAATATGCTCGTTACCCATACGGGTTACGTGCCCTGCCCAGCCTGACTGTCGGACTATAGGAAGTTCATACCGGCTTTTGCCATCCATCCATCCTAGTGGTGCTATGGCCTGCTTTTACACATCCATCCATTCAGATCTCTCCTGGCCCTAACTCCAAGCTTTTTACCGAAGTTTATAGTTAAATCAAAAGAGGCTGCAGTGTACGCAAACTCGTTGACCGCTAGATGGATATCATGTTTAGTGTGAGCAAGTAAGGCGTAGAGAAGCTGTGTTATGACCATTTCCTTTGTTTTGGTACAGGAGAGGTAGACACTGAAGCATGAACACATGGTAATAATTCACCAGCAAAATAATAATAATAATAAGGCTTGTCTTAGAGTCCGAAAATTAATGAGGATTGCAGCTTTGACCTACATATCTTGCCACATCCAGGGCAAGCATAACCATTGTCCGCGATGCTCGATTAAGATTTTCTTTTAGCGTCTGCGTCTGTCCTCGGCAGCAAATTTTCTTTTGGTCTCAAATGTGTATCCGCGGCCTTTGTATAGAGGGAATTCTTTAAGTCTGACAGTTACGCTGGACAGAGCAGTATCCTGTATGGGAGACGAATCTCAGACGAACGCATGCCAAAGGCAGTCTTTTTTGGTGAGCTAAAAAGTGGTCGACGTAACACCGAAACCCTTAAAAGACCAGCTTATGGTGCAAACTTAACTTAGCTGACATAGAAGAGAGCACATGGTTGCATGCAACCTCAGAACGAGACAGCTGGAGGTCACCAGCAAAATAAACAACAAAGTAAAAGGTATCTACACCGCTCTACACAATTAAAGTGTAAACAACTTATTAAGCACTTAAAACACAATAACTAATCATATATCGGCACATTTAATTTCATTACTTTTCTTTCATAGTTCTATAATAAATCAATCTACAGTAAGATGGTGCGCAAATGTATAATTAGGTCTATTGATCCTTTAAAACTCGTTCTTGTTTGCAAAGAAATATTTTAGTATACTGCGGTAAGCCTAGTGACGTAAACAGCGTTTTTCCCGTTTACGTCATGGAAAATTTTCATTCATAAAACATTCTAGCCAAAATTAATTTTTCGATAATGAGGCATTTTCAAACTGATATAACGGTCGACCTCGAGTTTTCCCGATGTGGCCAATGAGTTGAGAATTTTTTTCTCACTAATATGCACATACCTTGAAATTTTAAAGAAAATCGTTAGAGCCGTTTTCGAAATAAAATTTATATATATATATATATAAATATAAATATATATACATACATACATACATACAAGAATTGCTCGCTTAAGAGTATAGGATAGAGCATAAGTAAATACATACTCAGTAATAAGACATGTTTACAGAAATGCTTTGATAACTCCCTGTCAAGGAATTAATCACTGGTAATATATTAAAAGCTCGTGCCGAGCGCTAATATATCAGAGTTAAATTAATAATAGTTAAAGAGCTAAATACATCTGGTAAGAATTGTTAATAAACTCTAGCCCAGCTGGTTTGAACATTTAGCCACAAAAGTCATGATATAAAATATAAGTATACAGTAATCTACTTACATTATCCATGATAAGAATGCACAAATAGGTACACAAATAATGTAGTAATAAATGCACAAATATATATATACATTACTAAGTAAAATGGTTCTCAAGCACTTTACTAAGTTACATACCACCAATCCAAAGTGAAATAAGGGAATGAAAATAGTCTAGAGCTCAAGCAAGAGTTAGATGTGCTCCCTGTGGGCTCTCCAGCGTGAATGAGATCGGACGATGAAGTTTGTCCATATACACGTGGATAGAAAGGGGGGGGGTGAGTGGCGGGAGATAGGTGCAAAGGTGGTCTAGACTATCTGACGTCTTTGACAATGGGGGTCCACGCTTGACCGTGACGAGAGTTTCCGGGAGATAGACATTGCGCGAAGGCGCGAGTTGAAAGTCCAGGAAATCAGCCCAGGTGGCCAGGTGGATTATGAAGGGGAGATTATCGGAGCTCGGCCAAAATCAAGGGAGATTATACCTTGATAATGGCTAGTGCTAGACGAACAGCGTTGCCCGAGGCGTTAAGTTGAATGGGTACTTTGAAGTGACCAGCCGCTCCCGGAAGGGGGGGGGGGTCAACGGATGTTTGCCACGATAGATGGAGGGAGTGTACTCTTGTCAAGAGTCTAGTGTGACACGTGTCAAAGTGGGGATAGTAAAATGTGACATCGCTGTCAAAGGGGGTGGGGTTGGATTGGAGGGGTGGTGGCTGTGTTTTTAGCGCTTGATTGGCTAAATTAATAAAATTGATGATTAATAGCGAGTAAATAAATTAATTAAATGCTTAGACCTGAGTGATATCTTGAGTGAGCTAAAACGGTTCGTCACACCAGCACACACAGTCTGTCTCCATGCACTCCGGTCTTTGGCTATGTTTTCCCACATACTTTCGCTGATGCCTGTGGCTCTCATGTCTCGCTTGCAGACATCTCTATATGTTAGTCTTGGGCGGCCCTTGGGTCTGACTCCTTCCACAAGCTCAGCATATAAGATATCTTTCGGGATTCTACCATCTGGCATGCGGGTGACATGTCCGAGCCAGCGTAATCTTCTTTGTGTCAGGAGAGCATAGATGCTGTTCATATTGGCCAATCTTAAAACTTCCTGATTGGAGACATGGCCCCTCCAAGAGATGCCCATTATGCGTCTCAGGCAGCGCAAGTGGAAACTATTCAATCTGTGCTCTTGGTACATGTATGTTGACCAACTTTCACTGCCATGCTTTTTTAAGTAATTGTGACCAAAGTCTTTAGAAAACTCTGTAAAAGACTACATAGTAAGACGCGTAAAGGTTGGGTTTAATTGGGTATTTCCTTAGTGGCGCGACAGTAGGCCTACATTAAACAGAACAGAAATAGAACCATGGAAGAACAAAAAATGATTTAAAATCGAAAATTTTCAACGAATACATTTTTCATTAAGAAGTAAATAGAAAGTACGCAAAACGAAATATTACTCTACATAAGTTGAACACATATCATCATTTTAAAATATATTGTAACCAGCAACTAACTAAATTATAAAAAGAAAATTTAATAAGAAAAACATCAAAGAATTAAATTAAAAAAAAAGAATACTTCCATTATACTACCTATAATAAGATGAAATATAAAAAAAATATTTAAAAAATATATATTTTGCTTAAGTCGGGTATTGGGGAGCACCAATGAACAGTGGATATACTAGAACTATTGAGATATACTAGAACTAGTGAGATATACTAGAACTAGTGAGATATACTAGAACTAGTGAGATATACTAGAACTAGTGAGATATACTAGAACTATTGAGATATACTAGAACTAGTGAGATATACTAGAACTATTGAGATATACTAGAACTAGTGAGATATACTAGAACTAGTGAGATATACTAGAAATATAGAGATATACTAGAACTATTGAGATATACTAGAACTATCATGTTGTTTTTAACATAAATTTGCGAAATGTTACCAATCATCATCATCATCAAACTCCATTGGAGTGGAGGGTTGAGTGGCTCAAATCCTCTCTTGCAAAAGCCCTGGACAGAAACCCTGCTGTTTTGCGTAGTGCATACATGTCACCATAGAGGTCAAGAATTTTTGGTTTCCCAGACCTGTCGAGACGGAGATCAGCAAGTCTGGGGCAGTCAAACAGAATATGAGGCACGGTTTCCTCTCCTTTCCCGCAGCGAAGGCACTGTGAATCAAAATTTAGCCATAGCCTTGAGAAATATTAGCCAACAGGACCGTGGTCGATAAAATCTTCATAGCTATTTCACTTACATATACCCTACCATATATTTTTATTACATAAACCAGAAGCCAACATAAAGTAAGTGAAACATAGAAGAGTGTAATGTATCTGATTAAAACTATTAAAATATTTATAAGTAATTTAAATTATCACCTGACATAAATTGTGTCATTTCTTCACAAAAGTTCGCTTTCTCACCCGACATAGGAATGGCCTGCGATCGTCCTTACCGCCCCCTTTCACTGCATTGACCAGTATAATATATCAAATAGCCAATGAAAACATTGACGGAGAGTTTCTCGAGTGATTTATGTACATTTCTGTACATTTCGAACATGTAAATAAGTGTGCCCGAGTTGTTTGCCCATGATTCGGAAAGTTACGACTTTCTGTTGCCATTGACTTTCAGACCATGACTTGAGAATAGTGCGTTTCTATAGCTATTGACATTTAGGATTTCAGACCTTCCTTGAAAATAGGGCTTTTCTATGGCCATTGACATTTGGAGTTTTAGACCTTACTTGAGAATATGGCTTTTCTATAGCCATTTCCAGCTGTCATTTAAGTTTAGGAATATAATCTAAATCAATGGCGTAGCAGCCATGGCGCAAAGGGGTTCATCGCGCATGCGCTTATGATGCATGACCAGTTGGAGCCCACTTGAGTCCTTGGGGATGAAACCAAAAGAGAAAAAAATAGTATTTTGTGTAAAAGCTGATTAAAATTGAAATACAGTCTAACAAGCTAACTCAAATTGTCCTAAAAGTTTAACCCGTGCATGCGGCTAGATTCCATTGACCAGCAACTTGGACAGCAAATAACGTAATGAGCTGCTTTGATCAGGTTTATTGTAATGGTGGCTGGTTCTTATCATGCGTTGGTGGTGACTATTGTTGCCAGCTTGTCACTTTTTCTTTTCTTTTTTTTTGTTCCTTGTATGCTAATGAAGCCATTGATGATATTGCATAAACCGGGGTGAGGTGTGCGTAGAAAGCGAGTTTGGTCAAGAGTTGTACTTGATGTGTTGCAAAACAACGGGACATTCAATCCGCACTACGTGTCTCTTCATTGGTGACATCAAACACATCACAAGTTGATAAATTAGTTGTTGTTGTTGTTTTCGATATTGTTTCGTGTTCCGGTGATGGAATACTCAAAGACTATGCAATAAGTCATTTCTAGGTTTTTATATTTGTGAGAACTAGATCTAAATTCTATGGTCGTGTGTTTAGGAAGGGAAAAAAAAAAAGTCGCATTGATTTACTAAAGAAACTAAAAAACTTTAAAATGTGTAGATTGAAATGTTATTTCAAACACTGTAATTTTGCTTGAAATGAGTTTTTTTTTATAAAACACCTCTCATACACAGTTTATAGGTTTATTTATTTTTCAATTTTTATTTTATTTTATTTATATCTAAATAATAGCCAGCACTATTGACTAATACGTACTTCTCCTGTGCTTCTCTTGCAGGTACAATTTCTCTGAACTGGATATCTTCTAAAATCACGTTAAAACATCATGTCAGATGGTAAGCACGTTAAATGTAATGGTGTATGTTAGTATTGCCATTTATTGTAGCTGGGAATGTAGTATAGAGATCTATTGTATAATAAGAAATTTAGTCTTGTCGAGATTTTGTGATTTATAGCATTGGAATTTCATTTAAATATCTTTATCTCTTTACCTTTTCTACAGGAGAGAACTCCCAACATATTCCTTAAAGCAATATTAAATGTTGAAGCTTAAGATTAGTAGAAGTTGTACCGTTCTAGTGCAAATAGTGTGTGTGTTTAGTTTACCATTGCCTTGGGTATAACGCTCAACGTGCATTCTTCAAGTGTAATTTGTTTCCCTTTTTTATCTCTTTACTTCACTTTCTCTCCCTTGTTCTGAAAATGTCTCCAGAATTCTTACCAACTATGTAATTACTCTCTACAATCTGATTTATCAAACTCATGCCATATCTTGCAAGAAACAAATCACATAACTTCAATACAGGACTTTTTTTATATATTTACCAGCATCCCTAAGGCTGGATTTCGGCTTCAAAACAAATCTGAAAAGTAAATGCTAAATTGTAGAATATTAATCAATGCATTAAAGCGATTAGCGATAGATGAACTAAAGCCATTAAATAGAAAGAGAATAAAAGTGTTTGAAACCTTTTTATTTATTTTAAAGTATTTGTTTTGTTAGATTTAACATTTCGCATGGACTTAATTATACAGTATACCACAAATCAAAACATGCCTATCTATCAGTCTAGACTATATCTATCTATCTATCTATCTATCTATCTATCTATCTATCTATCTATCTATTATCTATCAATCTATCTATCTTACATGAGTGCCTGTCGATTTATCTGTTTATCCTCGTATAAGTCTGTCAAAGGATCTTTGATCAAACAATAAACCATCACTGACCTACACATAACGGTAATGTCAGGGTTTCTTAAACTCAATTGACAGGGGATGGAACTCAACCCTTCTAGTAATATCTCCAAGAAGTCTACTTGTAAACTTGTAAACTTGATGATGTTTAAGAACCCCCCCCCCCACACTGCTCCCCGACCTACTTTGTGAGTGTTTCTGTTTCCAAGACAGTCGACTGAAGTACAATCTGGTTACATTAAGTGAAACCAATGGTATGAATTATACTCTAAATCTGACAATGCTCTTATACAAAATACAGTCATTACATTCCGTAATTTAGAAAAATCATATTAAATAAAATTGCAAACAAATTTGGTTAATGTGATGACTATTACAACTTTAGAGCAGGATTACAATATTTTGTATCTTTTTACTATTATTTTTTATGGTGCTTGAATTTTGTTTAATGTTCGTCTAACATTCAAATATAATTATAAAATCTGCCTTAACGTTACTAGCAATGGTATCGGTATTTGAATCGTTTCGGTAGTAGACAAACTTCTTATATACATCACAAAAAATACTTACAGGTTTAATTTATTTCAAATAGCTGTTAAAACTAACGTATTTCTAGCATCTAACTCTAGCTCTCTATTAATAGATGTTTCCATAAAGTGATCTTACAAATAAGAAATGTAGATTGGTAACGTTGGGAGCAGCGTGAAAGACAACATCACTTGGATCATGTCCGTCAAAGAGCATGTCAAACTTGAAGGTCAGAAGCAATAAATGCTGAGTTGAATGGGCAGCGGTCACTTGTACACACAGTCAAGTCTATTGGTGCTCGCCTGAGTGGAAACTCGTGGACAAACTAGTCATCGCCCGTTAAATCAGGCTAATAGAAACCGATTTCTAAATGGACGTATTGGACGGATGGACTGACAGACTGACAGACGTATCTGCCCTGGACAGCTTTGATTGGCTAGGATGGGGGTCAGCTGATCGAGTGGGTCGGGATGATTGGTTTAAAAAAAAACACGTTTGATTTGCATGTGAGAAACAGGAGAACCCGCATTAATGGTTGTATGGCAAGACTTCAAAGGTGTACATCTGCTGGGCGTCGTATAACGAGTTATAGAAAAAGCCATTTTCCATTATACATAATACGTCATGGTATGGAGAAGATGGCATAAAGAGCTTGTTCAGTGCTGGGAAGACAACTCGTGCCTAATCTTATTCATTGAATGAGCCAATCAAGTCAAGTTCCTCAAGGAAAAGATCACAAAGTTAAAAATAATGTTTGACATACGCCAAATGAGAAAGTTGTTTGTCTGTTCTATTGTTTTAGATCAGTGTTTCCCAAACTATGCTCCGCGGAACCCTAGTGTTACGCGAGTCCTGAATAGGTGTTATACTAATCACTGTATATATTAACTAGTGGGCCATCAGGTGAAGTAATCTCTCTAAAACAAAATAAGCAAAGTGTTCAGCTAATTACTCATAGTCTGCCACTGTTTTAAAATACATCGAAACAAATCATAATAGGCGTCTTTGGAAATGTTTAACTAACTTCAGCAAAATAAATGTATGAGTTTCTAGATCGCCTTCCAGACCCTATACATTGAACTCCGTTCTTTACTCTATAGGGGGCATTGCAGGGAGGGGGATATTGGACGTTTCCATGGTGATGCAAAACTCAGCTCAAGGTAAATCTTGAGTTTGCTAGTTGACATCGAGATTCGAGCTTATACCCCTTGTTTGGTAGTAAGGCGTTATATAAATACAGCCAAAAGCTTTAATTTTCAGCTTCACGCCTTACATTCAAATATTGTGACTGTGATCTTAAGGACAAGTTTTGATATTTTCATCAACAAATTTTACACACGGGGTTTGAACTTGTAGAGCTCGTTTTATTGTCTGAGTCTCAGTGTTTTGTTTCAGCATCGCAATCTACTTCAAGCCAGAGATAATAGTATACTAACTTGTACAGTGTGACTTCTTTTCTGTCAATGCTTTTCCAAAGACATTTTTTGTCGAGTTTTAAACCTTCTAAACGGATTCCAATACATTGAAAGAAAGGGCGTGTGACCAAGAACATATTTTTTTTTAGTTGATGTCTATCAAAAAAAGGTCCTGAAAAGTATCAACATAAAACCTTGTGGCGCTCTTTCTGTCTCTCTCATGTTCTCTGTCCTTCTCTCTTTCTCTAATTCTCTGTGTCTTTCTCCCTCTATTAATTTCTTGCTCTCTTTCTTTCTTTCTCTCTCAAACTGTTAACTTCTATTTGTTCAAATTTAACGAATAACACTTATTCATGTTCAAATAACAAACTTAGTTCACGTGACACTTATTCATGTTCCAATAACAAACTTAGTTCACGTGACACTTATTCATGTTCCAATAACAAACTTAGTTCACGTGACACTTATTCATGTTCCAATAACAAACTTAGTTCACGTGACACTTATTCATGTTCCAATAACAAACTTAGTTCACGTGACACTTATTCATGTACCAATAACAGACTTAGTTCACGTGACACTTATTCATGTTCCAATAAAAAATAGTTCACGTGACACTTATTCATGTTCAAATAACAAACTAAGTTCACGTGACACTTATTCATGTTCAAATAACAAACTTAGTTCACGTGACACTTATTCATGTTCCAATAACAAACTTAGTTCACGTGACACTTATTCATGTTCCAATAACAAACGTAGTTCACGTGACACTTATTAATGTTCCAATAACAAACTTAGTTCATGTGACACTTATTCATGTTCCAATAACAAACTTAGTTCACTTGACACTTATTCATGTTCCAATAAAAAATAGTTCACGTGACACTTATTCATGTTCAAATAACAAACTTAGTTCACGTGACACTTATTCATGTTCAAATAACAAACTTAGTTCACGTGACACTTATTCATGTTCCAATAACAAACGTAGTTCACGTGACACTTATTCATGTTCCAATAACAAGCTTAGTTCACGTGACACTTATTCGAATAATTACAACATAAGACGCAAATGCACATTAAACTAGAGAGTTGAGACAGAGGAATAAATATATTATTATAGTAAAAACAATAAAAACGTATTGAACAAGTCATAAATCCTGATATTTAATTATTTTTAGTGAAGGCAATTAACATACTTTTAAACGTTAATAAAAATGATAAACGTGACGCCATTTCTGAGTCACTGTGAATAAAAAAATTCACTGATATACACAAAAACACACACACTCTTACAATGTTACACACACACGCAATGGGACGTACACACACACACTTACAATGTGACACACACACATGCTCACAATGTTACATAGATCAAAACTCTCCTTTTTAGAACGTCATCCTTTAGTCCACAAATCATTCCCTCCTTTTTTATTTCTCTCACTCTCTCCATCTGGTCACGTCTGGAAGTGCCATGATGGACGTTAATACGCCTTGGATATGTTTGAGAGTTGGGTTTAATGAGGTCAGCAGACGGCTACAACAAGCTTACACCAGGCAGTAACAAGTGTCTCGGCAGAGTCTGTAAGCAGAAGTTTGTTCGTCCCTAGCTTCAACAAGCAGAGATTTTCCTAGACACGCAAACACTCTTTTTAAGTCAAACATTTGCAGTACTAATTATTACGATTAATATTGATGTAACAGCTATTTCAAGGGTTGGGGTTAGCTATTGTAACCATACCATTGATGCTTATATCACTCTACGTCTAGGTCGATGTATAAAAAACAATATTTGTTCCTTAAGTAAATTGAAAACACAATTCAAAGGTAGTTTTCATCCTCCTTATTATCAGAGGCGTCAGTAGTGTTGGTGCCACCTATGGGGTGCAATTGATTAGTTGTCATTAGAAACGTTCGTCAGGACAATACAGTGACGTAGCTAGGTTGGGGGAGGGGAGAATTTGAACCCCTCCCCCCCGAGTCCCAACATTTTGGGGGCCACCCAAATGAGTGTTCGAAATTTGTTTTTACATTAAATGCTGCTCAAAATGCAGTGGCCTCCAAATAGATCAAGTCCCCCGGTCACCCAAATGAAGTCAAATTCCTAGCAACGCCACTGGGATAATAGTGTTTTCTTATACCTTTTAAATACAAACATATTTGTTCGTCAACTGCGTGCAAAAGACTTTGGATAGTTAAACATTGTTTTGCTTAATTAATGACTTCAAAATCAGCATTTATTGGTGATACCAGATGACGGCTCTAACTACATTGACTCTAGAAACACCTTGAAGAGTAGTCCCACACTACCATCTAATTGAATTTGTTCACTTACCGTCCAGTGGTATTGATTATGGAAAACTAACGCCAAGTATTGCATTTGTAAAGAGCAACGCTAAGAGGTGCCTTGACTTCTGGTCTGTATTTGTCAGTTTTAGTAATCACTCACAGCAATGTTAGTCCAAATATCCATTACTGAATAATGCAAACTCTCAAGTATGCCTATGCAGTGGCGTCAGTAGGCCTATGCAGTGGCGTCAGTAGGCCTATGCAGTGACGTCAGTAGGCCTATGTTGTGGCGTCAGTAGGCCTATGTAGTGGCGTCAGTAGACCTATGCAGTGGCGTCAGTAGGCCCATGCAGTGAAGTCAGTAGGCCTATGCAGTGCCGTCAATAGGCCTATGCAGTGACGTCAGTAGGCCTATGTAGTGGCGTCAGTAGACCTATGCAGTGGCGTCAGTAGGCCCATGCAGTGAAGTCAGTAGGCCTATGCAGTGGAGTCAGTAGGCCTATGTTGATCTTTCAAATATTAAGTAGCTCTACGTGGTGTTATGACATGAAATAAAGGAGCCTTCGAGTTCCACTCTCATCTCGTCTTATTGTATAAATTGAAGTCGTTACGTCAAATAATACGATTATTACGTCCTACTCATATCCGTGTGTTAATTAAGTCCCGCATTTAACTAAAGACTTAAGCTCTGCTAAATCATTGGTTTCCCTGGCTGATTTAAGCAACCCGTTCAATGCTCTAATGGCAGTAGGGAAAAAAGAAGCACTTGCATGGATTATTCCTAGTATAAGAAAGAAGAAATGTCTTTATTTTTTGTTTTTGTTTTCTGAGTATTTTATTAGGTTTTGGTTTTGTATTGGTAAGTTATTATTCAATGTGTTCTATTTTATTGTTACTTTACTTTTTAGTCTTTTGTCACGAAGTGTCTCTAAATTAATCGGTTTTACTAATGGTGTTTCGCCATCAGATGTGAATATTCATGTGTCATAAATCTCATGGTTCTGATATGTGCCTGTTTTAGTGATCCTGTCGCCCCACTAAGTCAGCTACATGAGCTCTGAAGAGAATTACCTCACAAAGGAAAATATTTTTTTTTTGTTAAAATCTAGAAGAAAGTATTTTGATGTACTTCTTTTTACAAAGCTTATATCAGCTCACTCTGTTGTCTGTCTGTCTGTCTGCCTGGTAAAAAATTTGAACACGTCTTGTCTCCCATTTCCCATTCTTGGATCAAGTTAAAAGTTTGCACAATTATTCATTAAACTTGACAAGACATGAATCAATAAAAGAAAATTTAACAATTAGCTAATTAATTGTTTGTGTTTAATTATTTGGTTTGATGTCTAAATAAGGGGAATAAATTATCCTTTATGAGAGAAAGGCTTACATATATATATATGTATATATATGTATATATGGATTTAGTCCCCTTTTAACGTTTTGGCACGTGTTTTCTCCCACTTGCACTTCCCATTTTCGAATCAAGTCGAATTATTGCGTAATTATTCATAGTTGATAACAATACCCGAATCAATCCATAAATTAAGCAATTAGTTAATCATTTAGTACTAGTTAATTAATTTTCTTGTATATAACAAAAAGGGAGATAAACCCCATAACTTTTAGATAAATGACAGCAATTAGCGGTTCCTTCTCTTAGATAAGCTTTGTTTTTAAAGTATTATTTTTTCTATTGCTTGTTTGCACTGAATGCGAACACTCAGGAGAGGGTGATATTAGAAGCTTTAAAGCGTATAGCAAAAACTATATTTTAATTAATAAGCCTATTGTTATGGAGAGAGTGTGTGTGTGTGTGTTTAGTCTCTGATGTAACTTTTAATGGGATCGATAAAGACGAGTGGACAAAACGAGGTGAACGGCAGAGAGTGAGAAGACATGACTACTTGTGATTACTGTTAAAAGCAGTACTTTTGAAATGAGTTATAAATGCTGTAACAGTGTAATTATTATTCTCATATTGCTCTATACTAAAAATGAAGGCTGCCTATATCTTTTTAATAGTCATGTTTTTGTTTGAAAAAAAAAAGTTTTCTAGCTTTAGTCAAGATTTTGTGAGTTGGACTAGGCGTCAGTTTAAAACGTAAAATTAAACGTTACAGAAATGTATCAGTTATTAAACTACAACGAAGCCCTAGGCTTGTGTTCCAACGATGAAAGAGGAGATGGTCGCATACTCTTTATTCTTGTATCTGCTCTTGTTAGCTATCAATTATAGCTTTGGGGTGGTTTCTTCTTCCTCTGAATCCCTAACCAATGTACTGAGACTGTGTTATGGAAGACCTTCAAGTCTGGACTGTAGATCAGAATGTAGTGCGTTCTACGAATTCCTGGAGCTTAAATGTGACACTAATTGGTCTCTTGTGTTTTGTAAATACACAAAAACACAAGTCAGTTCAAAAGCAGCCCTATTAGTCATCTATATTTTCACTAAGAGTCTTCAAATTAAATTAAATTTATTCTTGAAATTTTGAACTAGTAAAGTATTGTACCAATTTCAGACCTGACGATCGGCCGGATGATGTAAAGGTCATCTGTTTTGATATGGCCCACGGTTGACGAGAGTGTCATGTGTCCAGCACAACAACCGCCTTTACTTTCCCTCTAATAGAAATGCCAAAATTTGAAATCCCAGCCTTAACTGAGATTCGAGACCAAGACTCCTCCGTTCGGAAACCAACCACTTTACCACTCAGCCACCACATTTTATTGTATATTGATTTTTGTTAGCTCCCCTTCTGAAACGTAAACTTCTACACAAAGGGAAAGATAAACTTCCTGAAGGACAACAAATCCAATGATATCTAGCGCTATGTCAACCCAATCCTATTACATGTGTGGGTGAAAGGCATGACCAGCTTGGCTACCTATCAAATAGAGAGAAGTAGAACAAAGTATACAGGGAGACGCTGGAATGTGGAGTGTTTGTAGGTTGAATAGTTTGATTTATTAAATATAACTAAAATACAATAAAATAGGTAAAAATGGTTACATTTCAGCTCGAATCCTGACTGGAGCTGAGTTGTATTGGTTGAACGCCTAAAGGCAATACGACGACCATCCTTCTACTTTCCCTTCCCGCATGTCAGAAAAAAGGTTGAAGCATAGCATGAAAGATACTCTAAAAGATACGCTACAAAATAACCTACAAGATACTAAAAGATACTCTATAAAATACTCTACAAGATACTGCATATGATACTCTGTAAGTCTATATAATGAAAAAAAAAAGAATTTCAGTCTTACGAAGATTCTTCGATGCATAAAGGCGGACACAGGAGGTCTGCTATTTACATCATCAACATATATACGGATTATTTTTTTCAAGTCCAGTTTCCCCCCCCCCCCCCCCGATGGTGTTTTATACGAGATGTTGGGGGAGTGGGTGTAAATGGAAAGGGTTTTGACCATCGTCCCTATTGGAGGCTTAGAGTGGACTTCAACTATTAGTGGGAGACACATGACAAGTGAAATGTTTTGCCACAGATAAATACGGCAGCTTCTTAACAGCTGATGGTCATAAACACAGGACTTGACCTGGTCTCACGAGAGTTGGATCTAAAACATTGTCTAATGCGTCTGGGGGCAGAAAGACGGACAGCACTTTCTGTCAACACAATCAAAGAAATGAACGCAAATGTGAAGCTCCTAGTATTTTCTTTGGAGATCAGACCTATCTGTTTAAAACTTGTTTTTAGCTGTCGTGTTTATGTTTGTAATGTTATCACAGCGCCTTGAGCCTACATTTTGTTTGTTAACATCGCTCTATAAATTAAAGTATTATTATTATTATCATTATTATTATCATCTGTCAGTTACCCTATCATAGCATCCTTTACACACATATATATATATACAGCTAATACCCGTTCTTCAAAAGGCCTAATCGGATGGCTGCGCTTTTGTTTAAGAAAGTGCGGGTGCTATTAAGAGGGGGGGGGGGGGGCCTTGCCTCTATTCTGAGATAAATGTATTTTTCACATGTGAAGGCCAAACACTAGCGATCCAAAAATTTCGAGTGAAGGGGACTTTGTTCCAAACTCTACCCTTAACCCCCATGTAAACCCTAAGTATAAACACACACACACACACATATATAGGGAAATAAGGGTCGCCCAAGAAAAAAATGTCTTTGAAAAAATAAGTTTATAATAAATATAGATTTATATGTAATTATAGTTTTGTTCAATTTGCCAGTATGAAACTTCGTTGTTACCAAAAAATATATAATTAGTCTAGCAAAAATCTTTAAAAAAACAATGCCTCCAACAAGAAGAACAAAGTAAGCCTATCACTCTTATTTGTAAGTATTTTAAGCAGTTAATGCTTTAAATGGTTATAATTATAGACTTACAGACCTAAAGCTATTTATACAATAGAAACATTTGAGATTGAGAAAAGATTGGTTCGGAAAAGGGTACCCCTTATATGTTTTAAATTTCTAAGAGTTCTAATTTTCTAAAACAAAGTCTTTCTTTAAATAATTGTGATAAATTCACGCCAGACGATAAACATCTTAGAGCTCTTTGGAATTACATACAAATTGACGCCATTTTTGACAATTCTGTTTCGAAAAAGAGGTTTGGGGTCGGAAGGTTAGGGTTTGGGGTCGGAAGGTTAGGGTTTGGGGTCGGAAGAATGAAAAGATTTAATCATGTTCGGGTCCTCTTTCCATTTTATATTTATTACAACATATTGTATTGGTCATTACCGAGCGGGGCAACTCTGTATAGGGCACATACCAACTTTCATTTTTTTAATTACTAATAAATGAATTAAATTAGAGATTAAAATTCTGTGTGAAATAATATACAAATGGGTTAAATTTTAACCAATTTTAACGGTTAGAATATCAATACGCAACATACATATATATATATATATATATATATATATATATATATATATTTTGACTATGTTTGTACACAAACTGTGATTTCTGAAAAAAAAATTAAAACGGCCCCACCCCATTCAAACTGTAAGAGTCGGGACCCCACCAAATCAGGCAGGTAACAAAATATAAAAATATGCTAAATATAAATTGTTTTTCTCGGGAAATTCGCCCCCCCCCCTCCTTTCCATTTACCACATTTGACTTAATGAGAGAAAAACAAAACGACTAATTAAAAAAAAAGGTCACAAAGGGATGCAGAAGTTGGGAAAATAGAAAGGCTTAAATTTTAAGAACTTTTTTTTTTCTAATTAAAGACTTAAGCAGATTTAAACAAATGCTTTGAATCCACCCCCAGAGGTTTGGAAGCTGTAAATGTCATCCACATAAAGACTAGTGAGTTATTAATAGAGAAACTAGGGGAGCTAGGCCAGTAGGATACTGTGTATTGACCATTGTTTTGTCCTTGCCAAGTGGAAGGCTTGAGGATACTGTGTATTGACCATTGTTTTGTCCTAGCCAAGTGGAAGGCTTGAGGATACTGTGTATTGACCATTGTTTTGTCCTTGCCAAGTGGAAGGCTTGAGGATACTGTGTATTGAACATTGTTTTGTCTTAGCCAAGTGGAAGGCTTGAGGATACTGTGTATTGACCATTGTTTTGTCCTTGCCAAGTGGAAGGCTTGAGGATACTGTGTATTGAACATTGTTTTGTCCTAGCCAAGTGGAAGGCTTGAGGATACTGTGTATTGAACATTGTTTTGTCCTTGCCAAGTGGAAGGCTTGAGGATACTGTGTATTGAACATTGTTTTGTCCTAGCCAAGTGGAAGGCTTGAGGATACTGTGTATTGAACATTGTTTTGTCCTAGTTAAGTGGAAGGCTTGAGGATACTGTGTATTGAACATTGTTTTGTCCTAGCCAAGTGGAAGGCTTGAGGATACTGTGTATTGAACATTGTTTTGTCCTAGCCAAGTGGAAGGCTTGAGGATACTGTGTATTGAACATTGTTTTGTCCTTGCCAAGTGGAAGGCTTGAGGATACTGTGTATTGAACATTGTTTTGTCCTTGCCAAGTGGAAGGCTTGAGGATACTGTGTATTGACCATTGTTTTGTCCTTGCCAAGTGGAAGGCTTGAGGATACTGTGTATTGACCATTGTTTTGTCCTAGCCAAGTGGAAGGCTTGAGGATACTGTGTATTGAACATTGTTTTGTCCTAGCCAAGTGGAAGGCTTGAGGATACTGTGTATTGACCATTGTTTTGTCCTTGCCAAGTGGAAGGCTTGAGGATACTGTGTATTGACCATTGTTTTGTCCTAGCCAAGTGGAAGGCTTGAGGATACTGTGTATTGAACATTGTTTTGTCCTTGCCAAGTGGAAGGCTTGAGGATACTGTGTATTGACCATTGTTTTGTCCTAGCCAAGTGGAAGGCTTGAGGATACTGTGTATTGACCATTGTTTTGTCCATGCCAAGTGGAAAGCTTGAGGATACTGTGTATTGACCATTGTTTTGTCCTAGCCAAGTGGAAGGCTTGAGGATACTGTGTATTGACCATTGTTTTGTCCTTGCCAAGTGGAAAGCTTGAGGATACTGTGTATTGAACATTGTTTTGTCCTTGCCAAGTGGAAGGCTTGAGGATACTGTGTATTGAACATTGTTTTGTCCTTGCCAAGTGGAAGGCTTGAGGATACTGTGTATTGACCATTGTTTTGTCCTTGCCAAGTGGAAGGCTTGAGGATACTGTGTATTGAACATTGTTTTGTCCTAGCCAAGTGGAAGGCTTGAGGATACTGTGTATTGAACATTGTTTTGTCCTAGCCAAGTGGAAGGCTTGAGGATACTGTGTATTGAACATTGTTTTGTCCTTGCCAAGTGGAAGGCTTGAGGATACTGTGTATTGAACATTGTTTTGTCCTTGCCAAGTGGAAGGCTTGAGGATACTGTGTATTGAACATTGTTTTGTCCTTGCCAAGTGGAAGGCTTAAGGATACTGTGTATTGAACATTGTTTTGTCCTAGCCAAGTGGAAGGCTTGAGGATACTGTGTATTGACCATTGTTTTGTCCTTGCCAAGTGGAAGGCTTGAGGATACTGTGTATTGAACATTGTTTTGTCCTAGCCAAGTGGAAGGCTTGAGGATACTGTGTATTGACCATTGTTTTGTCCTAGCCAAGTGGAAGGCTTGAGGATACTGTGTATTGAACATTGTTTTGTCCTTGCCAAGTGGAAGGCTTGAGGATACTGTGTATTGAACATTGTTTTGTCTTAGCCAAGTGGAAGGCTTGAGGATACTGTGTATTGAACATTGTTTTGTCCTAGCCAAGTGGAAGGCTTGAGGATACTGTGTATTGAACATTGTTTTGTCCTTGCCAAGTGGAAGGCTTGAGGATACTGTGTATTGAACATTGTTTTGTCCTTGCCAAGTGGAAGGCTTGAGGATACTGTGTATTGAACATTGTTTTGTCCTTGCCAAGTGGAAGGCTTGAGGATACTGTGTATTGAACATTGTTTTGTCCTAGCCAAGTGGAAGGCTTGAGGATACTGTGTATTGACCATTGTTTTGTCCTAGCCAAGTGGAAGGCTTGAGGATACTGTGTATTGAACATTGTTTTGTCCTTGCCAAGTGGAAGGCTTGAGGATACTGTGTATTGAACATTGTTTTGTCCTAGCCAAGTGGAAGGCTTGAGGATACTGTGTATTGACCATTGTTTTGTCCTAGCCAAGTGGAAGGCTTGAGGATACTGTGTATTGAACATTGTTTTGTCCTTGCCAAGTGGAAGGCTTGAGGATACTGTGTATTGAACATTGTTTTGTCCTTGCCAAGTGGAAGGCTTGAGGATACTGTGTATTGAACATTGTTTTGTCCTAGCCAAGTGGAAGGCTTGAGGATACTGTGTATTGACCATTGTTTTGTCCTAGCCAAGTGGAAGGCTTGAGGATACTGTGTATTGAACATTGTTTTGTCCTTGCCAAGTGGAAGGCTTGAGGATACTGTGTATTGAACATTGTTTTGTCCTAGCCAAGTGGAAGGCTTGAGGATACTGTGGATTGTGGATTGACCATTGTTTTGTCCATGCCAAGTGGAAAGCTTGAGGAAACGCTTAGCTTCCGAACCGGGGGTTTCTGATTCGAAACCTGGTGAAGACTGAGATCTTTAATTTTGGGATCTTTGGGTGCCTCTGAGTCCACCCAGCTCAAATGGGTACCTGACATAAGTTGGGAATAAACAAAGGTGGTTGGTCGTTGTGCTGGCCACATGACACCCTCGTTAACAGTGGATCACAGAAACAGATAATCTTTACAGAGTTACCCCATAGAACCTAAGGTCTGAAAGGGGACTCTCCACTTTACTTGAATCAACTTGAAATGGCTTGAGTAGTTCTTTGTTGTGAACTATACTAAATATTCATTTTATTCTAATTTGGACAAAATCAATGTTGATATGACTTAAAATCAATGTACTAGACTTGAATAATATTTTCTTAACAAACTCTAACTCACTACAGTAACACGTCCTGGAGTCGTCTCCCTAACTAAGACCTAATGACGGCAATGCCACCTATGTTGCATCATTCACAAACCATCGCTAACCTCTTCACACCGTCACCATAGAAACACAAACACACCCCGTAACAGTGATGATTTAGTACTCTATTTCAAAGCAGACGAGACAGAAGTTTGTTAGCACTCCGTTTTTCTGAGGAATTCTCATCCACTTTGTATGTGTGCGTGCGTGCGTGTGTGAGAGAGAGAGAGATGAAAATATAATGCACTTGAGACATTGTTTTTGTCATTGCAGTCTTTAATTCTTACTGTCACTAGCTTTAAAAACAAAAACCGTTGTCATAGTAACGGCAACATATCGCACACGTTAACATTTGAGGGAGATACTGTTTCTGGTTTATAATTACATATCTTGTTGCTAGTGACAAAGATAATTTATTCTCTCAGCGAAAAATTAAAGATCTAAACCAGTAACGAACATGCCGAGTTGGGTATTTGGCCAAGTAGACCACCACGCAATGGGCCGGTTGTGGGGCCGAAACAGATTGGGCCGCTGTATCGTATACAGCAATCTATCTTTTGAAGGAATTCGGCTCATGGGGTCTCCAGTCACATGTAGTTAAAATTATTTGGTTGGACAATGTTGAGATCATTCTAGATCAATGATGCCCAAAATACGGCCCGCGGGCCACATTCGGCCAGCGACGTGGCTTTCTTAGGCCCGCCGAAACATTGGCAAAAAGTATAGAAAATCCCCTCTCATAAAAGAAAAAGTTTGAAAAAAAAATCTTTCTCTACGTTAGGGTAAATGGATAGGTACAGATAATAAACCACCATATTTTGTTTTATAAAGATAGAGTGGCTCTTTTAACGAACATAAACAGCTTTGTGAAACCAAATACATAGATCGGCATTTTTGTATGAGACGCGATTGCTAGATTTCACCTGGAAAGGAGGCTTGGTGAGAATATTTACCAAAAAAGAACAATTTTCCGACGGCACCTCTCAAAATCTTGGTATTAATTCGCGGTAAAAACAACAGTTTTGAAATCAGAGAAGAAAGTAGCTATGACGAGCATGGATGGGACCACCACTAGCAAAGTCCTGTCTAAGAAGTTCCAACCATCACAGAGGATCCTTCTCTTGCTTGGGAGAAATTAGTGAGAGTGACTACTGACGGTGCAACAAGTATAGTTGGCAGCAAAAGAGTTATTAGAAAAGTTTAGTCAAATGGAACCCAGCCTCTGTGGCCTCATTGAATTATTCCCCAACAAAATCTATGTGGCAAGGTGGCACGTCTGGATCATTTCGTGGTTTCCAAAATCCATCTGTGGCCAATGTTTCAAGTGCCCAGTTAGAGCTGCAACTGGAGCTGGTTGACTTACAACAATGTTTAAGTGCCCAGTTAGAGCTGCAACTGGAACTGGTTGACTTACAACAATGTTTCAAGTGTCCAGTTAGAGCTGCAACTGGAGCTGGTTGACTTACAACAATGTTTCAAGTGCCCAGTTAGAGCTGCAACTGGAGCTGGTTGACTTACGAATCTGAGCATCCCTGCTGGACAAATTTCCAGTGATTCAGGTCATGGATTTCTACTCTGTGTGGCTTGCAGAAGCATTTCTAAATCTACGAAAACAAGCGTTCACGATGATACTTATTTGTGAGAACAAAGGTTTTCAGGGATGAATCGGGTGACACCCATATTGCGTGATCGTCTCACTGACGAACATCTAAAATTCTAGATTCGGGGCTTCAACTCAGCGTATCATCTATGCAGCCGGATATTTAAAGGTTGGTTTAGGATAAGCTTTCATGAACCAATCTAAGTATTAGATTCAATGGTTTCTAATAAAAATGGTTTATCGTCTATTTCCTGTTTGTTTGTTTTTTGTTGTTGTTTTGTTGATGTGGCCCGCGACAAGACTGACGAAAATTAAAATGGCCAGCCGACCGAATAAGGTTGAGCATCACTGTTCTAGATGATACAACAGCTTATAATGCAGTAGGGATACGATTGAATGACTATGGTGTACAGTTTTAATCCCATCGGACCGTAATAGTCTGATGACACAAACTTAACAGTATTGCCGGATATACAACAGAAATCATCTTTGCAAAATAAAACTTGGAATCACAAACAAAAAAATTAAACACACTCCACAAATAAAAAAATAATAATTTAATATTACTAGTAGATTCACAGAAGTAGACACAATAAACTTATTGAATACTCAACGACCCCATTTGTTGTCTTTCCTTGTCTATATACCCAACTCACCGAAAATAGCTAGAATTCTATTTTTAGCAATATGGAAACACCGACGTCTATTAAAAACGTTTTTTTTAAGGGCAGGACGGTGAAATTAGTTTGGTACTTGGTCGCTGTGGGGTCAGGGTCGGTGGTTCGAGTCCTTGTCTGAGTCTGTCAATGTTTTGCTACATTTTCCTCCCCTTCTCTTCTTGATAACCTTGGTACCTTAGTGCTGCTATGTTACATGCCATGTTAATTTATAATGGTTTCAGCACTAAAAGCTTCAAGCTCCATTTATGTCACATTAGTCTATTATGAGCAATTTATCGAGTTAGCTCGAAGCTAATAATTGCAAACAACATGTTAATGCAAACAATAAGACCTTGACGCGTAATTACTGCATTGAGTAACTCCTTGAACTTAATTTGCTGTAAAAAAAATATGTATTCAAACCTTGAGACCTTGACGCGTACATTACGTAACAGTAAGTTTCAATGTCACTATAAACACAGAAACACGCATTATTTAAAAGCATCTTCTAACTAAACATTGCATATCTTGATATAAGAAATTCCCAGTGGACTTAAGTCGCTAGCGTTCGAAAAACATAAGAAATCGCTCTCATCTGATTTCAAGGCTACTGCAGAAAATATAGGTAGCTAATCGATAAGTCTATCTGAGCAATAGAATAAGCAGAAAACATCAGCCATTGATGACTATAGGCTGAGTTTAGGAAACAAAGAATATGAACATATTAGTGGGGATGGTAACGTGGAAAGCCAAGTTTGTCTGGTTAAAAAAAATATCCTAATAGCTGTTAATTAGTAATGACACTTTCATGTACACACACGACGTGAGAACTTGTGAAAAAGAGTTTCAACATATCAAGACTTCTGAAGCTAGAAGGCCATGAGACATGATGACATGAGACATGATGACATGAGACATGAGACATGATGACATGAGACATGATGACATGATGACATGAGACATGATGACATGATGACATGAGACATGAGACATGAGACATGATGACATTTGTGATGGTACGTGGCTAACAACGATCCCGGAAGAAGGTAACTGGAAACAATTCTAAACATTGAAACTTTGGTTAGATCGTCAATGAGGTGGATTTCTTATGTTCACATTTCTTCAAGGTTAATACATTTTAGTATTAGCGACAAGGACTCGAACCACCGACCCCACAGCGACCATGTTAGCGAAAAGGCCTTGGTTATGTTTTATCACGCTCACATCTGCAATATTTTAAGTTTCAATATCACTGCCTGGTATGGCAATCTGAGCATTAAAAATAAAAATAAACTTTATAGAATCCTAAATGCTGCTGTTAAAATCATTGGCAAAAAACAAACCCCATTTGGGCAGTTGTTTGAGACAAACATCTATAAAAAAGCTAACAAGATCCTCGAAATAAAGAATCACCCTTTGTGTCAGGATTTTGTGATTTTACCATCACAAAAGAGATACAAGACACCGATGGCAAAGACAAACAGACACACTCTTTTGTTCCCCTGGCAATCAAATAAGAACAATCTGATATAAACTTTGTAAATTATGAGTGAGTCTGGTGTGAATATACACTTTGGTTTCTTATAGTTATAATGTTTTTTGTTTGATGTAATGCACAAATTGTAAGACAAATTTCCATACGGACAATAAATATTATTATTATTGTGAATATCACACATAGATGTATATTAAGGTCAACGGTAACAACACATTTTCCCCTTAAGGAAGCTACATCGCCAGGTGTTTCACTTTCTTACTAATATCTCATTTTAAAATCATGTCATAAAGTATGGAAATAGAACAAGTTAAATTTGGTGGGGGGTGAGGTCGCTTCCTTTCTGAAACGAGGGATCGTAAGTGAAGACTGGGGTTTTATTACGCCCTTGCTTCCACCCAGCACCCATTGGGGAAATAAAGGTTATTGATCATTGTGCTGACTACATGTCACTCTCGTTAGCAGTCATTTGTCCCCCCCCCACCCCTTTTTTTAAAATAAATTTGAGCTTGTACTGTACGTGTTCCATGCACAGTAAAATTAGCAGTGTAACATGAGCAGTGTAACATGAGCAGTGTAACATGAGCAGTGTAACATGAGCAGTGTAACATGAGCAATGTAACATGAGCAGTGTAACATGAGCAATGTAACATGAGCAGTGTACCTACATGTAGAAATAACAATGTTACGTAAACCCACTCATTTATGCACTCTGTTCTTGCTGCATATGTACCTTCAATTTCACTGTTTGGCGCCTCATCTTAGAAGTGAATTTTAACCTACCCGGACTCCGGTATTAACATTTTAAAGACTATCCTGAGCCACATTTATGACCTTGTAAAATTGTTCGTCTGTTCTTGGCCTTCTACATGTCAAAAAATATTTTTGTTTACAAAATATGTATGCCACACACACACATATATATATAAAGAAATTAGATGAAAAGAATCAATACTCTATTTTTCCCCCACAAATATAACCTGCCTTTAGATTTATTAATATTAAAAAGGACAATTAGATTAAAGTGTAAAGACTGTAGGTGCCTCCAAAAAGTTGCTGTGCAGTGCTTCTTGTTACTAAAGTCCGGCAGATACATTGGCGCCTGCTGAAGACAATTTGCAGCAGTCATCATCATCCTCTCTTTTAGACTCCCTAGACAAAAGAAAAAATAACTCCGTCAGGCGCGTGTGTCACCTTACTAACCAAGGGCATGTGGCTTCCCAGACCATTGCAAAGGCGTAGTGAAGGGGGGAGGGGGCACGATGACCCGGGCGTTACCCTGACGGGGGGCGCCACACGCAGTCTATATTTCTATGTGGTTTTCAACGAAAATGGGTGGAGGGGGGGCCACCAATAAAGTACCTTGCCCCGGGCGCACGTTCTGCTCACTTCGCATCTGGACCGTTGATACAGAACTCCGCAAGTTTGAGACAGTCAACAAGATTAAGAGACACAGTTTCCTCTTTCCTCTTCAGCGAGGGCACCGTTAGTCAAAGACCTTGCTGCACTGGAGACTAGATAAAAAGATATAAAATTCAATCAAATTGAATATCACTTTAATGAAGGTCAAGAAATATGAAATTAATATTTATCTAGTGTTTTTACATACACAAACAAGTACGTTTTATATAAAAAAAAACATAACGACACGATAAAAATTGAATATCTGATTTTTGTCTTTAGCTTTGCTATCTATTACTATAATACATTTATTTTATGCACACACTCACAATGAAACATAAACACACGCACACACATACATGTATTGTGAAATCACAAAAATAAATGTCTGAAGTTCTGGATTGACCAGCAACAAGACTAGACTTAAAGTATCCAGACGTGTTTCTAACTCTGGTTTTCTAAGGACATAAACCTAATCTATGTTTATTTATTTACCTATATCTAGACGTGTTTCTAACTTTTGTTACTCTAAAGTTTGGAAAATGTTTATTTATTTACCTATGCTAAGAAAAGAATTAATAACGTTTCATCTATAAGATTAACTAAATGGATTATCTCATTCGTTTAAACTAATGATATCAATGTAGTGTTATTACTGCTTGTTTGCTCATTTCAGTTCTCACTAAATTCAAAACATTTTCACAAGTACTCACGATGCTAAAACATGAATGATGCATATACGTATGTAAAGAAAAATGTTTCAGCAACTTCACATTTGTGTTTGCCTTTACAGAATAAATGTTAAAACTTTTTGATTCCTCTAAACTCTTTTAATTTTCACAAATACTCACGATGCTAAAACATATTTCTCTGATTCCTCTATCCTCCCTTTATTCAGACTCCACACTGGCTACAAATCTGGACTTAACTCTCTAGCATTTCAAGTGAATGATGTTGCTGAAGCCGAGGTTGAATGTTGTCGGAAATAGACCAAAGTGTATTTTTTACAACGGGGAGAAGATTTACTGCTCACACTTAACGGCTACCCACGCTGACCGACTCATAGGGGACATTAATGAACACGAGTTTTCTTTTGGTATCTTTTTTTGGGTGTGTATTTTTTCCGGCACTTTGGGACGGCCCCAAAATTGGGTCAGAGTTAGTGTGTGTGTTTGTTTTACATTTTCTATCACACTTTTTTTTCTCTGCTATTAGAATTTAATAAAAGCCCGAGAAGTGCCAATAAAATAAAATTCATAAAAGTCCCAAAAAGTAAATTTACTAAAAAAAATTGTTTAATATATGAAGTAGTCTGTTGGAATATCTCAGATGAATTAAAGCATTGAATATATAAATTAAAAAGTAAAGTTCCCTTTCAGACCTTGCGATCTATAGGACAGATGATGTTAAGGTCATCTGTTTCTTTGGCCCACCAACGGTTAGCAAGCAGGGTGTCCTGTGGCCAACACAATGACCAAGAGTCTTTACTTTCCACGACTAAAGTCAGGTATCCATTAGAATTGAGTGGACTCAGGGGCGCGATAAAATCCCCAAATTCAAAATCAGTCTTCACTGTGATTCGAACCCAGTAACCCAGGTTTGGAAACTAAGCGCTTAACCACTCGGCCACCTGAATGAATTAGAATAAATAGCCAGTTTTTCCCAAAAAAAAATCGTTGCAGTTGTTCTAATAGCTTTAGGACCTATAAAGTAATCTTTCTTTATTCTAAAACCTGCTATTCATTTATAGGCAGCCTATTGATTGCAATACATGTATAAACAAGACATCAATACTTGGCTGTAGCGCTGAAACAAGATTACTATTAATGTAATGAGTTAGATTTCTGATTCTAATTCTTGGGTAAACAGAGTGATATCTTCTATTTTTCTATTATTTTTTAAAATAAATATCCATTATTTAATGAGGTGAGAAAAATCAATTTTTAGGGGAAAGGGAATTCTCATTGTTACCAAAAAAAAAATACATTTAATTGTTTCGATGTCTTTCTCTCACTCTCTCTCTCTCTCTTTCTCCCAAACTAACTTTGGCCACCCCTTCCTTTTCTATCTTATGCAAATAGAGAAACACAATCTCTCACTCTCTCTCTCTCTCTCTGTCTCACACGCACACATAAGATGTAGATAGAATTTAGACACAAATCATGATTGTGCCATCTTATTTTGTTAGAATTGTTAGTATCTGTAATTAGCTGTCGGTCCTATGATTCATTAATATATATATATATATATATATATATATATATATATATATATATATATATATATATATATATATATATATATATATATATATATATATATATATATATATATATGTATATATATATACATGTATATATATATATATATATATATATATATATATATATATATATATATATATATATATATACTATAAAGTAGAAAGTAAGGCGTATGTATGTGTGTCCCGCATAGAAATCAAAGCGTATGACTAATCTTGATAAAACTTGGCAGAAATGTTCTTTGGGTGCTAACTGGAGCATGATGTATGTACAGGAGCCCTAAAACCAACTCTTTGAAAGTATTCCTATTGTATGGATCTAGGCCATGTTTATCATGTTTACATGAGAGAAGATCGAAAGGATCAAGATCTAGATTTAAATTTTAAAACTACACTTTGCACAGATAGTTTTATTACTTTGACACATGAAAATTAGAAAATATAGTCTATTGATTTCATTACTTAATAAAATTAAGCTTCAAATTTGTCTTTCAAAAGCATTTTTACATAAATTCGTTCCTTATATCTGCGAATTTACAAGTACTGACGTACTTTATAATCCCATGCATTTTAACAAATCGGGTAAACCCGTTTTAATTATACTTTATATCCCATTTATCTCGCGCTACTTTCATTTTTAATAGATGTCAATGTATCGGCTTAACGGATAAACCCATTTTCTCCTAACTACTTTCATTTTCGTAGCAAAAGATAAAAACTTGAAAGGAACGTTAGCTAAGTTTAACATACATCTAAATCAAATTCACTAGCTGAGTAATACACAAACTAAGGCCCGCAGGCCGCGGGTAATGTCCGGCTAGTATATGTAGCCAGGGAAGGGGGGTTTGGGGTTCAAATTCCCCCCCCCCCCGAAATGAAATCCCCCCCCCCCCCCGATCGGAATTTAGTGACTGATTTTTTGCTTTGATTTTGTTTATTTTAGGTGAGATTTTAATACTAAACCATCACTTGCCTCAACACAACCAAAGGGGTTTTGAGTTTAAAACCCCTACCAGGGGGGGTTCGAGTTTAAAACCCCTACCAGAGGGTTCGAGTTTAAAAACCCCTACATGGGGTTATGAGTTTAAAAACCCCTACCAGGGGTTTTGAGTTTAAAACCCCTTACCTGGGGTTTTTGCAGTTAACTCCCCCTCTTCTATAAAACAAAACAAAAAAAAATGCAAACGAAAATCCCCTAATTCCAAGAGCACAGTTAAGGAAGATTTTGATTTTAAAACCCCCCTCTAAAATTTACGATAAACCCCCTCTTTAATATAAAAACAAAAGCTAATTACGCACTCAAAATGTTATGAGCGTAGCTAAATGGGTTTTGATTCAGTTTTGAGTTTAAACCCCCCTTCAGCGGAGTTTGAAGGTAAAAAATACCTCTTTAATAATAAAAACAAAGCAAATTATATACTCAAAATGTTATGAGTGTAGTCAAAGGGGTTTTGAGTTTAAACTCCCCTCCAGTGGAGTTTGAAGCTAAAAAGTACCTCTTCAATATAAATAAAAGCAAATTACTCACTCTAAAATCTATGAGCGTAGCCAAAGGAGTTTTGAGTTTAAACCCCCATTCAGAGGGGTTTGATGCTAAAAATATCTCTTCAATATAAAAAAAAAAGCAAATTACACACTAAAATTATTTGAGCGTAGCCAATCCAATCGCGGTTTTGAGTTTAAACCCCTCTTCTACAGATGACTTTTTTTTAAAGTTTAAAACCCCTCCAGATGGTTTTGAGTTTAAGTTCCCCCTACAGAGCATTTTGAGGTGGAAAACCCCCAACAGGTGATTTTGACGATAAAACTTCTCTTTTCGATATAACATCTAATGCAAAATACAGTCGCTTAATTCCAAGAGCGTATTTGAGATGTTACACATCTTTACCAGTGGCAGGGCTCCATTAATGAACTGCAGTGAATAGTCATCTGCCGAAATTGAAAAACACTAAATGTGGCTCAACAAAGATGGCTAAGACAGATTTTAGGAGTCAGTTATAGAGATCGGGTCTAAATCAAGGAAATCCTATGCCGAACTGGGAGTCGACACCTTAGTAAGATTGTGAGAGAGCGACGCATGAGGTTTGTGGGACATGTTCTCTGACAAAATGAATTACGCATAAGAAGAATTGCAATGATATCCTAGTACAACTTGACGCCACTCATTAATGGAGGTCCTCATGTTATGGAAACAACTTGACGTCAAATGCTCCAAACGGCGCGGGAGGGTCTAAGTCAATAAGAATAGCACATTAGGTTTTTGAAATAAAACTTTTTAATAGCAGGAAAATGCACTGTAGATACCTCAGAATATGCATTTTGTTGGCTTTTAATATCAGAAATAGTGCTTGGTGGCGGGGCTTCGCCCCGCGCTGGGGGAGCTCCTAGCACTCGAGCTCCTAGCACTCCCCCAGACCCCTTTGCCAGTGATGGCGGGGAATCTACAAATTTTCTACTAACTCATGGAAGAACCTATTCTAGGGCACAATAAACGTCTTCCGAAAGAATGAAGGGTCAGAATGTAATAAACATTATGTACACACACACACACACACATAAATACATATAAAAATAAAATCGGGGGGGGGGGGTCTGGAGGGGGGAGAGAAAAATCCCCCCCAACCACCCCCCCCCCCCCGAAAAAAAAATCCTGGCTACGCCCATGATATATATATATATATATATATATACAGAGAGAGAGAGAGAGAGAAAGAGAGATAGATGCATTTATATATTTATATGAAAGAGGAAGCGATAGATAGATAGATAGATAGATAGATAGATAGATAGATAGATAGATAGATAGATAGATAGATAGATAGATAGATAGATTTATAGATAGATAGATAGATAGATAGAAGGGTAGAATATAACTTTAAATCTCCCCCCCCCCTTTCCAACTGTATCAACAAAGAGAGATAAATGAACCAATAGTTAAATCCAGAGATTTCATTATTGCAAGTCTTCTCATTGTCCAAAGTTACTGGTGCCTAGTGACCTTCTGATTACATTGTCATCTAATACCCACATTTTTTTGTATTTAGTAGGAGAGGGATGGCCATCTGTTTGATTATTAATATGAACTTTCCAAGTCAAAGGGTGTCCCTTATCTGGGTCAGTCCGAAATGTGAAGGAGTAATTTAATACAAATGGTAGGGTTAGTTTTTTGACACTTATAAGTGTAGCATTTTCTAAAGGGACACACACAGACCACATGTTTGCCACCAAAGATCTTTGGACAATGGATCATTTGTGAGTGACAGAATTCGTTAATAGAGAAAACACATGGTCATGAGTACATCGCAGCTATGTTAGGTCATGTACATGGTCATGAGTACATCGCAGCTATGTTAGGTCATGTACATGGTCATGAGTACATCGCAGCTATGTTAGGTCATTTACATGGTCATGTAAACATCAGTGTTGAATAGTTTGGTCAAGAACTGCAAGGGGTACAAAATAGCGCGGACAAAATAGCGCGGACAAAATAGCGCAGACAAAATAGCGCCGACAAAATAGCGCGGACAAAATAGCGCGGACAAAATAGCGCGGACAAAATAGCGCCGACAAGAATAGCGCCGACAAGAATAGCGCAGAAAAAAAAATATTTAAGTCTTTTTGCAGAAAACACTTTAGATATCTTAAAACATAAATAGGCAAAGAATCATAATAAGGTAAAATGAATTATTTCAAAATATAGCATTTATTTACATTATAAAAGTGTACTGTAAAAACACGCAAAGACACATGTCAAATTTACACATACACACACACAAACTTTCACAAAGTTAAATTGTATGAAATGTCACGTAGAAACTCCATCAGCGGCTTGTTTCCGTACATTGGCAATAGAGCTTCAAGTCATCTGTTAAGTTGGAGGTACTTTACTTTGTCTTACAGCTTTACTTCGTTCTCCAGCATTGTACCTCAGAATCTTGTTCTCAGTGTTCTCCTGTTCTCTGAGGAAGTGAGAGATTAAATTGTACACATTAGGGTGATGACCGTCAATAGACAGCTGAATGCATGGTACTATCTCTCCACTGAATTGTTTGTTCGTGGTAGATGGTCCTGCACACGATCTCTAACATTCCATAATGCTATCGAAATCTTGGAGTCACTCTGCGGTCTCGTCTCTGGCGATCAATATAGTTGGCCTCGCAATAGTCATACAAATTACTAATAATCCGGTACTTTTATACACATCATATATAAGTCCGCGCTATTTTGTCTTGCGCTATTTTGTCGGGAAATTTCGCGCTATTTTGTCGGCGCTATTTTGTCCGCGCTATTTTGACGGCTCACCCTGCAAGAGACATGCTAGTTTTTGATAAAATACGATATTCCTTTTAGGCTGACACACAAAGTGTATTATAACAGTTAGACTTAGTTTCGGTTCGTTCAATGAAATCAAACCGATGAACTAATGAAATTTTACAGAGGGAAACTATTTTTAAGCAGATTTATGTCAAAAAGCGAGCAGTGCAATGCCGTACTCCGAACGTGGCGGGAGAATTCCCAATTCCTCATTTTCATGGTAATATAGAACAAGAAAACTATTTAAAATACTTTTTTTAAAAAGCTTATAATAAGGGTAGATGTATCAGTTAGTTTGGATCAGTCATGTAATTAAGTTTGTAAAAGATCTAGACTTCTAGACAATCAGTAATAAATCTGTGTGATTAGAAATATGTTTACCAATTGTTTTTGTTTAGCACACTATTTCAAGCTTTTAGCTTTTTGTCAATACGCTATGATCCTATCACTTTTCTGGGACAGTTGGGAAAACAAAGGGGGGTGTGTGCTGAATGAAAGGGACACAACTGGGTGAATTGTTCGTAATCGTTTTTTAAAGGCAGTTATAAAAAAAAAAAAGGGGGGGGGGAACGACCTCAATTTGAACTCATGACTAAAACCGACATTCTAGCCACTCTGCTAGCGAGGTACGTTTGTTTCAAACTTTCGTTAAAACAGCGACCTGTAAAGGGGACTAATTCAGCTTATACCACCACCTCAGTCAAGTGCTATTTCTTTCCCTTGTTCAAGATACCTAGCAAAATAATTATTACCAATAGTTAATTAATTAATTATTTATTTTTTTTTATTGATTCTTGTGTTGTGCTTGATCTGAGATTGGGCACTGGAAACTAACGAGTACTAACTTGTTACCAGTAAGACAACAGTGAGTTGTTATAAGGCCTCTAGATTGCATTCAATTAATTTAAAAATTCTTGAATCTATACCTGAAATTGTAACTGAATGTAAGGGGATTATCTATCAACAAGCAACTATAACCTACAATCTATATAGTAACAATAAGGATTGTCTTCCAGTCCGAATTTAGGACAATAAGGCCATATTCATTGTAGGACGACTTTCTAATAGGCTTGTAATTATCCTTTCTGGCCACTTCTTAATTATGTAACGTTTTTTTTTTAGGCTCTGGTTTGTTGAAGAACAATAATATTTTTACCGACATAGTAGTTAAACTGAAGGCTTTGAAAAGACACCCCATTCCCTCCCCCCCCCCCCCAGGCCAGCAACAGTGATGAAAGTTGTCGGGCCAACGGAAAAGTGATACCCGGCAATAGACGGTCGATGTTTGCCGGTTGCGTCTGTTGCCAGGGAAACGGACCACTCTCGGTCTCGGCGGGAAATAGAATCTGAAGACCTCCGTCACTACGGCTACCTGATCCAGGTGTTGGCCTCAATATGTGCTGCTAATACCTGCACACTGGACAAAGGATGGTGATGATTAGGCTAACACTTTGTTTAATTGGGCTGGTAATGATGATAAGAGAACTCACGGAAACCCTTTCAAGTAGAGTGTAGCCGAACCATGACAAGATTGAAAAGATCTAGACACGCCATACTGAAGGTGTAACAAGACTGAAAAGATCTAGACACGCGAGACTGAAGGTGTAACAAGATTGAAAAGATCTAGACACGCGAGACTGAAGGTGTAACAAGATTGAAAAGATCTAGACACGCGAGACTGAAGGTGTAACAAGATTGAAAAGATCTAGACACGCGAGACTGAAGGTGTAACAAGATTGAAAAGATCTAGACACGCGAGACTGAAGGTGTAACAAGATTGAAAAGATCTAGACACGCGAGACTGAAGGTGTAACAAGATTGAAAAGATCTAGACACGCGAGACTGAAGGTGTAACAAGATTGAAAAGATCTAGACACGCGAGACTGAAGGTGTAACAAGATTGAAAAGATCTAGACACGCGAGACTGAAGGTGTAACAAGATTGAAAAGATCTAGACACGCGAGACTGAAGGTGTAACAACTTGGCAACGACAGAGAACGGCGAAATAACTTTTGTTGCACATATTATGACGTCACACAAAAAACAACAACAAAAAACAACAACAACATCAGAAACTGTGTTTACGGGACGGACCGAAAATTAACATATAAGAGAATATGATTATCAAGCTTTGCAGGATATTTGTCGACTTAATTCTACTGCCAACAAAGAAAACGTTAAGTTAATTATAAAACGTCGTTACAGCATAGCCCTTGCTTGTTGAAGACAATCAGATGTTACAGCATAGCCCTTGCTTGTTGAAGACAATCAGATGTGATTTTGGAGATCGGACTGTGGCTCACATGCACTGCCCTTATTACTTTTTTAAAAATGGATTTTACTTCAGAGCAAACAATATTAAGTTTCAGAAGGGGAATCATTTAGAAAACAGAAAAAGCTTCCACAACGCATTTTGAGCCCGAAGAACTATTTATTCTATAAGACAAACATATCTTTTTTTAAATTATATATATAAAATATTCATTGACAAACCTACCTATATAACTTCAGAAGTATACATTTTTGATCATAAACTGAAACAACGAAAAGTAATTACTCCTACTATACAAAGTATAATGATACCGCAAGAGACTATTTAAAATCTCATGCATAATACCTAACCGCACTATTCCAAAACTAAAGTCCCTCGGTCACATGATCAAGTCCAAGATCTCGTGATCTCTTTGAAACTCTCAATAAAAACAAAACAAAAACAAAAACATTTTTCTTGTTTTCTGCTTCCTTTTGTTTTTTTTTCTTTTCTGTCAAGACTCCTGGACGAAGAATCGGATTTGCATGTCTAGTGATAGAACAGATCAAGAAATGATAGAACTGTTCAGGTCAAAGGGAAACAATGCTATTCTTTGTTCTCACCCATCACCTGCGGGCACTTGTCATTAGAATGGTATCAAGATGTGACAGTCAAGTGCATCGAGACGGACAACATTAGAATCACAAATGAGAGTCGTTCAATTAGGAACATCACATGTACAGCTCAAAGAGTTCAAAACCTTCAGTACAAATATACAACACAAACACTCAAGTAAAGACAAAAAGCTGTGCGGTGTCCATGTTAGCTTGGTAAAGAAATGTGACAAACTATAGAGATTCTACAATAGGCAAGAGTTTCAAAGAACAGAATAGCAAAAATAGTTATTGGAGATGTTCACGATATACCTCACTTTGATATTGCCGACTTCATAAAGGGACTAACGGAAGAGATTAGAGAACTTGAATGTACAGTTCTAAAAGTGTTCAGAAACAATCATATATCTTTGAAAAGACACATTGCTTATCTGTTTATCCACAATTCCTTTAGTCTGTACACCGAATACACCAAAAAGCTTGCTAATATATAATATATAGTTTTTCCTCCAATGCGACCCAAAGGCAGACCATAGATGCGATGGCTTGATGATGCTGAAGCAGATCAACAAAAAAAAAAAAAAAAAAAACAGATGACCTTTACATCAACTACCCACGGACTGCAAACTCTGACATGGAAGATTGAAGTTTTATTTCTGTATTGAATTCCTTTGCACACCATTATTTTCTCTTGTCAAGTTTTGAGCGATGACTAAGTTGATTGATAGCTGAACAAAGAAATAAACATAAACAGCACTAGAGTACCAAGGTTGTAGAGGAGAAACTATCTACCATTCAGTTCCCCAGTGGCGTGCAGTAGGTTGTCAGCATGGGAAACTGCTAGGGGTCTTCTAGAGCGATGTAAGACTCTCCCACCCACCCTCTCTCTCAGCGTATTCGGTTTCTCAACTACTAAATTTGCATCGTAAATTGCGTAAATAATAATAATATAAGCAATGGATGTATACATTTTCATACCGTTATATTGTTACAGAGCTCCTATCAAGGCACTCTGTCTCAGGCTGTTAGTTACTGACCCAAATAACATAATTTCGCTTGATTTCACCTTGTACAAAATATTTCAAATCAAAATACAATCAACGTGTAAGTGCAAACAATAGTTTTATCTTTCAAAAAAAAAAAAGTTTTAGCGTATTTTATATTTTGTTAGACTTGTACTTGTTTGGTAACAAAATGTACATCTTGGTTAGAGAGTGTAGAGTAGATAGTACATGAGTTCCTTCCCTTTTTTTAATCGTGACTTCATTGTTTCTATTAATAGAATTGTGTAAAAAGAGATTCGCTCACAAAATGTGAGAGTGGAGAGAGAGAGAGAGAGAGAGAGAGAGAGAGAGAAGCTCACTGAGAGTAAGAGGAGAGAGACGCTCAGAGAATGAGCGAGTAAAGAGAGGTGTATGTATAATAAAGAAAAACAACAACCTTTGGCTAGATTCATAAGGATCAGAGAGATAGAAATACAATTTGAAAGAATTTTGGAGGCCCAAACACAAGAGAGAGAAAGAAAGAGAGAGAGAGAGAGAGAGAGAGAAGCAGACAGAAGATACCGATTGAAAGACACACGGGACATACACAAACCTTTAAGACCTAATGAGAAGCATACCAACTGAAAGGTTGATTGGGTGAGACAGCGACTCACAGACACAAACAGACTGGTAGACTGAAAGAATGAGAGGGAGAGGCTGAGACTGAGAGAATGAGAGGGAGAGGCTGAGACTGACAGACGAAAAAACAGACTGGTAGACTAACTGAAAGAATGTGTGATAGAACAAAAAAAAAAAAAGACTTGTATACCCACTAAAACTGTTTATGACATAGTGAAAATTTCTCAAGATGTTTTGCCTAATATATGTGAAATACTGTAACAAAAATTCTGTTCTGTATGGCCATAACATCCAACAGCATGTTAACACTATGTTTTATTCCTTTGCTGTTCCAGTTTTATGAGTTCTTCGTGCGTACACTGACGGAGCATGTGTTAAGTAGGGGCAGCACGTGATTAAGGTCAATCAGATCACGTGCTGTCACCTTCCTGGCCAGATAGGAAAATAAAAGCTTCATTTACAGTCATATAATGGGACATTATTCAATCATTACCTCCCTTTGATTGTCGTCTTAGCGCCAAGAGTGTCAGAGATTTTCTTCATCTTATTGAATGTATTTTTTCCCCCTAACATTCATCTTCCCACTGACGTATGCAGCATGTTCCCATAGATAATGGCCTGATTTTTATGTCATTCCATGTCAACATTCCAAGCGTCGGGGCGATGACTCGCAGGAAAGCTAATTAGGAAAAGGGGTAATCTGGAAGAGATCGTAGAACATAGAAATACTCATGTTAGGGTGTAAGTTTTAAATCAAAGTATGCTCTTGATTTGAACACATTGATACATTTGACCAGACCAAAATTTGTTATTAACAGTGATTAATAAACATAATATAAGTGTCAATTATCTTAAGAACAATACTTTATATTAAAACGATAGATCGATTGATTAATAGATTAATAGATAGATCGATAGACAGACAGGCAGATTGACAGATAGACAGACTTTTTTCCTTAACCAAACACCCCACATATTCGGAGTATTTAGCGAAACACTTTGCTTATTTGTCGAGAGATCAATTCACCTGGCGGCCTACGAGTTCATTAGTTCACTAGTTCGTGGAATGTCTATTTAAGCCTCTCGGAGCCACTAGGATGTCTAGGAACACAGTTTGGGAAACACTGGTTTAAGCAATAATGTTAATATTTTGAATGTAATACTCAAAGAAGGAGCACAATCTTATAACAAACAAAATGAAACAGTTCAATCTAGAAAAAAAAACAAAATAAAAACGTTTAGTCATTTTCATCTCATGAACAGTCAGGAACAATCAGGAACAGTCAGGAACAGTTATGAACAGTCAGGAACAGTTATGAACAGTCAGGAACAGTTATGAACAGTCAGGAACAGTTATGAACAATCAGGAACAGTTATGAACAGTCAGGAACAGTTATGAACAGTCAGGAACAGTTATGAACAGTCAGGAACAGTTATGAACAATCAGGAACAGTTATGAACAGTCAGGAACAGTTATGAACAGTCAGGAACAGTTATGAACAATCAGGAACAGTGATGAACAGTCAGGAACAGTTATGAACAGTCAGGAACAGTGATGAACAGTCAGGAACAGTGATGAACAGTCAGGAACAGTTATGAACAGTCAGGAACAGTGATGAACAGTCAGGAACAGTGATGAGATGAAAACAGCCAGTCTCTTTGCAGTCTATATGCCCACATATCAAAACATAACAATAGGTTTTATGAAGCGAGTTATATATGGTATGAATTAAGAGCAGAATTAAAGTACTGACAGAGTTAGCAGATGCCGCTTTTTGGGTAACAAGTCTTAAGAAGCATCTTTAAAAATATTTCATTCTAAATGTATATATGGGCTAACAGCTATCCATTTACAAGGCATATATTCAGGTTACAAAAGGCATGTTAGAAAAAAAAATGGTTATTGAATAAGCTCCAGTTGTGTGTGGCTGCTCTACAAAGAAAAAAAAAGTCGAGTAATGAGCCTCTTGCCAGGCGATGTCACGAAATGACGAGAAAAAAACAATCAACAGACGTTTAATGAAAAGTGAAATGGCACCTGATATGGGCACGTCTTAAAATGAACACAAAAACTCTCGTTCGCTCTTTTTGAACTAGATGGCACGAGATTTGGGGAGGACAACATCCTTGGCACAGCCCTGGGTAAACAAATTCCCTTGGACTAGACGACGTTGTCCTATTGAACTCTTGTTTATAACCTGGGACAAAAAAATAAAAAAAAAACAGCTAAAGAAAATAGTAGAATGGAGGCAAAGTTCAACGTTCAAGTTTCAAACGTTTGTCTAGTTTAGCAGACGATAGAAAAAAAAAGTTAATAGAGCACGTGACTCACTCCAGAAAGAATGCACTTAAGAAACAAAGATGTCTACAATTTTAGATACCTTTATTTTGAATTATATAGATTTCTAGACGAATCCAAAACCCAACCATATAACTTTTTCTGTGAAGTTTAAATATACATTTAAAACATTTTCTCTCATATTTGTAGACATTGATTAAATACTCCCTTGACCTATTTGTATTGCCTAAGTTATAAAAGTTTTGGTGGACATAGGGTTTGAATCCCAGAGAAGTAAACCTACTGCTACATTCTTAGACAGAAATTTCAATGTCTGTTTCTTGGTACAACAAATGTGGTCATATTTAATGAGACTTAGCTTTTCTGGGTCCAAATTGGAAAAAGAAAAGAATTCCCTAGCAATTCCCACGATGGCCTGCTAACTATCGTAAAAAAAAACGCAAGCTAAAAATCTATGGCCATTTTAGAAGGTCTTCGGGGTTCGCAAAGACCTTCCTTCAGGGAATAGTACCAGGAAAAAGAAGAAGAAGCGGATGAGAAAGCGATGGGAAGACAACATAAAAGAATGGAACTTCTGCCATTGAAAGAGGTTCTAAGATAAAAGACAGACAGGAATGGAGAAAGACTCTTGACAAATCTTACTTCGTACCACAACGGTCCAACAGACTACGGGATAGGTAAAGGAAAAGGTAAAAAAAACAACAAACGTGGTGTCTCACTAGTTAATTTTAATTATTCCAATAGTTTTCATGTTTCGCGCAACACTAGGGCTCCGAGGAGCACAGGAAAACGCTGCTATAAGCTTTTTACCTATCAGTATAGCGTTTCATTAAATGAATATTGAAACCAACTGCAATCTAGTTTGTTGTGGAAGAAATTATAAAGTTATTGCTTAAAACGTTTCGTCTAAGGAGAGAGAGACAACAAAAGCACTCGCAGCTAAAATAATTCGTTTGTCAATACTAAAAATGTCTTGAGATCGTGCCTGATAGTGCTAATTAATCCAAGTAAATAACATAACATTATAAAGGAAAACAATGATGACATAAAAAAATTTCCAGCAGGTTCAGTCAAAAGTCAGACAACACATTGAGAGTAATAAGACACACTGACGGCATGAGACAAAACTATTCTCAACCAAAAAAAGAAACTAAAATGACAAAACGTACTGCAGAAAATATTTAGCAGCAGACATAGTAGAAACATTCTTTTTCATCGTCATTGTCGTAAAGGTTGACTCTTGAAAGACTAGGCCAATGGAAGCCTACCTGAACTGCTCGGCATAAAGGCTAGGCCGAAGGTCGATCAGACCGGGAACCTCCCCCATATTTCTTCCCTGTTCCACATCAGCTGTGCGGGGTCAGTCATAAATGGCCCCTGGGGAAGCGAGCTTGGAAACTGACATGTTTGTTAGGGATTTCTTCCATCCTCCCCTTCCCTTTCTATCAGTGCACCGGTGCGCACACTTTCGTCACGTTCAAAGGCAAAATATTTGAATAATTAATTTTGCATCTGTGGATTGTCCTATCGAGCTAAATTTGGCATTAAAATCTTGTACTGCATAACAACACATTTCATTGTTCATTATATTACATTTTGATGCTATGTGGGAAGAAGTTCTGATCATTTATAGATCTAAACGGACGCATTAGGTGTATGGCCGGTTAGCTCAGTTGGTAAGAACGTCGTGCCAATAACGTCGTGGGATCGACCCCATACTGCCCTATTTTTTATTTTTTTCTCTCTTTTAAATTTAAATTTAATTATGAAAAATTTAACATGTAAGTTTAGTCTTCTATATTATCTGAACATTAAATAGGAATGTATTTTATCTATATACATGTATACTTATCTTATCTTATATAATACAGACATTACTTCAAAAAGAAGATGATTACGTCCTACGCGTCATGCATTTAGTCAATGACTTAAATTCTGCCAAGTCACTGGTCACTAGCTCAGGCAACCCATTCCATGCTCTAATAGCACTAGGGAAGAAGGAGTAATTGTACAAATTTGTCCTAGCATATGGGACGAGGAATGTGCCTTTATCTTTGTGTCTTTCAGAGTATTTTATTAAATTTAGTTTTTGCATTTGGAGATTATGGTTCAGTGTTTTATGTATGATACTTAATAGTACTTACACCATACTCTATAAATTCAATCTCTGTGGTGGAAAAATAGGATCATGGAAAGTGACTATATTGGTTTCAAAAACAAAAAAGTTGGAATTCAATAGTTTATACATTTCTTGGCTGTCTGGCTCGCGTCTGTATTTATTGAACAAAAAAATATTTCCACACATACAATTGTGAACATACTCCCTCATATGTGTAAGTGCTTGTATGTTTAATTATGATGTATTTGTGTTAGCGTGTATGGGCTTGTTGAACGGGAGTTTCTATTATCTAAATTAAAAAAAAAACCTCCTTGAAAAGCCTGATGATTTAAAAACTCACATTTGTTTGATGTCATCAGATTTGTTTCTTGCCTTTAAAGTTGTTTTTTTATGTTTTTTTTTCTCATTTTGCTATTGTTTTTCATTTCCCTTTGCGTGCTGTTCCTTTGTATTAAAGTCTTAATCAAATCCATCAAAGTTATCAGCCTCATTTTTTTTGAAGTCTTCATTCTTTTCTCTCATAAACTCTCATTTCTCTATGACCCATTTCAACTCTTTCAATCAAGGATGACAGAAGAAAAACCAATTTTTATTTTACCTACACAAAAGTAGAAAACACCAGACTGTTGGGTTACTGTTGGGTCACTAACTCGATCTAGATGCAATGTTCCAAATTATAGATCACATTCTTTTGTATCCCCATTCAGTCATCAAATAGGCGGAGCAAGTTTTTGCTCTTTGACCTCATTTATGATACTGCAAGCTTCCCGAATGGGCAAAACAAAAGACCTTCGCAATATATCACAAACATTGAGAAAAACAATTATTATCAACTTGTTATTTAGTTTGATCAGTACATCAAACCTAACCATGTTCAAACATATGCGTCACTGGTCTGAGGAGTTTATTTTTCATTGTCAAAAAACCAAACTTATAACGGCATCTTTTAGTATGTGAAGCTGACTTACAGGTTAAGTGTCATCGGCCAACATCTGATGCATTTCTGATTTTAAATACATTTCTGCTGCGTGTTAAAGAGAACTTAATTTAAAAAATCAATTATTTTTTGAAGACTATTTAATGTTAGGTTGAAATCAAACTAACTGGCTCTAATGTACTGCTATCAACTAAGGAGAATGTCGTCTGTTGCTTGCATGATTTCCCGCGTTACATTTGCTGTGCTCTTGACTTACGCTTGTCTATTTCTATTACGACATAATATGCAAATGCAGAACTTTCATCAAGTGTTCAAATTTTGTCGAAAGTGAAGGTGAAGTTCAATATGAACCTGGCCTAACTAATGTTATATAATGATTGTCTAATTGATCTAATTGTTATGTAAAAGGTCAATCTCTTATTCAAAGCCTCAAGAGAAAAAAAAAAGACACTTAATAAAAAAATTCAACCCTGCTTTTAGTTCAGTGTTCCTTTGGAATCATGAAACTCTGCAGTTTGCGCGATAAGAATTCAAACTACTTATTAATTGTTGTTTTAAATTATTTTCCACTTATATGCATTCTAAATAGATTGGTTGGATTATAGGATGCACTATAACTTAGCAATACAAAAAATCTAAAAACATTTGCATAAATGTAATAAAAATATGGTAAATTGTCTTCTCCCTTATCAAATAGCCTCCCGTGTTTGTTACTATTAATAGTGAATAATTGAAAAAAATGGTGTATTTTTTTAAATGAAAAAACTGCTTGCATAGTTGATTTTAAAAATTAAAATGTTCGTTTTCAGAAAACAAAAAAGTAGCCGTTGCAGCAGAGCTTTGAAAGGTCTAAAATATGATGCCGGATTATCAATATCTTTTCTAGTTTACGAGATCTAAACAGGACTGAAGGACGGACAGACAAACCACACAAAAATTCGACCCATTAACGCTAAAACGTATACACAATTTTAAAATCTTGAATGTGACAACGACTTTCTACCCGTCAGCTACATGTTGAGTCTATTTTCTTAACTACACATTTCAATACTAGAGGATAATCTCATCCATTTTTTCTGTTGTCTTCTCTTGAGAGCTCGTGCTTTCAAAAAGATTGATTGGTTCTTACAGGATTTGGAAAGCGTTGGAGGTTCTTTCATAAAAGTAACTTGTTAATCTTAGTGACTGGAGGCCAGGCGGACACTTAGCTGATATATATATGTATATGTGTGTATAGCTAAGACTGTCCGTCTAGACCAGAATAAAAAGCTAAGATCAGTGAGAAACAAGACGTGTATAGTGTATTGGAACAGACCTTTTAACCTTATTCCATAATTGATGAAAACTTTGCCCCGGAGGTCAAGTCAATGCCAGCTAAAGATTAAATCAGAAAAGTATTTCTTGATATGAAAAGTGAGCTTGTTTGACGTGATATTCTGTCTTGTTCCTTCCTTTCATTTGACGCGATATTTTGTTCCTTGTTCCTTCCTTTCATTTGACGCGATATTTCGTTCCTTGTTACATTTTTTTAAGTTGGTGGAGAGGGGGGAGGCTGTCACTGGAATTTAGTTCTTTAAAAAAAAATAAAAAAAAAAATTTTCAACATTTTTCTAAAAATTTCTGTCACTCCATTGCTTTCATTTTTGAAATTGGTAAATGTGGGTTTTAAGCAATTTGAACAGGAAAAACCATGGTTTTGTTACATTGTATTTACAAGAGAACGTAATCAAATAAATGTTTTAAATGGCATACACTTCTAGATGGAAATGGGAAACAAAGTATATAAACCCTTCCTTTTGAACGTTCGGGTGCAGGCCTTAATCCTTCCTTTAACACTGGCTTGTTCAACGCTAATCCCAACCCGAGTTTGTTTCTTTTTTCCTACCATGCACATAGAATCGGTAGTTCGAATCAAAGAAGTGCTGAGAACATCTATTGTTGCGGCTATTTAATATGATCTTAATGAAAAGACATTTTAACATGTTATCCTTTGGTTTTTAAAACACTGTAATGCTACCATAAAACTTGTACTTCTAGACAGTCTTGTCTGAACTGAAAAACCGTACATATATACCAGTGTTTATCCTTTTTTCTTCAACGGAACACTTTACACATTAGTAGAATTTAGTGGAACACTTTACTTATTTCTAAGGATGGATTATTTCGTTTAAAATGAAACAATAATAATTAAACAGTATAAAAAAATTAGCATTATTAATTATTTTCATGTTCAAACGTATAATATATATTAAAAAAAAAGTATCTAATGACTTAAGTTGTTGATGAGCATAACTTCTTAGGTACGAATACGCTATAGGTAAACTGAATTCTAAAATCAGCTGTGGCGCTAAGCCTTTTAATGTGAAAAATCCTGCTTTGCACCATGAAGTTGTAAGAAGCTGAACGAAAACATTGTTACAAAATGTTGTGGTCATCTTCAGACAAACTTGGCAAGAAATCACTTCATTCGACTCAGAATCCTTGAGATAAGTTCTATGTTCACACTACTATTTTTATAGAACCTTTTTTTACGTTACCCAGAAGGGCTAATAGAATACATTTTGTTTGTATTTCATGTCATTGATTAATGTGTAGGTTTACTAGTTAATTACGTCGATAGTTCGTGGAACATGAATCAGGACTCTTCCTGGAGAATACGATTTAGGAAACATTGATCTACATCAGGGTTTCCCAAACTTTTGACCTATGCGTACCCCTTCTAGAATTTTCGTAACGCCTAGAACCCCTCGCCCCCCGAAAAAAGGATTTATTTTAATAACAATAAAAATGTTTTTTTGTTTTGTTTTGCAGGCCTGCATAGACAAAAAATAATAATTACTCTATCACAATTAAGTTTGTCAATAGTGAGTTTATTTTTTGCATGCGTTAGAGACAATCAAATACACTCTTTCAAAAAGGGAAACATAGTTTTTACGTTGAAAAAAGTGGGCATATCGACGGAGGCTATAACATCTCTATCCAGATCTTTGTAGAACTTTTTCTTAAAATGTAAGCTAGCGCCGTATCTGAGTTTGTAAAAACTTAAAATAAATAATAAAAAGAAAATAAACCTATGGTATTTTATTCTAATTTATAAATTAAATGGGTATTTTTAAAAATGTGCCTAGTTAACTATGTGCAACGCATACTCCATTGAAACTCTTACCTACCCCTGGGGGTACGCGTACCCACACTTTGGGAAAAACTGATCTACACAATGTTGTTTAAACCAGAAAATCTTTTTTTTTTCCTCTCGACAAAATGTAAAAGTGAAGGCCACATTGACATAGTTAGGTAGCTCCTTAAAGTTTGTTTTACATCTATAGTTGAAACTGAACAATTGTTTGCTCTTCTTTACCATGCTTTATAGAGCGATTGATTAATAGATCAATTGATCGATCGATAGACAGGCAGATTGACAGACAGACAGACAGAAATACATAGATAGATAGATAGATAGATAGATAGATAGATAGATAGATAGATAGATAGATAGATAAATAGATAGATAGATAGATAGATAGATAGATAGATAGATAGATAGATAGATAGATAGATGGATAGATGGATGGATGGATGGATGGATGGATGGATGGATGGATGGATGGATAGATAGATAGATAGATAGATAGATAGATAATAGATAGATGGATAGATAGATAGATAGATAGATAGATAGATAGATAATAGATAGATGGATAGATAGATAGATAGATAGATAGATAGATAGATAGATAGATAAACTTTTTCCTTAGCCGAACACCCCAAATATTCGGAGTATTTAACGGAACACTTTGCTTATTTTTCGAGAGATTAATTCACGTGGCGACCTACTAGTTAATTATTTCAGTAGTTTCTGTTCAACTAGAAGCACTGGTAACATTGCGAGACTCTTTTCTCATCTATATATATATATATATATATATATATATATATATATATATATATATATATATATATATATATATATATATATAATTCTCTTCATGGCTCAAGAGTTTGGACAGCAAGTAATGGAAAGATCACTCTTTTATTTCTGCAAGTCGAACGGACTAGAGTTACCACACGTAATTTTAGAGGCGAAAAAAAAGAGAGGGGGGGGGGAGGACAAGTAATATTCACCCGTCACTAAATAGCATGGCCGGACTTAACCGTTGTGACCAAGAAGTCAAGGAAAGAGAACAAGTAATATACTCTGTATTCACCCGTCACTAAATAGCAGTGCCGGACTTAACCATTGTGGAGCCCAATGAGAAACGGATTTCGCGGGGCCCAGTTTGGGTAGGGATACGGAAAATAATTGAAAATTAAGAGTTTATATTAGAAAATATATTCGTCTTTGCATATTATTCATTCTTTGCTACGCACACAATTACTACATGAGCCTTGCGTGTAGCGAAGTCATAGAGTATATCATAGGAATTCTGTTTCCTACATAGATCATGCTCAATAGCAAGAATTACCAAATGTTTTAATCTATCTACGAGAATTGTTGACCTAAAGTATTTTTTCATTAGATTTAGGCGCGAGAAGCTTCTTTCACTAGATTCCACAATTACAGGTATTGCATAATGCCGTCTATTTTATCGGGCGTCGGATTGGCGTTTTCCATATTGAATGACACCCCAAAATGACAATATTTGTCTCTATATTTATATAAATTTGTATGAGTTTTCAAAAGATAAGTTATAAGTTATAAAATGGTTTAATTTAATAATTTATACACCTAGAATTAGCGCGGGTCCTATGAAAGTGCGGGGCCCACTGCGGTCGTATAGTTGCAGTGGCCTAAGGCCGGCCCTGCAAAATAGCGGCGTATGCTACGCCGCCGGTCGACTAGTAATATATATTTTTTTAATATGTCTTTAAAATATAAAAAAAATGCATTAACTTTTTCATTTATTTCACAGACTTGAGTAGCTTGGATGACTTCAACACCTCAGGACTTATGTCAAGTATCAATTTCAAAATCAATAACGTCAATTTCGAAAACAATAACATCAACATCAGTTTCATTGAGTCTCAGAGAGAGCAAGTCTTGCCCCTTAAGGCAACGGTCATCTTGCTGGCCGCTTACGGCATCCTATGTGTTATCAGCATCTTCGGCAACGCGCTAGTCTGTTACGTGATCTTCAAGAACAAGCGATTGCACACAGCCACCAACTTCTTCATCTCCAATTTGGCCGTCAGCGACCTCCTGGTGACCTTTATAAATGTGCCTTTTAACATTGCTCGGAGCATGCTAGAAGACTGGCCCTTTGGGGACGTCCCTTGTTACATGTTGAACTACTCACTGATTCTTACCTCCTACGTCTCGACCTACACCTTGACGTCCATCGCCTTGGATAGACACCGAGTGGTTCTCAAACCATTGTCGCGGAGGATGACTCGAAAGTGCGCGTTAAGCGTGCTTGCTCTCATTTGGGTGACTGCCATCTGCCTGTCGCTGCCTTACGGAATGTACATGAAGGTTCGAAAGATAAAATTTTTCATCACGAAAGACTTCCACCGGTGCCGTTTCGAGGAGCCGCCTTCCATGGCTGGGTTTGAAAAAGTGTTAACCGTTTCTACGTTCGGGCTTCAGTATTGCCTACCGTTCACATTAATAGCTGTTGCCTACGGACGGATCGTGCAAAGCCTCTGGGCGAGGACGCAGGTAGGCGCGGTGACGGCTAACCAGCAGCTCTCTCAGGCCAGGGCTAAGAGAAAGAGCATCAAGCTTCTCATCGCTGTCGTGGTCGTTTTCGCCATTTGTTGGTTGCCGCTGAACATGTACCATTTACTGACAGACCTTCACCCCCAGCCGGAGACGTTCCAGTACAACACCCTTGTCTTCTTTACCTGCCACTGGATCGCAATCAGCAGCACGTGCTACAACCCTTTTGTCTACTGCTGGTTGAACGAGCACTTCAGGGAAGAAGTCAAGGCCAGGTTCAGCTGCTTCTACTTCTTCTTCGCCAAGCTGAGCTACCTGAAAAACGAGGGCAGCCTCCTCAAGGGGCAGACCAAGTCTGAGGGTAAGCTCATCCCAAGCAGCGCCACGCCATCTTCCTGCAACAACCGCAGTATCAGGCGGGACCCCACGACCTCTGGCACAGACATGAGAGACCAGGTGGATCTGAACGCAGTCCTAAAACTTAGGCCTGAGGATGTGAAAAAGATGCGCACCATCGATATAGTGGAGAACATGGATGATGAGGACCAGGAAACAGATTACACGGAAGAGGCCGCACAGGGGCTGATTGTAAATTTGGATGTTAACGGTGGAAGTAGTGTGTCCTATAAGAATGGAAATAAAAACACATGAAGAGACTTTTGAACTTTCCACCCTGTATATATCCAAGATATGTTTTCAAATGTGTTATCAAACAAATAGACTTCAAAGACAATGTTCTGAAAGAGTTATTTATATAGTTTCGAGTTTCTATTTTGTACAGTTACTCATCATAATCCAAGAGAGGACCATGAAACGCGGCAATAGCTGAAATGAGAATAAATGTTGTTTATTTGTCTTCTACTTAGTACTTTGTCTACTAAAGAGATAGATTGGTTGGAGATATCATGAATAAATGTGAGAAGTTTAACCTTAAAAATGAACGTGCTTCATTAATAAGATTTTGTTTTTGATCGGATTTCGATTAATATTGAGGCTGCTGACCTTAGGTCCAAGATGGATAGCTGGATTAACCTTGACCCGAACTTTATTAATTTGTTTTTATTTTTAAAAAATCTTGCTGCTTTATTTTCAAAACTACAGGAAGCTTCAGATCGGAAGCGCAAAGAGTTAATTTAAATCTGCCAATTCTGTTTATTTCTTGTAATACTTTGTTGTTGTTGTTGAGCTATTTGGAAGAGTTTCAGTTACAGTGTTTTAGTTCTTTTTCATGTTTTGTTTTCTGATTCTATTTTATTGAATCCTATCAGTGGAAGTAGGTCACGTTTCGTGACATTACTGCAACTAGAACAACTCATCAGAAGCTGTTTGGAAAAAGTCTTCAAAACTGGATAATTGGAACGGCTTGATGTTGGCTGAAGTGTAGTACCAGGTAGAATAAGTTATTTATCATAGTGTATCGTCTGATTTATTATTTCTAAGCTTTTGTTTTTTAAATTGTCCACATACATACTTACATACAATATATACAATATATAATGTGTACACACACACACACACACACACACACACACACACACACACACATATATATATATATATATATATATATATATATATATATACACATACATATATATATATATATATATATATATATATATATATATATATATATATATATATATATATATATATATATATATTGACAAGCAAAGAGAGAGAGCGAGAGAGGGAGAGAGAGAGAGATTATCAATTTCAGGTCTTCGCTTTTTTTTGTGTAAATATAATGTCTATATAAGACTGAAATTCTACGACATTCTCACTTTACCGCTGGATGAATTGTAGCTCTAGTACTCCTTAGTCAACATCCTTTAAATATTCCTGTGGAATCTCCAACTCATTATGGAAATAAGCCAGACATTCACCCATTAAATTAATGCGTTAATGCTGACGGTCCTCCTAACGAAATGTTCATAAACTGACATAGAAGATTATTGTTTCTTTCCGAGTGATTGAAAGGGCCGGCGTAGACTTTAGATGTCAAGAATGTAAACAAGGTACTTATTTTTTCTCTTATACTTACCACGGTTTGTGTCAGAATATTTTGGCCATGAAACACAATAGACAGGGCGGGCTTAGGGGGGGTGGCAAGGGGGGCAACCGTCCCAGTTCCCGCGCCTTATGGGGAGGAGTGTTGTCACCGTCAGCCCATCGCACTTCTAAGGCCGCCTATGGAATAGACAAGTGTTTTATTGTTGAACTTTGTATAAGCAACTCCTGTTTCACGTTCTACATAACAATTATCAAACTGTTTTTAAACGCTATCGTGCTTATATGTGTTGTCCTTCTCATAGTGAGACTAGTTTATAAATAACATTGTAAAAAAAAAAAAAGACGCCATAAGTCTAGAAAAAAAAAATAGCACCCCGTAAATTCATACTGAGATTTAACGTAAGGCTCAATGTACACATGGCCTCCTAGTAACTGGGCAAATAAAGCTTTGCGCTTCTACCAAAACCTACACCCCGAACTCAAAAGGGGGTGGGAGGGTTACATGATCATATTCATCAAATCAACTATAACAAAATTTATGTATTTTAGTGAATGTATCACACATGTGACATCCTCGTTAACCGTGGGCCACAGAAACAGATGAACATCATCTGAATGGTCTGAATGGGGAGCTTTACTAACTACCTACTATCACACTATGAAAATATTCATAATGGTATTACATAATTATCTAGAGCCTTAATATAATGTTCATTATATTTGACACATAAAGTGGGACACATAAAGTGGTGGGACACATAAAGTGGTGGGACACATAAAGTGGGACACATAAAGTGGGATACATAAAGTGGGACACATAAAGTGGGACACATAAAGTGGGACACATAAAGTGGGATACATAAAGTAGGATACATAATGTAGACACAAAAAACGTAGACACCTAAAGTAGGAAATATAACTAAGGACACTTAAAGTAGGACACATAATGTAGAAACATAAAGAGATACATGGACACACAAGGTAAGACACTTAACGTATCACTGATTAAGTAGGACACATAAAGTAGGATACATTACATAAACATATTAAGTAGAACACATAAGGTAGGACAAATAAAAAAGACACATATTGTAGACGCATAAAGAATCACACATAAAAAATGGCATGTAACGTGGACACATAAAGTGGACATAATACGCAGAGACATAAAGTAGGACACATAACATAGGACACATAACGTAGGACACATAAAGTAGAACACATAACGTAGGATACATAACGTAGGACACATAACGTAGACACATAACGTAGACATATAAAGTAGGATACATAACGTAGGACACATAAAGTAGACACATAACGTAGACATATAACGTAGGACACATAACGTGGGATACATAACGTAGGACACATATAAAGTAGGGCACATAACGTAGACACATAACGTAGACATATAAAGTAGGACACATAACGTAGACACATAACGTAGACATATAAAGTAGGATACATAACGTAGGATACATAACGTATGATACATAACGTATGATACATAACGTATGATACATAACGTATGAATATAACGTAGGACACATAATGTAGAACACATAACGTAGATATATAAAGTAGGACACATAACGTAGGACACATAACGTAGACACATAACGTAGACATATAAAGTAGGATACATAACGTAGGATACATAACGTAGGATACATAACGTATGACATATAACGTAAGACACATAATGTAGAACACATAACGTAGGACACATATCGTAGAACACATAACGTAGGACACATATCGTAGAAGACATAACGTAGTATACATAACGTAGAACACATAACGTAGTATACATAACGTAGGACACATAACGTAGGACACATAACGTAGGATACATAACGTAGGACACATAACGTAGGATACATAACGTAGACACATAACGTAGAACACATAACGTAGGATAAATAGCGTAGGACACATAACGTAGCACACATAAAGTAGACACATAACGTAGGACACATAGCGTAGGACACATAACGTAGCACACATAAAATAGACACATAACGTAGGACACATAACGATGAGCCAAAGAAATGATACAAAATTAAGATGCAAGTTTAAGGGGTACTAATTTATATCACTATATAACACCCGTTTGCTTTATGCTTCAAACCAATTCATTATGTATTGCTTACTTACACCAATGTAGTCGATGAGCCTTGAGTATTAAGCTGCAGATCAAACACTTTTTGACTTCTCGTAGGTCCTTATCCTCCAGGGAAATATGTAGTGGCTTGAAGGAGTTCCTCGGAAATAAACACATTCCCATCGGTAGGTTTGAGCCAAGATGTTACCCAGCGGCTAGTGGCAATGTTAAAAGTGTGAATCTCTGTCCGTTGACTTGTGTAGTCAGCCCACGCCTTGTCTGTTGACTTCAGATATTGACACGAGATACTGTCATGAGATATTGACATGAAATATTGTCATGAGATATTGACACGAGATATCGATCAGAGATATAGGCTTGGGATATTGACACGTGAGACTGCCATGAGATACTGACATAAGATATCGGTCAGACATGTTGACCGGAGATATGACACAAGATATTGATCGGATATATTAACTTCAGATATTGAGATAAGATACTGACAGGAAATATTGACATGAGATTGGCAGGAGATATTGACATGATGTATTAGAAAGAATTGTTGTGTAAAACTATAAACGTGATGGTAAAGGTTGTAAGGACATCAAACGAAATTTCAACCAATACAATACAATAAGAAAGAACGTAGGCCCAGTAGACTTGGTAAATAGAAGCGAATGTATGCAAGGAGTGATGAGTGGAACTGAGACGCGGTGCCTCCTGGGATACATAAAAAGAGCATGAATGAAATGATCATGTAGAATTATATTTTGTTTGTCTATTTCAACGCAGCCGTAAACAGTTTTGTTGTTTTTACCCAGCTCAAAAATACAGAAGTTGTCAATGTGTAGAGATTTAGATAACGTCAAACAGACTCGATGTTGTAGCCTACATGTCAGGACATGTTCATCAGCTCACTTAAAGACTTGATTTCGAATGTTGTCCTAGTCTGTATTGTTAGTTGCTGTCTCTTCTGCGTTGATGTTTTATCGTTGCCTACAATGTCTTCGTTAAACTGACCTGAACTGTCCAGCAGTCAGTCTCATAGGGAGCGCGGTGGCTGAGTGGGTAAGAGCTTGGCTTTTGAACCTGGGGTCCTGAATTGGAATCTCGATGAAGACTGGGATTTTGAATTTCAAGATTTTTTGCTTGGGCGCTCCTGAGTCCACCCAACTCTAATGGGTACCTGACCTGTTCGTTAACTGAACTTGAATAACTTCCTTGTGAACAATACTAACTATAAATTTATATATAAGAAAAAAAATCAAGTTAATATTAATTAAAATAAATGTGCTAGACTTTAGTAATAATATTTCTTAACAAAATCTAACTCACTACAATAACACAACCTTTCCATCTCACGTTCTGGAGTCCTCTGTCCTAACACCAAATGACGTCTATTCCACCTATGTTGCATCATACTCAGCCAATCGCTAACCTCTTCCCACCTCCACCGTAAAAATGCACAAATATAATACACACACACACACACACACACTCCATAACACCAAAGATATACCAAAACTGACACAATTTTAAGAAAATCATTAGAGCCTTTTTTGAAATACAAGAACTATTTCCACCCATCTTTTTCTACCCAAGAGAAGACTGCAAGCTAATAGAAGGAATTGAAAATCCCTAACCTTTAATTCAGTGAGTGGTTCATTGAGGGATTAAAAGGGTGATTAAAAGCCATCCTAAAGATACGTCACATTACCTTTGATTAGAATAACACATGGCCAGCTCTTTGACTAATGAAATCATAAGCTCTGCGATTTAATCAAGCAGCAACCGAAAGCCTCATTAATTAACAGCCTCTGACGCCTCTAAATGATTTTGTATCTCATGAGATATTCGCTGGATCTACTTGACCTTTTATGTGACTCCTTCTATTGTATTGTATCTTCCTGATTTCGAACTTTTTATTTGGAGAGGTTATTTTTAAAAACAGAATAGCTCGGTTAGATAAATGACACCAAACTATCATAGCCGAATTCAATATTGTCTCGGTAACGGTAATCTACGGTACAACTGGGGTCATATCTGTGTCAAAAGCGACTCTGGCATTACAACATTACAATACCATCCTACGCAATCGCATCGGGAAAATGGGGAATGATTTATCGCCCAGTGTCTGGTTATAGTCTTAATGCATAAAATATGAGCTCATTATGCGTTCTCTTTGACTGTGAGATGTCATTTCTTAATCGACTAATGAATTTCTAAGGAACTGTAGCTCACACATGCTATTACATTATAACAGAAAACATGTTACTAACATTTGAAATTCATTCGGTTGGGACCGGATGGATTCCGGCCTGCTATGTATTTCTAATTACCAGAACACCCATTACAGCTAATTAATGTGTGATGCAACAGTCTTTTGCGTGCGCTACCGTGCATATATACCATACCTGTTAGTCACCTGGACTAGTTCGCTTTCTATACATGCAACCTTTCAACATGAATATAATTCTATACCTTGTTACTCTACACTTGACAATCTTGAAATCAGAAAGGATGGTGACCTAGGGATCGTGACCTGGGGATGGTGACCTAGGGATAGTGACCTACGGATGGTGACCTAGGGGTAGTGACCTAGGGATAGTGACCTGGGGATGGTGACCTAGGGATAGTGACCTAGGAATGGTGACCTAGGGGTAGTGACCTGGGGATGGTGACCTAGGGATAGTGACCTGGGGATGGTGACCTAGGGATAGTGACCTACGGATGGTGACCTAGGGGTAGTGACCTAGGGATAGTGACCTGGGGATGGTGACCTAGGGATAGTGACCTAGGAATGGTGACCTAGGGGTAGTGACCTGGGGATGGTGACCTAGGGATAGTGACCTGGGGATGGTGACCTAGGGATAGTGACCTAAGGATGGTGACCTAGGGGTAGTGACCTAGTGATAGTGACCTAGGAATGGTGACCTAGGGATCGTGACCTGGGGATGGTGACCTAGGGATAGTGACCTAGGAATGGTGACCTAGGGGTAGTGACCTGGGGATGGTGACCTAGGGATAGTGACCTAGGAATGGTGACCTAGGGATAGAGACCTAGGAATGGTGATCTAGGGGTAGTGACCTGGGGATGGTGACCTAGGGATAGTGACCTAGGAATGGTGACCTAGGGATAGTGACCTAGGGATAGTGACCTAGGAATAGTGACCTAGGGATAGAGACCTAGGAATGGTGATCTAGGGATAGAGACCTGGGGATGGTGACCTAGGGATAGTGACCTAGGAATGGTGACCTAGGGATAGTGACCTGGGGATGGTGACCTAGGGATAGTGACCTGGGGATGGTGACCTAGGGATAGTGACCTAGGAATGGTGACCTAGGGATAGTGACCTAGGAATAGTGATCTAGTGATGGTGACCTAGGGATACTGACCCAGGGATGGTGACCTGGGGATGGTGACCTAGGGATAGTGACCTATGGATGGTGACCTAGGGATAGTGACCTGGGGATGGTGACCTAGGGATAGTGACCTAGGGATAGTGACCTAGGAATGGTGACCTAGGGATAGTGACCTAGGAATTGTGACCTATGGATGGTGACCTGGGGATAGTGACCAAGGGATAGTGACCTAGGAATGGTGACCTAGGGATAGTGACCTGGGGATTGTGACCCAGGGATAGTGACCTAGGGATAGTGACCTGGGGATGGTGACCTAGGGATGGTGACCTAGGGATGGTGACCTAGGGATGGTGACCTAGGGATGGTGACCTAGGGATAGTGACCTAGGGATGGTGACCTGGGGATGGTGACCTAGGGATAGTGACCTAGGGATGGTGACCTAGGGATAGTGACCTGGGGATGGTGACCTATGGATAGTGACCTAGGAATGGTGACATAGGGATGGTGACCTAAGGATGTAGGGATGGTGACCTAGGGATGGTGACCGAGGATATTTTTTGTTTGTGTCAAGAGCTACTCTGTCCTTGTGATCATCACGTGCTCCTTACAAATCTTGAACTAAATAAAATAACTCGCAAATACTTCATTCCTCATTCATCTTCGGACTAGAAGACAAGCCTTATTATTATTAAAATAACTCGCACTAATGCATTTCTTTGGGACTTTCAATGGGAACTGGTCATGACGAAAAGTAACCAAGGATCTATTTGTACAAAGCTTATGCCTGTCTGTCTGGTCAAAAGATTGTACACGTCACTGCCACCATACCCAATCTAGACTTGAGCTGAAATTGTGCACAATTATTGATTTGACCTGACAACACAAGAATCAATTTAAAAATGTAACCAATAAGTTAATGAACTATTGGTGATTAATTATTGTTTTTTTTATCTTGAACAAGAGAAAGAAATCGCACAGATGTGGTGGTATAAGTTGAATTAGTCCCCTTGAGAACTTGAGCCCTGAGTGAACCTTTTGTATGCATTTAAAAAACGATCATGTCAACATTCACCAAGATACTTCGTACTTCTCTTCCCCTTTCACAACTGGTCCAGACAAGTGATAGAATCATAGCATATTTAGGAAGCGAATAGCTAAACAAATACAATTGGAATACATATTTTGAATCGCACAGATCTATTATGTCTATGTCAATCATGCATACAATTACATGACTGATTCAAATTAATTGATACAATTAAACTTAATGCTTTATTCTTGTTGTTGTTGTTTTTTAATTTAAAAAAGTATTTTATGTGCACGTGTTTCTGGTTTTCTCCTTGAATTTCGTGACCATTACAGGACAGAAATAAGGGAAACAAATTCTACCCTGATGCCGAACTCTTTCTCCTTGGAGTCAAAAACTTTTCCTACAGAGTTATCTCATTATTTGCCTCATTGAATAATTCGGTTATCGCTGGTTCACGATGATACAAAAAAAATATGATTGGCATTTAATGTGAAATATTTTAAAACATTATTTTTTTTTGCAAATTAACTGGGAAGTTATCAAATTTTGATCCATAAAAGAAACATAATAATGTGGGAATCGGTGTTTGCAAATAATAATAATGAGAAGGTGAAAGTTGAAAATCTTAGCCATCATTAGATCTATATAACAGGGGAGTTTCTCAGGGGAGATGACTGTATTTTAAACTGTATTAAAGAAAGTCTCTAAACTAGCTAATCAAATAGTTTGTAGATTTAAGTCATACTCTTTCTAACAATGTTATTAAACATAAATGAATAATAGCACCAGGGACCAAGTTTTTAAGAGAGAAAGTAGTGAATTAAAATGCTAGTATGTAATCGAAACTAAGACCTAGAGTTTGTAAGTATTAATTGTTAAAACGCATAAAATGAGCACCTGGGTTTACACGAGTTTATACTTCTATTCTCACTCATCTCAACATAACTATGAAACATCATACTGAATCTCTACACAGCTGATACGTAGGTACTTCACTAGTTACTCTTACCACAGCGCATGCGCAATAGAAAATCCGAGAAGAGAATTCTCGTGCATTAATAAGTCTTTGATTAACGTAGATATTCTTACATAGGAGGTAACATAGTTCATCCTGTAGCGTAGACCCTAACATGGGAGGTAACATGTAGTTCATCCTGTAGCGTAGACCCTTACATGGGAGGTAACAGTTCATCCTGTAGCGTAGACCTAACATGGGAGGTAACATAGTTCATCCTGTAGCGTAGACCCTAACATGGGAGGTAACAGTTCATCCTGTAGCGTAGACCCTTACATGGGAGGTAACATAGTTCATCCTGTAGCGTAGACCCTAACATGGGAGGTAACAGTTCATCCTGTAGCGTAGACCCTAACAACGTACACAGACACGGTCCACATTCACTATTACGGTTGAAAGACCATTTGTCTTTCAGACCTAGACTTCATTATGTTTTAACTTCGTCGTGGTCTTCTAGACTGCCCCTAGCTGGTCACTCATCGGTTCTAGTCTATCGCTTGCATTAATCTCGTGCATACTATTCATTTCATACTCCCAGTGCTTTGATGAAGAAATGCTATGTTAGCGTGAACTCCAGCCATATATTGTTTTGTTGTAGGCCTACTATTGAGGCTGGCTACTGTACTTCATCCATTTAAACCTTGTTATAAACTTGCATTATATTGAACTCATAGTGAACAGTTACGACTTTGACTTGATACTGGTATGTAATATAGAGATTTTAAGCTTGTAATATACACGTTTAGTGCTGGGCTTGTACTATATAAACATATTATTAAATTGTTCTATTTCTATATAAGCCAGTGTTGGGATTGTACTTTATAGACCTAATACTGGACAAAGGCTTGTGCCTTTCCTTACAGTTTGTACAGTATTTATCTGTTTGTACTTTTTATCGTATACAAAATGAGTTCAAATGTATTCATAATCCTTTTCTTAAAACATGTCGTTTTGAAACAAAAATTGTAATATGTTGATCTTAAAAACTGAAGATTCATTAGGTTTGATCTCTACAGGGAATTAAAAAACCCTTTCGACACAAAGAAAGTCCTCTCGTCATGTAGATATTATACTAACAGCTAGTAATAATGTGTACATCACTGGCGGATCAAGGGGGGGGGGCGATAGGGGCGATTGCCCCCCCCCCCACCACTCGACTGACCGAAAGGGGGGCAGACGAATTTCAGTAACAAAATCACACAATTAGTATAAGAATTTATTAGTTATGTTAATAATATATACTAATTATTAATATTTCAACCTATTTTTAGTTTATTTCGACCCCCTCTAGTATGTTGGCCGATTTGGTGGGATGGGGAGTAGGCGATGGCATCAATCCCCCCTCCCCCCCACTATAAACTTTCAAGTGGGGGGGGCGGTCCAATTTATTTGTAGAAATAACAGCTTGTTAACGGAATCAATTAAATATCAATATATATATATATGTTGTACGAGAGTTTATGATTAGGGTTAGGTTTTACTGGGCGTTACAGTTAGGGTTTGGAACCCCCCCCCCACTTCAAAGTTCTGGATCCGATAGATTTTGTTGTGACTGAAGCACAAATAGATTTGTTTTGTGGACCAGAAAACATTTTGGGATATAGGTTTGTAGTCTTAGATGTGCATTTTATATTTTTTTAAATAATTTGTTTAAATGAATAGCTGATAAATTTATTCATTTTAATCACTTGATAATCATTTAATTTGTTACAATTTTTATTTTACTATCTATTTGGACAGCATTATTTGTTCATTATAAAATATACTTGTTCATATGTTGTAATAGTTTCGTATCAATTTTTTTTTTACTTGTAAAAATTATTCTTACTATATTTTTTTTTTTTAAATAAATAATTGTTTAGTTACTAAGAAAATCATTCTGTAAACATATTGGGCTCTTGTTAGCCATTTTGTGTGTTTTGCTGTTGAAATGTTCTGCTCATGAGAGCGCAGCAGACGATAATTGAAGTGATAGATGACTAGATGTACACACTAAAATCACGTGACCGGTTTATTTGACTATGTCCTCGTTTTCATTATCAATTAAAACGTTCCGTCTGTACAGTTTTAATTAATTCGATTTTATGAACATGTCCACGATTCTGACTTGGAGAGGCTATGAGAAAGACATTCAGTAGGTCTTTAAGATCAAAGCCGTATAATGATTTGATTGTTGAGTTGATGAACCATTTCCTATGATGTTAGGGACCAAATGATTCCAACTGAGCTCTATGGTTTCATGGAACATTATTCATGCTGAGCGCATTTCATGATGTCAATATTGTTGGATACTCTAAGATGTACCTTTATTTCAGTATCATACTATGTCTATTTGGACAGTTTGTGTATAAATAAAATGGTATTTAAAATTTCTCAGTTTCTTTTATTGATTGCATTTTGTTATTGTTTTCTGTTTGTTTTGTTACTAATACAGTTTTTTACTTCCCAAATATTAGATAAATTTCACAAAGTGAACAGTTTTGTAACTTAAATGTTAATAGGTCTGCATTTTATACAAGTCAAAACATTAGGACTTTCTTGATGTGTTTCAATAGAATCTCATTTGCACACACACATTAAAGGAGGTCATGCAACTCATACGAAAGTAAAATTCTATTGCCATTGACAAAAAGGCAATCAAGCTATCAATGCTATGCATTTTAAATGGTATAAGATTTTTTTTTATTAACGGCGGCGGATGTCCTACATATTAAATTCTAAGCTCTTTTGATTTAAGCCAAAATTATTTGTTGTCATTTAGCTGGCAACAGTTTGAATAAAGCGTCCTTAACAGCTTTTACTATAACGTGTATTTCAGAACCTTTAGCAAGAGTCCTCCTATTTTTACATTTTCTTTAGGTTATCTTATATCGCCCATCAACACCCCAACATTATTCCATATTATTTTCTTTCTTTTTCTATGTTACTGTATTTTGTTGTTTAAAGAATGCAAACCGCATCTTAAAAGTTGAGAACTTAACAAAGAGTTCATTGTAGTGTTTAAAATGTATTGTCAAAATCTTCCATACCTAGTTGTAGATACTTTAAAACGCTAATTACAAAGCGAAGGACTGAAGGAAAACAAGAAAAAAGATACCTCCCAATCTGCTCAAGGCTTGGAACGTCGGAGGAAATGTTTCATTAAGTCCACCTGTGGTCATTTTCTGGTTAGGAGATTTTAAACTGTTCCAATTATACGAATAACCAATATACCATAAGCGTTCTTCTTTATTTTAGACATATTCTATAAAATGAAATATACATAAATATATAAATATGCAGTTGAACAATGAAAAGAATCTAGTCAAAGAACTCTGATCTATGTTCATGTGTAGCTTGGGAACTTAGAAGCAATGGCACGTTGTTGATGGTGGCCAATTAGTTCAATTGAACTCACACAGCCCCGAAGCTAAATAAAACTGTCAGTGGCTAGAATAGAGATAAAAAGGCCTGGATGAGAGTTCATGGCTGTACATGTCCATCTCAATGTCTAGACCAATGTCCATCCTTTCTCCATATAAGTTACAATATGAAGAGGTTGACATGTTGTGGAAGAAATATTAAAACTAACGTCTTAGTAATGATCACAACAAAATTATGTATAAATCATTAATATAAACTTTTCATATAATCATAGACAGTGATCTAAATCATAGACAGTGATCTAAAGGATTAAGCTCAATGTATTTCTTTAGTTGATTGCACTAATACAAGACCCTCATTTAATGTAACCTATTCAGCGGACTGGGGATTAATCCATCTTATTATAGTTTATTTAATATTGTGTGCTTTAGTTATCTAGTATAGTGTTCTTTTTTTAGTTATTATCAATATATTTATTTTGTATACTAGTTATAGCTTATTTATAACTTATCTATATAGTTATAGTGTACACTGATTATAGTCTTTATTGTTATAGTTTATCTGTCTAGTTATTTTGGTTATTTTGTATCGTAGTGTGGCGCTGGTATTGTGTGTTTGTTATAAATGTACATCTCCAAACGTGAACGTTGTGGTAAAACAAGAGAAAAATTAAAATAAATAAATAAAATTGCTTTTTTAAAACCAAAGCATACATATTAAGGGAAAGAGCTGCACATTCATAGCCATATCTCTCAATATTGTAATATTTATTTCCCTGATATATCAAACAGTATTTATTAATGCCCACTAATTTATTCACTAATGGGTGAATGTTTCGATTGATTCATGTTTTGCTAGAGACAATACTTGTGCAAAGTTTGAACATGATCAGAGAATGGGAAAAAAAACAAGTACGAAATTCCATCCAGAAGAACATACGGAGTGAGTTGATGTCAGCTTTGTAACAGTCAGGAGCGGCCGAGGGATCCATCACAGTGGGTGGGAGGGTCCAACATACTGAATAGAATACTTCAGGTATTATGGGGGGAGGAGGGTCCAACATACTGAATAGAATACTTCAGGTATTATGGGGGGAGGAGGGTCCAACATACTGAATAGAATACTTCAGGTATTATGGGGGGAGGAGGGTCCAACATACTGAATAGAATACTTCAGGTATTATGGGGGGAGGAGGGTCCAACATACTGAATAGAATACTTCAGGTATTATGGGGGGAGGAGGGTCCAACATACTGAATAGAATACTTCAGGTATTATGGGGGGAGGAGGGTCCAACATACTGAATAGAATACTTCAGGTATTAAGGGGGGAGGAGGGTCCAACATACTGAATAGAATACTTCAGGTATTAAGGGGGGAGGAGGGTCCAACATACTGAATAAAATACTTCAGGTATTATGGGGGGAGGAGGGTCCAACATACTGAATAGAATACTTCAGGTATTAAGGGGGGAGGAGGGTCCAACATACTGAATAGAATACTTCAGGTATTAAGGGGGGAGGAGGGTCCAACATACTGAATAGAATACTTCAGGTATTAAGGGGGGAGGAGGGTCCAACATACTGAATAGAATACTTCAGGTATTAAGGGGGGAGGAGGGTCCAACATACTGAATAGAATACTTCAGGTATTAAGGGGGGAGGAGGGTCCAACATACTGAATAGAATACTTCAGGTATTAAGGGGGGAGGAGGGTCCAACATACTGAATAGAATACTTCAGGTATTAAGGGGGGAGGAGGGTCCAACATACTGAATAGAATACTTCAGGTATTAAGGGGGGAGGAGGGTCCAACATACTGAATAGAATACTTCAGGTATTAAGGGGGGAGGAGGGTCCAACATACTGAATAGAATACTTCAGGTATTAAGGGGGGAGGAGGGTCCAACATACTGAATAGAATACTTCAGGTATTAAGGGGGGAGGAGGGTCCAACATACTGAATAGAATACTTCAGGTATTAAGGGGGGAGGAGGGTCCAACATACTGAATAGAATACTTTAGGTATTAAGGGGGGAGGAGGGTCCAACATACTGAATAGAATACTTCAGGTATTAAGGGGGGAGGAGGGTCCAACATACTGAATAGAATACTTCAGGTATTAAGTGGGGGTTAGGGTCCAACATACTGAATAGAATACTTCAGGTATTAAAGGGGGGGGGGGGAGGTCCAACATACTGAATAGAATACTTCAGGTATTATGGGGGGGGGGAGGGTCCAACATACTGAATAGAATACTTCAGGTATTAAAGGGGGGGGAAGGGTCCAACATACTGAATAGAATACTTCAGGTATTATGGGGGGGGGGGGGAGGGTCCAACATACTGAATAGAATACTTCAGGTATTAAAGGGGGGGGGAGGGTCCAACATACTGAATAGAATACTTCAGGTATTAAAGGGGGGGGGGAGGGTCCAACATACTGAATAGAATACTTCAGATATTAAGTAGGGGAAGGTCCAACATTCTGAATAGAATACATCAGATATTAAGGAAAAACAAAACAAAAACAAACAAAACTTTAAATTCGCTGTGTCTTTTTATTACATTAAAACACGATTGACAGGTGACCCGAACTTCTCTGTTTCCCCATTTCTAATTGGCTATCGACAAATACAGTTAGAAATACCTAGATTCTGGATAAAGCGAAGATTAAGTGTAATTTTTTTTCTCCCGTTGGCTTTCATTAGCTATTTTTAGCTCTGTCACACGCTTTCAGGCATTTCGAGAATAAACGTATAACAAACCAACTTTCTGTGTATCAGGTGACTATTGACGCTTTCAATCACGTGACACTTAGCGTGACTTTGATTGTTAGTTTATGTATCTACTCTCCACTAGATCTTCCATTGTCTTAATGTTGATGATTCTCTGAAGAAAACAAACGAAACAGTTGGAAGACTGCGTGTCTGTGTTTAATAGGAAAGAGCAATGATATAAATGCTTTATCTACATCTAAAGATATATTTCAGAATAGATAGAAATTGTATTTAAGCCTTTTTTTTAAAGGGCTAGATAAGGTATACTAGAATTCACAGGCTAAAGTATGTGTGGGGTAAGCGTTATAATACAGGCCGTACCACTGGAGGATGCACACACACACACACACAAAACAAAAAAAACATAACAAATCAACCATTTCAACGTAGCAAGGAATGGTTATCGAGGATGCTTTAATTCATGTGCGGATGTTGTAATCCTTAAAGAATTAGTCATGAGGAAACTTGGAATATATACTTTATAAAGTGTGACATTAAGACATAAAATCATTGGGCGTAACCGGTGGGTAAATGTAGTATTATATATAAGAAACACAAACATCACACATATTATTAGGAAGCAATAAACCATCTCCATGTAGAATGTGACATCGAATCGAACTACTAAAGTGGGTGGTTAATTGGGATCATAATTTAGCTTTTAAAACTTCTGTAACCTGCTTACGTCTAATTACTACAATATATTCAAGCTTTTTTGTTTGATTTGATAAAACGAATAGACTTTGGAATTTCACACATTCTGCTTACAAATACCACGAAGCAATCTCACCTAGGTCTGCTTAACCCTAACAAATAAGAAGCAACTGCCCTTTGAACTTTACGATTTTTCGAAACACTATACGATTACAGTTTTTGCTTTTGTTGTTGTTGTTTTGTTGTTGTTTTTTTTTGTTGTTCTTGCTGAACTTTGGCTTAGAACTTCATTTTGTTGATCATGTCAAGCAGAAATAATAATACGAAATGGTTTCATTCGTTTTGATATAGAAACCATAAAATCTGTCGGTTTGTGACATTTATCAACGCCAGAAATAACCGTGCAGGTTAATAGGTTAATGCACAAGTCGCGAGGACATTGTTTATTGAATCGAACAAGAACAAGAGGGATGGCTCTTTGTTTCTTTAGGAACTATGTAGATGGACAGCTGGAGAAAAAAAATTTGGCTAATCTTTTCACTGTTTTTTTTTTACTGTTGGTTGTTATTAACTTTAGGTTGTTGTTGTTTTTTTTACTGTTGGTTGTTATTAACTTTAGGTTGTTTATTATCATTTTACATAGAGCCAACATTTTCTTGAAAATATTGTAGCATAATCTATTTGATATATCTTAAGATAGTTTTTGAGATTCAAGATCTCTGTATAACCTTAAGGCTGCTCGTGTGAGATTCAAGATCTCTGCATAACCTTAAGGCTGCTCGTGTGAGATTCAAGATCTCTGTATAACCTTAAGGCTGCTCGTGTGAGATTCAAGATCTCTGTATAACCTTAAGGCTGCTCGTGTGAGATTCAAGATCTCTGTATAACCTTAAGGCTGCTCGTGTGAGATTTAAGATCTCTGAATAACCTTAAGGCTGCTCGTGTGATATGCGCAAGGAACTGTCGTCTCGATGGTCCAGGATTTGAACCCGCCGCCCTCACAGACTTCATTACTAGGATGTAATAATCTTCAATGCTAAAGGAACACCCAAAACGTGTCAAACAACAAAAACTAAGCTAACCACCCCACACACACAACAGCCACATAATAAGGCAAAAAATAAAAGCCAAAACAAAGTCAAGGAAAGCGTAAATTTATAATGTCATTCAGATATCGAAAGAAAAAATCTGGGATAAAAAAATAATGGCTCATCTTTGTGAAATATTGACTTCAACTGTTAGAAAAAACTCTTCTGAACAACTAGATATTTTGTTAGGAAATGTCTTAAGTTAAAGCAGGGGCAAACATTTAATGTGGCCCAGTCGACAGCCCCCAACGGCACATTTAGCCACCGGCCCACCAGGTATTTGCCCGTGTGCCAATATAGCCAGCCCGCCCTGTCTTAATGAAACGGTTTAAACTATTTTAACAATGGAAAAAAAAAACTCTAGCATAAATCGATTATCCTCTAGTGTCCAACATCGATCACATGATCTCAATGATAGACAATGTATTTACAAAGTTGCTCAGCTTGAGAACCCATGAATCTCCTTATTTGCCATGCTAGCTCAAAAAGTTAAACCCCCAGCACCGAGAGTACCGATCCCAGAATGCTTTTATGTAAAGAGTTCCAAATGGTAATTTCTAATAAGATCTGCCAAGAACACATTGGGTTATGTTACTTTGATTTGTTGGTACTAACGCTGGCGTCTGTACATATATGCTAATCGGTCTCCAGACTTTCTCTAAATGAGTTTATAACCTCAAGCTGTGTGTTTGTTCCATAAGCTAGAGATTGTGATATTCATATGGTTAGTGATATTCCTACAAAAGTAAATAAAAGCAAGAGAGTTCTTTTCTTTTTTTATTAAATAGAGGCACTGTTTTTCCGTTGTATATAAATTACTTGAAGCTCACGTGAAAGCACTGGAGGGTATGAATATCGATAAATGATACAGAAATGTAATGGCGCCATGTCAAATAGTCATGTTGACTATTTCGTAGGGTACAATGTTTGGGTCTGTATGTTACGAATATAATTGTGAATGCTATACATATTTTGTATAATAATAATAATAATTTAATTTATAGAGCTATGTTAGCAAAATGTAGGCTCAAGGCGCTGTGATAACATTACAAACATAAACACGAGAGCTAAAATGACAAACTAATTTAAAAAGGTTTTAAACAGGTAGGTCTTAATGTTCTTCTTGATTGTAGTGAGTCTAAATATTATACACGCACACATCGATGTCAGGTTTAGTGTGGGAGAAAACAATCCTTTGTTCTATCTAGCACACTGCTAATTGAGAAACCGTTCAAACAAGAAACTTTTACATTTATGAATAAAAAAAGTATATACAAGAATATTGCTTACAGTCTTAAGAGAAATAATAATGACGTGTACACACTTTTTACTAGACAGACAGAATGAGTTGATATAAGCTTAGTAAACATTTACCAAAAATTTTCAGCATAATATAGTCATCTTTCAACTTTATAATTTTTTTTTTTAAAGAATACTGTTGTCCTTTGTTTCGGCCATATACACTTTGGTCACTCATGATACGGGTCGAATCAAATACTAACAAAATTAAAAAGACGCCTCTAATAGACAATGTAACTGAGATGGTTCTGCTTCATTCTCTTTGGTAAGCAACTATTTCCACTGACAGGATAGCGCCGAATTACGATTCAGAAGTGGCTCACCGGCTCTAAGTTGGGTAAAAGGGCTGTTCTACATTACTATCTCTTGAAGTATTTTTACAAAGCTTATATCAACTCAGTCTGTCTGTCTGTCTGTCTGCCTTGTAAAAAGTTTGTACACGTTTTTTTTCCAAACCTTTTCTCGGATCCAGTTGAAACTTTGACCAAATATTCATGTGCATAGACCAGACACGATTCGATCAAAATAATTAACCGATTAGTTATTCATCATTGGTAATTAATCATTTTGTTGGGAATCAAATAAGGGAAATAACATCTACATTTTTGGATCTAGTTATAAGTGCGGAGTTTTTTCTCTTGGATTTTTTTAATGGATTTTTTTTTTTACATTTTGCTTGTTTATCTTTTGTCCGTAACTAAAAAAAAATTATTTTATCTAGTAGCGGCAAGAAAGGATAACGTGGGTCCAATACAATGACTCTGAAACTGTAAAGCTTCAAAGATCAGGCTAATAGTAAGGCATGGTTTGTTATTCCGAAAATGAAGTATGATTGCAGTATATCACGTGACCAGGCAGATCCAGATCAGTGTAATGATGCCTTGAAAGATGTTTTTCCAGTGTTGTCCATATGAATGTTAGTACCATGGGGAACGTCCCATGGGATTGGACAGCACACATTTGTATTTCCCAAGGTAGTCGATACTTGATATTGTAAAAAAAAAACAAGGTTACAAAGACAGTTTGTGTGGAAACAAAAACTCAAAATCGGCTTCTGAAGTGGTCCACCCAGGCAGGTAAAAAGGCAGGTTTCAATATTTTCAGAAATCAATATCAAAATGAAATTATATCAAAGGGAAATGACAGAGAAGAAATGAGAAAGAATGTTGACATCTTGTGGGGTACCTCAACGGTCCAGCAGACCAAGGGATATGTGAAAGTGAAGAAGTTCAATGTGAACCTGGCTTAACTGATGTCATATAATGATTAACTTATTGATCTGATTGTTCTGTAAAAGGTCAATCTCTTAGTCAAATCCTCAAGAAAAAGAACAAACATTTTTGTAAAAAAAATAAATTCTCCCTTTCCTTTATTTCAGTGCTCCAGTAACGTGCGCATATAACAACTAACGCAATAATATGAAAAATTACTTCTTAATTGTTGTTTTAAATTATTTTCCACTTATATGCATACTAAATAGATTATTTTTCTTTAAAAATAAAAGTAAACATTTTTTTATTATATATGTAGTAGTTAGTATAACAGAACTTATTTAACTTAACAAATGCAATTGTAAAAAAAAAAAAAATTTTGTCAAAAAATCTAAAGCCGATTGCATAAATGTGTTAAAAATATAGTAAATGGCCACTGCCCTTATTAAATAACCTCCCGTGTTTGTTACTATTAATAGAGAATAGTTGTAAAAATGGTGTATTTTTATGAAAAAACTGCTTGCATAGTTGATTATAAAAATTAAATTTTTCTCTTTCAGAAAAGAAAAAGTAGCCATTGCATCACAACTTTGAATGGTCTAAAATATCATGATGTATGATTTTCAATATCTTTTCTAGTTTAAAAGATTTAAACGGGATAGACACACACACAAAATTAATAGCGTCTATTCCCCTTTTGGGGGCCGCTAAAAATAAGACTTAAATTTGCAGTTGCGTAAGTGCAACAAACTAGAATTCATTCATCATGTAACTACAGGGTGAAAGGTGAAGGATTTCGAGTCTAAAGAGTAATCTAGGTTTTCTAAAGGCTCTGTCTAGGTTTTCTCAATTTTAACGAGCGGTAACAGCGAATGCCCGCTGCTTGGCGATTTGTAAATAGGAAGCTAGTTTTAATCTTGTGTTATTTGTTTCGTTGCTGAATTTCATTCTGAATTGCTAATTTCAAATAATTTGTGAAGGCTGGAATGCAGACACTTGAAGTCACGTTGTTACTGATTACAGGCTGTGTAAACATAGCAACCAAAATGGCCGACCAACAATATGAGTCTCAGGATCTAACTAAAACTGTGGTTGCACACTAGACCTAAACTTTCATACATTTAATGATTTTATTTGAATTGTATTCCATATTAATATTCTAATGGGAATCCAATGAGATGGAATGGGGTAGGCATAAATTGCCTTGGGATGGGATTGATGAGATGGGGTGGGCATATATTGCCTTGGGATGGGATGCGATGAGATAAAAACAAAATATGTCCGATGGACAACCCTGTGTTTTTCATTCAAGAAAAGTGATTTTGTTTTCAAGAAAAGTTCCGCTTTGACCCGGTAAAAAGGGGGGGGGGGTAAAAAGGTTGCGTGTCAACATCATCACCGTCAACGACAGATCTTTATAGAGACAGCTTGCCGCCCAATACGCCGAACGGCGCGGGAGGACCTAAGTCTAAGTAAGTAAGTAAGTGTTTCAAATTCGCTGGCGCTGCCAGGATCAAGATTCCTTTAAAAAAATAAAAATGCTTTCTGTTCCCCTTAAGAGGGTTGACTTGGAGATTTTCATATGGCAGGTCTGCAGAAGTAACGCCCTCTGACAAGTAACGAAAACCTTCTTAGGATGTCCTTAATGTCCTAAATGTCCTTAATGTCCTTAGTCGCTACATTTCAAATGAAAATGTTTTTTGTTTGTACGTTGGTCCAGTAGGCTATTATATTTACTGTCTATTATATTTACTGTCTATTCTATTTACTGTCTATTATATTTACTGTCTATTATATTTACTGTCTATTATATTTACTGTCTATTCTATTTACTGTCTATTATATTTACTGTCTATTATATTTACTGTCTATTATATTTACTGTCTATTCTATTTACTGTCTATTCTATTTACTGTCTAATCTATTTACTGTCTATTATATTTACTGTCTATTATATTTACTGTCTATTATATTTACTGTCTATTCTATTTACTGTCTATTCTATTTACTGTCTATTCTATTTACTGTCTATTCTATTTACTGTCTATTCTATTTACTGTCTATTCTATTTACTGTCTTCTATATTTACTGTCTATTATATTTACTGTCTATTATATTTTCGATACATTCTAAATTGTGATTGTTCAATGATCTGATTCTTTTGATTTGTATTTTGAAAATTATTATTGAATTTTCCCGTCGATTAGTGAAATTGCGACGAATTGTTCCGATAGATTAGTTTTTAAACTGACCAGCTTGTCGTAGCAGCAGATCCTGGGAAAAGTTCAAAATCCCTGACCGTGGTTTTTTTTTTTCTGTGAATCATTCTTTTCAATGATTATGTTTTCACGTCTGCTGTTCACCCCAATGAAGACCTGAGATCAATTTTGGTGACATTTGCATATAAATCTATGGGTCAGGAATATTTATTGCTGCACGCGCTGTGACGTCAGAGGCTATTTATAGTTGTATTGTGTTGTTCCTAAAGTAAAACAGATGAAAATTAATCTATTTCTTATGCATCTGCCAACCATGCTGCTATTTGAAAATTATGTTAAAGATACCTCGAAATTTTCCTATCAACACATGTTTTCCATAAATAGAAGTTTCGAGTTTTCTTCATTCTAATACTACAGGAGAGTGAAAACAAATGATATTTAGATGTTGCATAAATTTGGTAATTTGGGTTTTAGTTTTAGTTTGGTTGAAATATGATAATTAATTGGACGTACTTTAACTCTCTTACATGTCACTGAGGCCTAATCTACTGTTATCCTTTTGATTTGAATTGAAATGACCCGCTTTTTATCGCCCCGCTGCCTTATCCCCTATAAACACACGCACATATACTTTTCGACCGTAAATAGTATTGAAAAAAGGTAGTAAAGTTCCCCTTTCAGACCTTGTGGTCTATAGGGCAGATGTAAAGGTCATCTGATTCTGTGGCCTACGGTTTACGAAGGTGTCATGTGGCCAGCACAACGACCAACCACCTTTACTTTTCCCCAACTAATGCCAGGTACCCATTAGAGCTGGGTGGACTCAGAGGTGTCCAAAGATCCCGAAGTTAAAAATCCCAGTCTTCACCAGGATACGAACCCGGGACCCCCGGTTCAGAAGCCAAGCGCTTTACCGCTCGGCCACCGCGCCTCCATTGAACGACCTTAATTCGAACTCGAGAGCTCAAGCCTCCTCAAATCGATACACTAACCACTGAGCCAGCTAGGTGCTTATGAAAATAGAAGGTTATAAATATTTGTTAGTTTCAAGCTTTAAAGCTGTGACCTATTTCTCTCGACAAAGTATTAAGAGGACTAATTCAACTTATACACCAAATTAGTCAACTACAATTTCTTTCTCTTTCTATACCAAGCAATATAATTAATTACCAATAGTTTATTAACTAATTGTTTATTTTTAGCGGCCCCCACAAGGGGAAAAGACGCTATTAGTTTTGTGTGGAATGTCTGTCCTTCCGTGTGTCCTTCCGTTTAGATCTGGTCAACTAGAAAAGATTGTGAAAATCCGACATCACAATATTTTAGACCTTTCAAAGTTCTGATGCAACGGCTACGTTTGATGACACACAACTAAGGAATTTTATTTTTAGTTTTTTTTTTTAAGGAAATTTTTTTCGAGGCTTTGTATAAGAGATTGACCCTATACAAAACAAGTAGATCAATAAGATATTCATTATAAGATATCAGTTAGGCCAGGTTCACATCTAACTTCACCATCACTTTCAAATATCACTTGGTCTGCTGGACCGTTGAGGTACCACACAAGATGTCAACATTCTTTCTCATTTCTTCTCTGTCATTTCCCTTTGATATAATTTCATTTTGATATTGATTTCTGAAAATATTGAAACCTGCCTTTTTACCTGCCTGGGTGGACCACTTCAGAAGCCGATTTTGAGTTTTTGTTTCCACACAAACTGTCTTTGTAACCTTGTTTTTTTTTTACAATATCAAGTATCGACTACCTGATCTGTCAAACCTTCTTTCTCCATTCTTCTCTTTCATTTGTCTTTGATAGAATTTCATTCTGATATTCTTTCTGAAAATATTGAAATCTGCCTTTTTACCTGCCTGGGTGGACCACTTCAGGAGCCGATTTTGAGTTTGTGTTTCCACACAAACTGTTTTTTGTTTTTATTGATTCTGGTTTTGTCAGGCAAAAGAAATAATTGTGCAAAATTTCAGCTTCATCCGAGATTGGGGGTGGGAGAAATAACGTGTACAAACTTTTTATCAGACAGAGTGAGTTGATATATGCTTTGTACAAATACTCCTCCTTACTATAAATACTAGCCACAGACGTTTTTCTGTTCAACCAACCAAATTCTTAGATAAAGAGTGTATAGTGACTACTTGATAATAGCGGAGAGTCCTAACTTCATGTTCTGTGCACACTAAGATTGCTAAGAATCCTAACTTCATGTTCTGTGCACACTAAGATTGCTAAGAATCCTAACTTCATGTTCTGTGCACACTAAGATTGCTAAGAGTCCTAACTTCATGTTCTGTGCACACTAAGATTGCTAAAAGTCCTAACTTCATGTTCTGTGCACACTAAGATTGCTAAGAGTCCTAACTTCATGTTCTGTGCACACTAAGATTGCTAAGAGTCCTAACTTCATGTTCTGTGCACACTAAGATTGCTAAGAGTCCTAACTTCATGTTCTGTGCACACTAAAGATTGCTAAGAGTCCTAACTTCATGTTCTGTGCACACTAAGATTGCTAAAAGTCCTAACTTCATGTTCTGTGCACACTAAGATTGCTAAGAGTCCTAACTTCATGTTCTGTGCACACTAAGATTGCTAAGAGTCCTAACTTCATGTTCTGTGCACACTAAGATTGCTAAGAGTCCTAACTTCATGTTCTGTGCACACTAAGATTGCTAAGAGTCCTAACTTCATGTTCTGTGCACACTAAGATTGCTAAGAATCCTAACTTCATGTTCTGTGCACACTAAGATTGCTAAGAGTCCTAACTTCATGTTCTGTGCACACTAAGATTGCTAAAAGTCCTAACTTCATGTTCTGTGCACACTAAGATTGCTAAGAGTCCTAACTTCATGTTCTGTGCACACTAAGATTGCTAAGAGTCCTAACTTCATGTTCTGTGCACACTAAGAATGCTAAGAGTCCTAACTTCATGTTCTGTGCACACTAAGATTGCTAAGAGTCCTAACTTCATGTTCTGTGCACACTAAGATTGCTAAGAGTCCTAACTTCATGTTCTGTGCACACTAAGATTGCTAAGAATCCTAACTTCATGTTCTCTGCACACTAAGATTGCTAAGAATCCTAACTTCATGTTCTGTGCACACTAAGATTGCTAAGAGTCCTAACTTCATGTTCTGTGCACACTAAGATTGCTAAGAGTCGTAACTTCATGTTCTGTGCACACTAAGATTGCTAAGAGTCCTAACTTAATGTTCTGTACACACTAAGATTGCTAAAAGTCCTAACTTCATGTTCTGTGCACACTAAGATTGCTAAGAGTCGTAACTTCATGTTCTGTGCACACTAAGATTGCTAAAAGTCCTAACTTCATGTTCTGTACACACTAAGATTGCTAAGAGTCCTAACTTCATGTTCTGTGCACACTTAGATTGCTAAGAGTCCTAACTTCATGTTTTGTGCACACTAAGATTGCTAAAAGTCCTAACTTCATGTTCTGTGCACACTAAGATTGCTAAGAATCCTAACTTCATGTTCTGTGCACACTAAGATTGCTAAGAGTCCTAACTTCATGTTCTGTGCACACTAAGATTGCTAAGAGTCCTAACTTCATGTTCTGTGCACACTAAGATTGATAAAAGTCCTAACTTCATGTTCTGTGCACACTAAGATTGCTAAGAGTCCTAACTTCATGTTCTGTGCACACTAAGATTGCTAAGAGTCCTAAATTCATGTTCTGTGCACACTAAGATTGCTAAAAGTCCTAACTTCATGTTCTGTGCACACTAAGATTGCTAAGAGTCCTAACTTCATGTTCTGTGCACACTAAGATTGCTAAAAGTCCTAACTTCATGTTCTGTGCACACTAAGATTACTAAGAATCCTAACTTCATGTTCTGTGCACACTAAGATTGCTAAGAATCCTAACTTCATGTTCTGTGCACACTAAGATTGCTAAAAGTCCTAACTTCATGTTCTGTGCACACTAAGATTGCTATGAATCCTAACTTCATGTTCTGTGCACACTAAGATTGCTAAGAATCCTAACTTCATGTTCTGTGCACACTAAGATTGCTAAAAGTCCTAACTTCATGTTCTGTGAACACTAAGATTGCTAAGAATCCTAACGTCATGTTCTGTGCACACTAAGATTGCTAAAAGTCCTAACTTCATGTTCTGTGCACACTAAGATTGCTAAGAGTCATAACTTCATGTTCTGTGCACACTAAGATTGCTAAAAGTCCTAACTTCATTTTCTGTGCACACTAAGATTGCTAAAAGTCCTAACTTCATGTTCTCTGCACACTAAGATTGCTAAGAGTCCTAACTTCATGTTCTGTGCACACTAAGATTGCTAAGAGTCATAACTTCATGTTCTGTGCACACTAAGATTGCTAAGAATCCTAACTTCATGTTCTGTGCACACTAAGATTGCTAAGAATCCTAACTTCATGTTCTGTACACACTAAGATTGCTAAAAGTCCTAACTTCATGTTCTGTGCACACTAAGATTGCTAAGAGTCCTAACTTCATGTTCTGTGCACACTAAGATTGCTAAAAGTCCTAACTTCATGTTCTGTGCACACTAAGATTGCTAAGAATCCTAACTTCATGTTCTGTACACACTAAGATTGCTAAAAGTCCTAACTTCATGTTCTGTGCACACTAAGATTGCTAAAAGTCCTAACTTCATGTTCTGTGCACACTAAGATTGATAAAAGTCCTAACTTCATGTTCTGTGCACACTAAGATTGCTAAGAGTCCTAACTTCATGTTCTGTGCACACTAAGATTGCTAAAAGTCCTAACTTCATGTTCTGTGCACACTAAGATTACTAAGAATCCTAACTTCATGTTCTGTGCACACTAAGATTGCTAAGAATCCTAACTTCATGTTCTGTGCACATTAAGATTGCTAAAAGTCCTAACTTCATGTTCTGTGCACACTAAGATTGCTATGAATCCTAACTTCATGTTCTGTGCACACTAAGATTGCTAAGAATCCTAACTTCATGTTCTGTGCACACTAAGATTGCTAAAAGTCCTAACTTCATGTTCTGTGCACACTAAGATTGCTAAAAGTCCTAACTTCATGTTCTGTGCACACTAAGATTGCTAAGAATCCTAACTTCATGTTCTGTGCACACTAGGATTGCTAAAAGTCCTAACTTCATGTTCTGTGCACACTAAGATTGCTAAGAGTCATAACTTCATGTTCTGTGCACACTAAGATTGCTAAAAGTCCTAACTTCATTTTCTGTGCACACTAAGATTGCTAAAAGTCCTAACTTCATGTTCTCTGCACACTAAGATTGCTAAGAGTCCTAACTTCATGTTCTGTGCACACTAAGATTGCTAAGAGTCATAACTTCATGTTCTGTGCACACTAAGATTGCTAAGAATCCTAACTTCATGTTCTGTGCACACTAAGATTGCTAAGAATCCTAACTTCATGTTCTGTACACACTAAGATTGCTAAAAGTCCTAACTTCATGTTCTGTGCACACTAAGATTGCTAAGAGTCCTAACTTCATGTTCTGTGCACACTAAGATTGCTAAGAGTCCTAACTTCATGTTCTGTGCACACTAAGATTGCTAAGAATCCTAACTTCATGTTCTGTGCACACTAAGATTGCTAAGAGTCCTAACTTCATGTTCTGTGCACACTAAGATTGCTAAAAGTCCTAACTTCATGTTCTGTGCACACTAAGATTGCTAAAAGTCCTAACTTCATGTTCTGTGCACACTAAAGATTGCTAAGAGTCCTAACTTCATGTTCTGTGCACACTAAGATTGCTAAAAGTCCTAACTTCATGTTCTGTGCACACTAAGATTGCTAAGAGTCCTAACTTCATGTTCTGTGCACACTAAGATTGCTAAGAGTCCTAACTTCATGTTCTGTGCACACTAAGATTGCTAAGAATCCTAACTTCATGTTCTGTGCACACTAAGATTGCTAAGAGTCCTAACTTCATGTTCTGTGCACACTAAGATTGCTAAAAGTCCTAACTTCATGTTCTGTGCACACTAAGATTGCTAAGAGTCCTAACTTCATGTTCTGTGCACACTAAGATTGCTAAGAGTCCTAACTTCATGTTCTGTGCACACTAAGAATGCTAAGAGTCCTAACTTCATGTTCTGTGCACACTAAGATTGCTAAGAGTCCTAACTTCATGTTCTGTGCACACTAAGATTGCTAAGAGTCCTAACTTCATGTTCTGTGCACACTAAGATTGCTAAGAATCCTAACTTCATGTTCTCTGCACACTAAGATTGCTAAGAATCCTAACTTCATGTTCTGTGCACACTAAGATTGCTAAGAGTCCTAACTTCATGTTCTGTGCACACTAAGATTGCTAAGAGTCGTAACTTCATGTTCTGTGCACACTAAGATTGCTAAGAGTCCTAACTTAATGTTCTGTACACACTAAGATTGCTAAAAGTCCTAACTTCATGTTCTGTGCACACTAAGATTGCTAAGAGTCGTAACTTCATGTTCTGTGCACACTAAGATTGCTAAAAGTCCTAACTTCATGTTCTGTACACACTAAGATTGCTAAGAGTCCTAACTTCATGTTCTGTGCACACTTAGATTGCTAAGAGTCCTAACTTCATGTTCTGTGCACACTAAGATTGCTAAGAGTCATAACTTCATGTTTTGTGCACACTAAGATTGCTAAAAGTCCTAACTTCATGTTCTGTGCACACTAAGATTGCTAAGAATCCTAACTTCATGTTCTGTGCACACTAAGATTGCTAAGAGTCCTAACTTCATGTTCTGTGCACACTAAGATTGCTAAGAATCCTAACTTCATGTTCTGTGCACACTAAGATTGCTAAGAGTCCTAACTTCATGTTCTGTGCACACTAAGATTGCTAAAAGTCCTAACTTCATGTTCTGTGCACACTAAGATTGCTAAAAGTCCTAACTTCATGTTCTGTGCACACTAAAGATTGCTAAGAGTCCTAACTTCATGTTCTGTGCACACTAAGATTGCTAAAAGTCCTAACTTCATGTTCTGTGCACACTAAGATTGCTAAGAGTCCTAACTTCATGTTCTGTGCACACTAAGATTGCTAAGAGTCCTAACTTCATGTTCTGTGCACACTAAGATTGCTAAGAGTCCTAACTTCATGTTCTGTGCACACTAAGATTGCTAAGTGTCCTAACTTCATGTTCTGTGCACACTAAGATTGCTAAGAATCCTAACTTCATGTTCTGTGCACACTAAGATTGCTAAGAGTCCTAACTTCATGTTCTGTGCACACTAAGATTGCTAAAAGTCCTAACTTCATGTTCTGTGCACACTAAGATTGCTAAGAGTCCTAACTTCATGTTCTGTGCACACTAAGATTGCTAAGAGTCCTAACTTCATGTTCTGTGCACACTAAGATTGCTAAGAGTCCTAACTTCATGTTCTGTGCACACTAAGATTGCTAAGAGTCCTAACTTCATGTTCTGTGCACACTAAGATTGCTAAGAGTCCTAACTTCATGTTCTGTGCACACTAAGATTGCTAAGAATCCTAACTTCATGTTCTCTGCACACTAAGATTGCTAAGAATCCTAACTTCATGTTCTGTGCACACTAAGATTGCTAAGAGTCCTAACTTCATGTTCTGTGCACACTAAGATTGCTAATAGTCGTAACTTCATGTTCTGTGCACACTAAGATTGCTAAGAGTCCTAACTTAATGTTCTGTACACACTAAGATTGCTAAAAGTCCTAACTTCATGTTCTGTGCACACTAAGATTGCTAAGAGTCGTAACTTCATGTTCTGTGCACACTAAGATTGCTAAAAGTCCTAACTTCATGTTCTGTACACACTAAGATTGCTAAGAGTCCTAACTTCATGTTCTGTGCACACTTAGATTGCTAAGAGTCCTAACTTCATGTTCTGTGCACACTAAGATTGCTAAGAGTCCTAACTTCATGTTTTGTGCACACTAAGATTGCTAAAAGTCCTAACTTCATGTTCTGTGCACACTAAGATTGCTAAGAATCCTAACTTCATGTTCTGTGCACACTAAGATTGCTAAGAGTCCTAACTTCATGTTCTGTGCACACTAAGATTGCTAAGAGTCCTAACTTCATGTTCTGTGCACACTAAGATTGATAAAAGTCCTAACTTCATGTTCTGTGCACACTAAGATTGCTAAGAGTCCTAACTTCATGTTCTGTGCACACTAAGATTGCTAAGAGTCCTAAATTCATGTTCTGTGCACACTAAGATTGCTAAAAGTCCTAACTTCATGTTCTGTGCACACTAAGATTGCTAAGAGTCCTAACTTCATGTTCTGTGCACACTAAGATTGCTAAGAGTCCTAACTTCATGTTCTGTGCACACTAAGATTGCTAAAAGTCCTAACTTCATGTTCTGTGCACACTAAGATTACTAAGAATCCTAACTTCATGTTCTGTGCACACTAAGATTGCTAAGAATCCTAACTTCATGTTCTGTGCACACTAAGATTGCTAAAAGTCCTAACTTCATGTTCTGTGCACACTAAGATTGCTATGAATCCTAACTTCATGTTCTGTGCACACTAAGATTGCTAAGAATCCTAACTTCATGTTCTGTGCACACTAAGATTGCTAAAAGTCCTAACTTCATGTTCTGTGAACACTAAGATTGCTAAGAATCCTAACGTCATGTTCTGTGCACACTAAGATTGCTAAAAGTCCTAACTTCATGTTCTGTGCACACTAAGATTGCTAAGAGTCATAACTTCATGTTCTGTGCACACTAAGATTGCTAAAAGTCCTAACTTCATTTTCTGTGCACACTAAGATTGCTAAAAGTCCTAACTTCATGTTCTCTGCACACTAAGATTGCTAAGAGTCCTAACTTCATGTTCTGTGCACACTAAGATTGCTAAGAGTCATAACTTCATGTTCTGTGCACACTAAGATTGCTAAGAATCCTAACTTCATGTTCTGTGCACACTAAGATTGCTAAGAATCCTAACTTCATGTTCTGTACACACTAAGATTGCTAAAAGTCCTAACTTCATGTTCTGTGCACACTAAGATTGCTAAGAGTCCTAACTTCATGTTCTGTGCACACTAAGATTGCTAAAAGTCCTAACTTCATGTTCTGTGCACACTAAGATTGCTAAGAATCCTAACTTCATCTTCTGTGCACACTAAGATTGCTAAGAGTCCTAACTTCATCTTCTGTGCACACTAAGATTGCTAAGAGTCCTAACTTCATCTTCTGTGCACACTAAGATTGCTAATAGTCCTAACTTCATGTTCTGTGCACACTAAGATTGCTAAAAGTCCTAACTTCATGTTCTGTGCACACTAAGATTGCTAAAAGTCCTAACTTCATGTTCTCTGCACACTAAGATTGCTAAGAGTCCTAACTTCATCTTCTGTGCACACTAAGATTGCTAAGAGTCCTAACTTCATGTTCTGTGCACACTAAGATTGCTAAGAATCCTAACTTCATGTTCTGTGCACACTAAGATTGCTAAAAGTCCTAACTTCATGTTCTGTGCACACTAAGATTGCTATGAATCCTAACTTCATGTTCTGTGCACACTAAGATTGCTAAGAATCCTAACTTCATGTTCTGTGCACACTAAGATTGCTAAAAGTCCTAACTTCATTTTCTGTGCACACTAAGATTGCTAAAAGTCCTAACTTCATGTTCTGTGCACACTAAGATTGCTAAGAATCCTAACTTCATGTTCTGTGCACACTAAGATTGCTAAAAGTCCTAACTTCATGTTCTGTGCACACTAAGATTGCTAAGAGTCATAACTTCATGTTCTGTGCACACTAAGATTGCTAAAAGTCCTAACTTCATTTTCTGTGCACACTAAGATTGCTAAAAGTCCTAACTTCATGTTCTCTGCACACTAAGATTGCTAAGAGTCCTAACTTCATGTTCTGTACACACTAAGATTGCTAAAAGTCCTAACTTCATGTTCTGTGCACACTAAGATTGCTAAAAGTCCTAACTTCATGTTCTGTACACACTAAGATTGCTAAGAGTCCTAACTTCATGTTCTGTGCACACTAAGATTGCTAAGAGTCCTAACTTCATGTTCTGTGCACACTAAGATTGCTAAGAATCCTAACTTCATGTTCTGTGCACACTAAGATTGCTAAAAGTCCTAACTTCATGTTCTGTGCACACTAAGATTGCTAAAAGTCCTAACTTCATGTTCTGTGCACACTAAGATTGCTAAGAGTCCTAACTTCATGTTCTGTGCACACTAAGATTGCTAAGAGTCCTAACTTCATGTTCTGTGCACACTAAGATTGCTAAGAATCCTAACTTCATGTTCTGTGCACACTAAGATTGCTAAGAGTCCTAACTTCATGTTCTGTGCACACTAAGATTGCTAATAGTCCTAACTTCATGTTCTGTGCACACTAAGATTGCTAAAAGTCCTAACTTCATGTTCTGTGCACACTAAGATTGCTAAAAGTCCTAACTTCATGTTCTGTGCACACTAAGATTGCTAAGAGTCCTAACTTCATGTTCTGTACACACTAGGATTGCTAAGAGTCCTAACTTCATGTTCTGTGCACACTAAGATTGCTAAGAGTCCTAACTTCATGTTCTGTGCACACTAAGATTGCTAAGAGTCCTAACTTCATGTTCTGTGCACACTAAGATTGCTAAGAATCCTAACTTCATGTTCTCTGCACACTAAGATTGCTAAGAGTCCTAACTTCATGTTCTCTGCACACTAAGATTGCTAAGAATCCTAACTTCATGTTCTCTGCACACTAAGATTGCTAAGAGTCCTAACTTCATCTTCTGTGCACACTAAGATTGCTAAGAGTCCTAACTTCATCTTCTGTGCACACTAAGATTGCTAAGAGTCCTAACTTCATCTTCTGTGCACACTAAGATTGCTAAGAGTCCTAACTTCGTATTCGAAAGAAAATGACATTTTGGTAATAAGGTCGTTGGAGTTGATTCGTTATAGTTGGCACATTGCAATGGAGACAGCTTAAAACAATAAGAGGAGGGGTGAGATATGTATTCTTTATTGAAACCTTAAAAACCCGAAGCAAAAAGAGATTCGTTTTATCCTGCCTTACCAGAATGGCATGATTAACTGCAATAACTACAATAAGCTAAACATGTTAGGCCTGCAGTGCTGCTGTGGTGCATGCGCTATTGATTTGTATATTTTTTAAAGCTATATTAACGAGGATATGAACAATAACTGGTAAAGGCTTGATGAATATTTCCCTTTGTTTTTAATGTAATTTTCACCAAAAAAAAAAAATCCAGAAAAAGAAAGAGAAAGAATGTGGAAAATGGTGAGCAGGAACGGATGAGTAACAAAAACAACTTTAAGAGCAAAATCATTCCCTGATGAAACAGTAAAATTTACTTAGCTCAGCCTCGGGGGAAATAACTCATTCTTCTGAAACAGAACTCGGTCCATAATGTTGGCCTCACGGTGTGGCAACCCTCGAGGTTTCGCATGTTGAAGCGAGAAACTTAAGGAGGTCGGTAAATATGAGTACTTGTAATAACAAAGACCATGGATGGTAACTAGGAATCAATTGTATAGCGTTATTTTGAGTGATGGGCCTTCACTAATCCTGTCGGAAGCAGAAGGAAGAAGTTTTTTTTTACTATTTAAAATTAAAGTGACTATACCATTGTAGTTCAAGTTGGTGTCATTTTCTCTAGCTGCCCTCCCTTTTTGTTGTGGCTGCTTTTCAGTGTCACTCTTAGGTCAAAGAAATAACTTGATTAATATTATTATATGTGTGTTTGCATTTAATTTAAAACTAGTAAAATAAATTCGGCAGTTAAAAAGACCTCCTCCCAATAAAATTCCCCCCAGAATATAGGGTTTGGCGATGTAGCAAAGGATAGTTTTGAAGTTAAACCCCCTTGAAAGAGAGTATTGAAGTTAAACCCCCTTGAAGGAGAGTTTTGAAGTCTGTATTATATAAGATTGCACTAACTCTAGGAAGAACCTATTCTGATGTTTAAAATAAAAGACCAAAAAATGAACTAGTCGTAATGAGTATTGATGACATAATTGTATGTAATTGTATATATCTGTGTGTGTGCTAAAAGATCGTGGGAAAATATTACGCCCAAATTTAAGACCTGCCCATGATATAATAAGAAGTTAGTTATAGTTTCATTTCTATTGCAGTATACAGAGGTAACACATGGAATTTATTAATGAGATTACTTCGGGGATTATCATATTATGATTATAGGCTACCCGCTAGATACACTGGCGGATCCAGAACTTTGGAGTGGGGGGGGCGATTTTTTTCCAAACCCTAACCCTAACGCCCAGTAAACCCTAACCCTATGCATAAACGTGCGTACAGCATATATATATATATATATATATATATATATATATATATATATATATATATATATATATTCGATATATGAGAATAAAATAAGACTGTTTCTCAATCTTCGGCGAAAAAAACAGAAAAAAAAACAAGCTCTCTTGCAAGCTTGGGGGTCTGGGAGAGCGCTGTAAGCTTCTTCAGTGGGGTTCGTGGCGAAGCCCCGACGCCCAAAAGCGTTTTCTTGCATTTTTCTCTGCAGAAACGCATTCTCCTGACATCTACAGCTCATTATTTGCCAGTGGGATTCGGGGCGAAGCCCCGACGCCAAAAGCGTTTTCTTGCATTTTTCACGGCTGAAACGCATTCTTCTGCCATCTACAGCTCATTATTTATTAGTGGGGTTCGGGGCGAAGCCCCGACGCCGAAAGCATTTTCTTGCATTTTTCACTGCTGAAACGCATTCTCCTGACATCTACAGCTCATTACTTATTAGTGGTGTTCGGGGCGAAGCCCCGACGCCAAAAGCGTTTTCTTGCATTTTTCACTGCAGAAACGCATTCTCCTGACATCTACAGCTTATTATTCATCAGTGAGGTTCGGGGCGAAGCCTCGACGCTAAAAGCGTTTTTTGGCATTCTTCACTGCAGTGACGCATTCTCCTGACCTACAGCTCATTATTCATTCTATTATAAAGGACCTTTTGAATAATGAGAAAAATATTCTAATATGAATTTATAGTCCCTTAATACATTGCAAATAAAACCGATTTGTTCTTTGAAAAGATTAGATACCCCACATATTTAGATTAAGGTTTTGAGGATAGCCGCCGAAAAAAAAAAATTCGATTAATAATATTCAATAAAATTCTAGCATAAATTGTGAGTTATAGTCCTAAATTTATTTAACTAGAAAAATATGAGATAGAGTAAATGTTGGAAAAAGTCGACTAGGAAAAGATTATCTGGCTTTTGAACTCATCTCAACCGTGACTGTTATAGTGAAAAATTTCGTTTGAAAAAGTCTTTCTTAAAATAGTTATGATAAATTCATGTCAAATTACACAAACTCTGTCTGGAAAGGGGAAGGGCGGTAAAATGAAAACGATTAATTCTCGCTCCTTTTTATTATTTCTGCTATTGATTGCATTTTGCATTAAAGAAAAGGGGTTGGGCGACTCGATATAAGAATTTACTTTATAGCATATATAAATTATATTAGTGACAGATTTTTTTTAATTTTGTAATTTCTTACTATAATACAAAAAGAAAAAGTATTGATTTGTTTGATGGGGGGAAGGTGATTGCATGTATCGCACTTCCACCTGTTTATATTATATAAATATTCGACTAATTTTGTTCACATACTATGATTTCTCCATAAAAGTAGGACCGCCCCCCCCCCACTCAAAGGGTTTAGATGGGAAGGGCAGTGGAGGTATTCACTCTTCCCCTTCCAATCGGCCAACAGGTGAACGAAATTATATAAAGACCGGTTAAAATACCAATAACAAGTTTTAATCATATAGATATTTAATTGATTCTGTTAGCAAGCTGTGATTTATACAAATAAATAGGACCGCCCCCCCCCACTCGAAAGTTTATGGTGGGGGGGGGGCGGATTGATGCCATCGCCCCCTCCCGACCCTACCAAATCGGCCAACAGGTGAACGAAATTATATGAAGACCGGTTAAAATACCAATAAGAAGCTTTAATCATATAGATATTTAATTGATTCTGTTAGCAAGCTGTGATTTATACAAATAAATAGGACCGCCCCCCCCACTCGAAAGTTTATGGTGGGGGGTGGGGCGGATTGATGCCATCGCCCCCACCCGACCCTACCAAATCGGCCAAAATACTAGAAAGGGGGGGGGCAAAATAATCTAAAAAATAGGTTGACATATAAATAATTAGTATATATTATTAACATAAGTAATAAATTCGGATACAAATTGTGCGAATTCTATACTACAATTCGTCCGCCCCCCCCCCGAACCTTCGGGGGGGTCGGCCGAGTGGGGGGGGCGATCGCCCCTACCGCCCCCCCCCCCTGGATCCGCCAGTGGCTAGATATAAAGGAAAGTAAGAAACTGTCTTTGTAACTTTGTTTTTTAGTTTTGCATGTAGCTCAGAGCTCTACTGACACTACTGACACTTGTCAGCTTTTCATTTCCAATATAAAAGAGTTTTCTATATGTATGTTTATTGCATTTTATTATAAGTCGTTCAGAGCTGCAGATGTAAATCGTTTTATTTTTCTATTCATGACAACAACTAACAACCACAACCAGCTGGATTTACCTTGAGGCAACATCAGGTCTAGCCTAGGCACACAAGCAAGTGGTTAAAGAGATATATTCAATCATTTTGAAGAAAAAGCAAAGGACAAATTGGGTTTGGTTGATGACAAGGGCTCTATATCTTAAAAAGCCTAGTGACATATCAAGTATAAATCCAGTCTTGACTGCAACTAGTCCATCAAGCCTGAAAACTTCACCACCAAAACGATGTCAGGAAAAGAAAAAGGCTAGGGACATGACCACAAAAAAAAATAGACAAAAAAAAAAAAAAAAAGACAAGCCAAACATCACAGGCTTCATCAGGTCTCGCACCTAGCTACTGACCCTCGGCTACTTGTGCCCACGACACCTCCTAACAACGAATGATAAAATAAGTCATAAAAAAAACAAAAAAACAAAGACCCAGTACATAACAAACCGCCACTATTGTTTACATAAGTACAATAATAAGATCATACCTAGACACTCTTGTCCTTGACTGTGCAACCCTAGTACATATAAAGGCAAGATAATGTAATACCAGGATGAAGGCAATGTAAACCTACAAGTAGGTTCTCAATTGAACGTAGAACTTATACCAATGTTTCAAACAAGGAAATCCGTGTCTCTAGTGAAACTCTCCATTTTTGTTTTAACTATTGATTGTTATCGTATACTCTCAGTCTCGATGCTGCTTTTTGTTTCAGAATCAAATGACAATTTGAGATTAATGACATTTCCAGTCAAGTTTATGAACAACGTGGAAGCAGCCTAAGCAGTTTGAGTCAGATCTAGGTAGCAGTGTCTAAACACGAAGATTGTTCAGTGCTAGATAATAATCATGGGCGTAGCCAGGGGGGGGGGTTCAAACCCCCCCCCCCCAGAAATGAAATCCCCCCCCGAAGGGGGGAGTCGGAATTTAGTGACTGATTTTTTGCTTTGATTTTGTTTATTTTAGGTGAGATTTTAATACTAAACCATCACTTGCCCCAGCACAACCAAAGACCCCCTACCAGGGGGTTTTGAGTTTAAAACCCCCTACCAGGGGGGATCGATTTTAAAAACCCCTACCAGGGGGGGTTCGAGTTTAAAACCTCTACCAGAGGGGTTCGAGTTTGAGGATAAAAATACATCTTCAGTGTAAGAAAAAAAAAGCAAATTACGCACTCAAAATGTTATGAGCGTTGCCAAAAGGGGTTTTGAGTTTAAACCCCCATTCAGAGGGGTTTGATGCTAAAAATACCTCTTCAATATAAAAAAAAGCAAATTACACACTAAAATTATTTGAGCGTAGCCAATCCAATCGGGGGTTTTGAGTTTAAACCCCTCTTCTACAGATGGCTTTTTTTTTAAAGTTAAAACCCTTCCAGATGGTTTTGAGTTTAAGATCCCTCTAAAGAGCATTTTGAGGTGGAAAACCCCCAACAGATGATTTTGACGATAAAACTTCCCTTTTCGATATAAAATCTAAAGCAAACTACAGACACTTAATTCCAAGAGCGTATTCAAGAGAGGTTACACATTTTTACCAGTGGCAGGGCTCCATTAATAAACTGCAGTGAATAGTCATCTGCCGAAATTGAAAAACACTAAATGTGGCTCAACAAAGATGGCTAAGACAGATTTTAGGAGTCAGTTATAGAGATCGGGTCTAAATCAAGGAAATCCTATGCCGAACTGGGAGTCGACCCCTTAGTAAGATTGTGCGAGAGCTACGCATGAGGTTTGCTGGCATGTTCTCCGACAAAATGAATTGCGCATAAGAAGAGTTGCAATGATATCCTAGTACAATTTAGCGCCACACTTTTATGGAGGTCTTCAGAGCAGGTTGGAAGAGGCTTCAGACATTGCCAGTGACAGATTTTTGTGGAAACATCTTGCCGCCAAAAACGACGAACGGCGCGGGAGGGTCTAAGTCAGTAAGAATAGCAGATTAGGTTTTTGAAATAGCTGGATAATACACTGTAGATACCTCAAAATATGCATTTTGTTAGCTTTCAATACAGGAAAAAATGCTTGGCGGCGAAGCTATGCCCCGCGCTCGCGGAGCTCCCGGCGCTCCCCAGACCTCCTTGCTAGCAAGCAAGGGGAGTTTACAATTTTTTCACTAACTCCAGAAAGTACCTATTTTAGAGTAGAAAGAATGAAGGGTCAGAGGCCACGTATACATGGAGGTCCTCATGGTAGGTGGGAAGAGGCTTCAGACATTACCAGTGACAGATTTTTATGGAAACAGCTTGACGTCAAATGCTCCGAACGCGCGGGAGTCAGTAAGAATAGCACATTAGGTTTTTGAAATAAAACTTTTTAATAGCAGGAAAATGCAGTGTAGATTCCTCAGAATATGCGTTGGCTTTCAATACCAGAAATAGTGCTTGGCGGCGGGGCTTCGCCCCGCGCTGGGGGAGCTCCTAGCGCTCCCCCAGACCCCTTTGCTAGTAATGGCGGGGAATCTACAATTTTATGGAAACAGCTTAACAGCAAATGCGCCGAACGGCGCGGGAGGGTGTAAGTCAGTAAGTATTGCACATTAGGTTTTTGAAATAAAACTTTTTAATAGCAGGAAAATGCACTGTAGATACCTCAGAATATGCATTTTGTTGGTTTTCAATATCAGACATAGTGCTTGGCTGCGGGGCTTCGCCCCGCGCTGGGGGAGCTCCTAGCGCTCCCCCAGACCCCCTTGCTAGTAATAGCGGGGAATCTACAATTTTTCCACTAACTCATGGAAGAACCTATTCTAGGGCACAATAAACGTCTTCCGAAAGAATGAAGGGTCAGAATGTAATAAAGATTATGTACACACACACACATAAATACATATAATTTTTTTTCCGCGGTTGGGGGGGGGGTCGGGGGGGGGGGGAGAGAAAAAAAATCCCCCCCAACCCGCCCCCCCCCGAAAAAAAATCCTGGCTACGCCCATGCTAGATATAGATGTATAAATGTATTCAGAGTTAAAATTATTAAACCGAGATAGACATAAGAAATATATTACAGAAATGAAGTCAAACTAGATCTGTAGTCACGTAAAAATACGACTTTAAAATATCACATTTCTCTCTCTCTCTTTCCCTCTCTCTCTCTCTCTCATTTCTTCTCTACTTCAATGCCTCTCTCTCTCTCTCTCTCTGCCTGATCCATGAATATATTGATGTAAAATAAAATGTAACAGTTCTTGGCTAAAAGCCATCTAGAAATTAATGTATAATAGAAATAGGAATATCAATTTATTTAGCAGACAAAAACGTTTCTAATTATGAAACAGAAAGCAAAAAAAAAATAAAATCCATAAACAAGAAAATTCGGGGAGGCAGGATTTCCTCACCAACTCAGAGGCGGCCCATGTTAGTCTGTTGAGATACAAAATCGCCCACCTAGACAGGTTACTGACATGTTGTACATAAACCACTGAAAAAAAAAAGAAAAAACTAGGCTTATATTAAGTGTATCAATTCGCTTGGATCAGTCATGTAATTAAATTTGTAATATGTCTAGGCCAACAATAATACATTTGTACTATTAGAAATATTTCTTCAAATTGTTTTTTTGCTTAGAGTATTTTCCTGCTCTTAAGTTTCTCACTACGCTATGATCCTATCACTGGTCTGAAGCAGTTGGGAAGGGGTGATGGAACAGAAAGAATTGGGAATCTGGAACGTCGCCTTTTAAATGTATTCAATTAACAAACAAAAAAGTGAGCGACCTTTAACTCGATGGCTAAGGCCTCCTCAAGCTTTATGGTAACCACTGTGCCTGGTAGCTACTTAAGAAAAAGGTTTTATAGTTATTTACAAATTTGTTTCAACGAACACTAAGGTGTACTAATTCAACGTACAACCACTTTATCAGTCAAGGAAAATGTCTTTGCCTAGTTCGAGATAGAAAGCAAAATAATTAATTACCAATAGTTAATTTACTAATTTATTTATTTTGATTCTTGTGTTGGAAGGTAAAAGAAATAATTGTGCAAAGTTCCAACTTGATCCGAGATTGGCTGTGGGAGAAATAACGTGTACAAACATTTTACCAGACAGACACAGTGAGATGATATAAGCTTTGTAAAAAAAGAGAGATTTCCAATGTTTGTGATAAGCCACATAGAGCTACATATCAATATCCAGTTGGTCTGCAACAATTTAAATGACCTTCTATTGTAAACGATTACAGCATGAAAAGTATTCCCTTCAAGAGTTACGTAATAACACGTAAAGGGAGGGACAGTGCATTTATTTAAGCCCATATTGTTTTATAGATACTCTCCCAGTGGGAGAATAAGAACATTGTACACAAAATGTATGATCAAATCTACATTTAGTATTTTTTTATTCTATTCAGCTCGTTTTGTCATACAAATATAGAGTGAAATAAATTCAAAGAAACTTCTATGTTCCTAGTTATGTTTCTATTTACTAAATCTGAGTAGATGAGATCAATCCTCAACCAAACATCTATTTACAAATCAGCGTGTGTATTCTCCTATAACAAATAGGATGATAAAATGTTTTAACTTGTGCTTCAGTGTATCTTTGCAGAGCTTACAAAACTCAATCCGTCTGTCTATCTGGCTGTCTGTCTGGGTGGATTCTTTTACACTTTTTTTCTCCTATTTCCCATTCTAAGAAATTTTGCTCAGTTACTAATTGTCAATGACAACACACTAATCTATCAAAAAATTTATTTAATTGGTAAATTAATATGTGGTAATTAATTAATTATCTTTTATATAGAAAAGGGGAAAATGAAACTTGTAATATTGAAAGATATAGCACCATTTGAAGGGTGGTCTCGCTGAGTTAAATTTAAGCTTTGTTGTTGTTATTTTTTAGATATTTTGCTTGTTATTTTGACCAAGCTTCTATCAACTCACTTTGTCTGTCTGGAATCTTGCACTTGTTATTTCTCCCACTCCCCATTCTAGGATCAAGTTGAAACTTTACACAATTATTCATTGTTGATGACATCACACGAATCAATGAACAAGTTCAAATTTAGACTCAAGCAACTTTTTTTTTTTGAAAAGGCAGCACGCAAACCTTCTCCCCGATACTTCCGCCAACCCACTGGCCCACAAAAGTGATTAGACCAGAACTCATTGAGCAGGCTATAAGCATGAAAGTTGCTTTAAACAAAAACAATTAATAAAAAAACTTTTCCAATAGCACACGTTTATTTTTAACGAATGTCTACTAAAAATAAATTACATCATTGATTCAAAATAACTGATGCATTGTAAAATGTTTGGTGTGTAATATTTTACATGTTTCGCTTGCTCCTTCGGAATTGAAGATAATCTACTTCCTAGTCCAAACCTCCAGCAGGACGACGGGGGATAGTAGCGGACAGGATATGAACCTGGACCATGATAAGTTCGAACGACACTCCAGCGCGCCAATCGCACGACCAGACAGCCACCCTGCACGACCAGACAGCCACCCTGCACGACCAGACAGCCACCCTGCACGACCAGACAGCCACCCTGCACGACCAGACAGCCACCCTGCACGACCAGACAGCCACCCTGCACGACCAGACAGCCACCCTGCACGACCAGACAGCCACCCTGCACGACCAGACAGCCACCCTGCACGACCAGACAGCCACCCTGCACGACCAGACAGCCACCCTGCACGACCAGTCACTGCAGTCAGCCACCCTGCACGACCAGTCAGCCACCCTGCACGACCAGTCACTGCAGTCAGCCACCCTGCACGACCAGACAGCCACCCTGCACGACCAGACAGCCACCCTGCACGACCAGTCACTGCAGTCAGCCACCCTGCACGACCAGACAGCCACCCTGCACGACCAGACAGCCACCCTGCACGACCAGTCAGCCATCCTGCACGACCAGACAGCCACCCTGCACGACCAGACAGCCACCCTGCACGACCAGACAGCCACCCTGCACGACCAGACAGCCACCCTGCACGACCAGGCAACCACCTTGCACGACCAGACAGCCACCCTGCACGACCAGACAACCACCCTGCACGACCAGACAGCCATCCTGCACGACCAGACAGCCACCCTGCACGACCAGGCAACCACCTTGCACGACCAGGCAGCCACCCTGCACGACCAGGCAACCACCTTGCACGACCAGACAGCCACCCTGCACGACCAGACAACCACCTTGCACGACCAGACAACCACCTTGCACGACCAGGCAGCCACCCTGCACGACCAGACAGCCACCCTGCACGACCAGACAGCCACCCTGCACGACCAGACAGCCACCCTGCACGACCAGGCAGCCACCCTGCACGACCAGGCAGCCACCTTGCACGACCAGACAGCCTTGCTCTTTTAAAGAAGTTTTTCTTTTTATATTTTACTTGTTTAATATTTAAATCCCTTTAGCTTTCTTAAGAATGTTTTTCTTGAGTTGCAGTCCTAGTGAGATTTGTATGTTGTTAATATCACACTGGCAGCATACAGTTTGTTTACTGTTCTATCTTCTCTGTAACTACAGACACATTATGCCATATTTCTTCACGAAAGTTGATTGTATTATTCGTTTCATATTTTAATATTTAAACAAAAATGAGAAGGACGATGTGGGCCGTCAGTAGTTTTCGTGTTGTTTATTCATTTCTGAAATTATTTATTTATGGGGGCGCGGTGGCTGGATGGTTAAACGTTTGGCTTCCAAACCTGGAGTTCCTGGGTTCGAATCTCGGTGAAGACTAGGATTTTGAATTTCGGGACTTTTAGAGCGCCCCTGAGTCCACCCAACTCTAATGGGTACCTGACTTTAGTTGGGGAAAGTAAAGGCAGTTGGTCGTTGTGCTGGCCACATGACACACTGCTCGTTAACAGATGGCCAAAGAAACAGATTATTTTAACATCATTTGCCCTATAGACAAGGTCTGAAAGGGGAACTGTACTTGAATTATTTAGTTAAGAACTAATTCTTTTTTTAAAAATTCTAATTTCTTTTCATAAATTCTATTCTATTCTCTCGTACCCCCTCCCCTTTCCAGTTTTCCAACACACACACACACGCGCGCGAGCGCGCACACACACACACACACAAGCGTGTATCTGCCAGTGGACGAGCCAGAAATAGTAGAGAACAGACAAGCTCAGTTGATCAAATAAAGATCTTCATCTAGTCTTGTTGTGATTTGTTTTATTTGTAAGAGTTTGATTTTTTTCCATAGATTTATGTGTGTATGTGTGTAGCTTGTTTTTCTAGGGATTATTTTCGCTTTAGATGTTTTTGTTTATTTGGTGTTGTTTCGTTTCGTTGTATCTTTAGCTTGAGTTTTATTGTGTGTATCTGTTTTCACTTTTGTTGGCTATTTTACATCTGAGATTATTGCTTGTCTCTTGTCTATTTTCGTTGTTTAATGATTCAATTAAACGAAAGTAGGCTTTTGTGACAAGGGGAAAACTGTTACTGGTCAATACTAACAACCTTTACAATGTACTAGAACTCGCGACATTTAAGATTTAGTTTTGTCTAGTTTAGCCTGCCCTTAAAAGACCTACTTAATCCTAGAAAAGAAATGTCACCCCGGGCTAAAAACAGGGAAAAAAACGATGACCCACGTCAAGTCCATTCACTTGATGATTTCTCAATTATTAAAGAAACGGGACGAAGCTAGTTTCAGAAAATAGAACAGCTAGACTGTAGGCCTACAGGTGATCTGGGAATTGTGAAATGATGCGTTGTTCTGCCAGAAAGAAAAAAAAAATAACCTAGGTCCACTTTGATTTGTATCTTTCGTGTTTCCAATGAAAGATAAAACGTTTGACCAAAGTCTTATTATTCAAACTAGAAAACAAATAATTTGATGCAATACATTGTCTCTCAGAACTACTGGTCAATAATGGAAAGAAATTTAAAAAAAATGCACGTGTTTTGTATGAATAACATGGAAAGAGATTGCAAGGTTCTCAACACAACTATCAACCACGGGCCTTTTCAGTACCCAACCAAAGGTTTAGAATTCGCTTCCAGGACTAAGAGGATCAAGACTTTTCAGTCTGGTACAAAGTTTCTACACGTTATTTCTTCCACACCCAATCACGGATCTAGCTGAAATTTTGAACAATTATTTCTTGTACCTGACAACACAAGAATCAATAAAAAAAAAAAAATTAGCTGATTAACTATTGGTGATTAATTATTATTTTGGTATCTCAAACATGGGAAAAAATAGTACTTGAATGAGGTGGTGGTATATGCTGAATTAGTCCCCTTTAAAGTAAGTTTGAAACTTGAAACAAACAATAGATTATTTGATGATTATTTGTATTATATAATCTTCTTATTTTATACGCACCTAACTAGCTGAGTGGTTAGAATGTCGGATGAAGTCATGAGTTCGAATTCAGGTCCCTTTGTTTTATTTTTTATTTTATTTATAAATGCTTTTAAAAAAAACGATTACGGTAAAATTCACTTAGATATTCATTCACATATTATTATTATTATGTTAGAAATGAACTAGTATTCATTCTCTGGCGAAGCCAGGGTCGAGTTTCGATAAAGGGAAACAAAATTCATCGTAGTCACTTTATCAGTTTCCACCGAGGAATTTTTTGGTCTTGTGGCAGGTCTGCAGCAGTACCGCCCTCTGACAGGCAACGAGGATGTTCCCAGGAATGTTAAGGGCCTTGAAGGTATCTGTAAAGTCAGTTGTTATTATCCCCTCGGTTGATATAACAATGGGGTATATTGTTGTTTTAGATAATTTCCATAAACGCTTAATCTCCAAGCCAAGGTTCCCATATTTTCGTTGTTTTTCCAGCTCAGTTTTTTTTAGCGGCCCCCGTAAGGGGAAAAATCCGCTATTAGGTTTGTGCAAAATGTCCGTCTGTCCGTCTGTCCGTCTGTCTGTCTGTCCGTCTGTCCGTCTGTCACACTCAGATCTCGAAAACTAGAAGAGATATGAAAAATATTATTTCATCATTAAATGCAGCTTAAAAAGTTTAGGTGCAACGGCTACTTTTGATTTTTTAAAAGCAAACCGTTTAATTTATAAAATTAATTATGCAAGCGATTTTTTCATAAAAATACACCAATTCTAAAACAATTCTAAAACAATTACGTAAATGTAAGGGAGGCAATGTTACAATATGCTAACAAAGATGGACAATTTTTGTGTATTTTCAGTATCACTAAGTCAAATATATTTTAAAAATGTACAGGAAATGTTAACAACAAATATAAATAATAGTTAAAGATGTTTTTTTCTGGTCAACTAGCTGCTAAAATTAAAAGAAAACATTTCTGTTTGTTTATAAAGGCTAATAATGCACTTTGTATGTAAATATCACGCACATTTTTTAATGGACTTTTTATGCGGCGATTTTCGTGCAGTAGCGTAACGTCGCAACATGATCCAATGCTAAATCAATTCCTTAAACTTTTTTAAAAAATCAGATTTTATTTATTTTTTGTTTAGTGCCCCCATCCGAATAAAAGAATATTATTTTTGTGCGTTTTGTCTGTTGGTCGGTCTGTCCGTCACGATTAGATTAACAAACCAAAATAGAGGCTATTGTAAATCTGATTTAACCTTTACTTTTTAATTCAGAAATATTGCAATAGTTTTAAGTATCTATAATAGATTGTTCCGGATTTTTTGTGAAAAACAAATCAATGCCAATGAATATTTGTTTGCTCTTCTAACTTATATTAGATTTTATTTCCATGCTTAAACGTTGCAAGAAACACATGATCTTTAATACATCGTTCCGGTTTTTTAATGTAAATAGCAATATAAATGCTAAATAAAAATATCTATAGTGATTTATATTTCATTAACTATAAAGTTGTTTCGGATCTTGTTTTATAAAAAATAAATTATGTCAAATGGTTGTTTAAAATCTCATAATTGACTAATATTACACTTATATTCTTTGACACTACGTCACTATAGTTTATTTATCAATATCAATTGTTTCGAATTTTTAACTTAAAACAAATGTATGTCAAATAATTTTATTTTTTTCAAAAATATCGACAATAGGTTATTCAGGATTTTAAAATAAGAAAGTAATTTACTAGAAACGATTATTGAAAATCAATTTTTAGACTTATTTTACAGTTAATTTTCTTGCCGAAACATAATAAAAGTTGTTTAATCGGTAAAGAATGTTCCGGATTTTGTTTCGAAAAAGAAATCGACCTACATTACTTTAATTTTCTTACAAATCGTCGCCAAAAATGATCCGAATTTTATATGAAAAATCTAATAACGCTAATAAATGTTTGAAATCCCTCTCCTAATAAATAAAACAAATAATTTTCTCATTTACAAAAATTGGTTGTTCCGGATTTGTTATGAAAAATAGTTTAACTCTATTTATGTAAAATCGCACTTCTCTCTTACACTACATTTAACTTAGAAAACGTTAGAAAATCCAATTATCGTTAATATTATACTCCGATTTTTAAGGAAAACAACTTCCTAACACCAAAGTATGGTTTGAAAAATCTCCATAAGACTATGGTAGATCTAATTTTCATAACAGACCATCCCACAAATTTAATTAACGGCATTTGATTAATCTGGAATTCTTATTTTCTCTCACTATAAATATATAAACATCCGGAACAATCTATTATAGAAACTTAAAACTAATGCGATGTTTCGGAAGGGAAATTAAATTTTAATCAGATTTTCAATAGCTTTTAGGCTTTTTTTTTCTCGCTATTAACATAACGGACAGACAGACTGACAGACAAAACAAAAAAAAGCGTCTTTAATCCTTATATATATATAAAGTCTATCGAGCCCATCAAATGAAATGCTAAAAGAACAAACTCGGTGCACCAATGTCTATGATCCCTCGAGAAGCTTCTCGTATAGATGACATTTTTTAGTCTAACTAGGACGTGTGACGCACTGGCGGATCCAGGGGGGGGGGGGCGGTAGGGGCGATCGCCCCTTCCACTCGGCCGATCCCTCCCCCCCCCCCGGGGGGCGGACGAATTATAGTATAGAATTCACATAATTTGTATGCGAATTTATTACTTATGTTAATAATATATACTAATTATTTATATTTCAACCTATTTTTAGATTATTTCGCCCCCCCCCCCTTCTAGTATTTTGGCCGATTTGGTAGGGTCGGGAGGGGGCGATGGCATCAATCCGCCCCCCCCCCCACCATAAACTTTCGAGTGGGGGGGGCGGTCCTATTTATTTGTAGAAATCACAGTTTGCTAACAGAATCAATTAAATATCTATATGATTAAAACTTGTTATTGGTATTTTAACCGGTCTTTATATAATTTCGTTCACCTGTTGGCCGATTGGAAGGGGAAGAGAAAATACCTCCACCGCCCTTCCCATCTAAACCCTTTGAGTGGGGGGGCGGTCCTATTTTTCTGGAGAAATCATAGTATGTGAACAAAATTAGTCGAATATCTATATAATATAAACAGGTGGAAGTGCGATACATGCAATCCCCTTCCCCCCATCGGACAAATCAATACTTTTTCTTTTTGTATTATAGTAAGAAATTACAAAATTTAAAAAATCTGTCACTAATATAATTTATATATGCTATAAAGTAAATTCTTATATCTAGTCGCCCAACCACTATTCTTTAATGCAAAATGCAATCAATAGCAGAAATAATAAAAAGGAGCGAAAATTAATAGTTTTCATTTTACCGCCCTTGCCCTTTCCAGACTGAGTTTGTGTAATTTGACATGAATTTATCATAACTATTTTAAAAAAGACTTTGCTTTGGAAAAGTTATAATTCAAACGAAATTTTTCAATATAACAGTCACGGTTGAGATGAGTTCAAAAGCCAGATAATCTTTTCCTAGTCGACTTTTTCCAACCTTTACTCTATCTCATATTTTTCTAGTTAAATAAATTTAGGACTATAACTCACAATGTATGCTAGAATTTTATTGAATATTATTAATCGAATTTTTTTTTTCGGCGGCGATCCTCAAAACCTTAATCTAAATATGTGGGGTATCTAATCTTTTCAAAGAACAAATCGGTTTTATTTGCAATGTATTAAGGGACTATAAATTCATATTAGAATATTTTTCTCATTATTCAAAAGGCACTTTATAATAGAATGAATAATGAGCTGTAGGGCACGAGAATGCGTTATTGCAGTGAAGAATGCCAGAAAACGCTTTTAGCGTCGAGGCTTCGCCCCGAACCTCACTGATGAATAATAAGCTGTAGATGTCAGGAGAATGCGTTTCTGTAGTGAGAAATGCAAGAAAACGCTTTTGGCGTCGGGGCTTAGCCCCGAACCCCACTGATTAATAATGAGCTGTAGATGTCAGAAGAATGCGTTTCTGCAGTGAAAAATGCAAGAAAACGCTTTTGGCGTCGGGGCTTCGCCCCGAACACCACTAATAAGTAATGAGCTGTAGATGTCAGGAGAATGCGTTTCAGCCGTGAAAAATGCAAGAAAACGCTTTTGGCGTCGGGGCTTAGCAACGAACACCACTAATAAGTAATGAGCTGTAGATGTCAGGAGAATGCGTTTCAGCCGTGAAAAATGCAAGAAAACGCTTTTGGCGTCGGGGCTTCGCCCCGAACCCCACTGATAAATAATGAGCCGTAGATGTCAGAAGAATGCGTTTCTACAGTGAAAAATGCAAGAAAACGCTTTTGGCGTCGGGGCGAAGCGAACACCACTAATAGGTAATGAGCTGTAGATGTCAGAAGAATGCGTTTCTGCAGAGAACAATGCAAGAAATGCGAGAAAACGCTTTTGGGCTTCGCCCCGAACCCCACTGAAGAAACTTACAGCGCGCTCCCAGACCTCCAAGCTTGCAAGAGAAAGACTGTTTTTTTTTTCTGTTTTTTTCGCCGAAAATTGAGAAACAGTCTTATTTTATTCTCATATATATATATATGCTGTACGCACGTTTATGCATAGGGTTAGGGTTTACTGGGCGTTAGGGTTAGGGTTTGGAAAAAAATCGCCCCCCCCACTCCAAAGTTCTGGATCCGCCAGTGGTGTGACGTAATGGATTTTTTTTCCTTTGACGTCATATGGAGTTAATTCTTTAAATGAAATGCTAAAAGATCTCACTCGGTGCACCGATGTCTATGAACACTCGACAAGCTGCTCGTATAGAAGACATTTTTTAGTCTAACTAGGACGTGTGACGTAATGGAATTTTTTCCTTTGACGTCATATGGAGTTAATTCTTTAAATGAAATGCTAAAAGAAATCACTCGGTGCACCAATGTCTATGAACACTCGACAAACTGCTCGTATAGATGACATTTTTTAATCTAACTAGGCCGTGTGACGTAGTGGATTTTTTTCCTTTGACGTCATATGAAATAAATTCTTTAAATGCTAAAACAACTCGGTATAGTAATGTTTATTAAACCTCGTATTGTGACTCGCATTTTAAAGACATAATAGCTAGATTTAGATCTAATCTAGATTTTTTGCACTAGATCTAGATTTTTTTTTTACACTAGAGCTAGATTTTTTACACTAGAGCTAGATTGTTAAAACTAGATTTAGATTTCAGTTCTAATTAAAATCATTATAGAATCTAGATCTAGAATTTCTAGTTTAGAATGTTTGTTGTTTTACATGGACGACGGGGAATAGAAACGGGCAGGGTTTGAACCTGGGACCATCGATGAATCCAAACGACAGTTTAGCGCGCAAACCGCACTACCAGACAGTCATGATTTAGACTAGATCAAGATCTATAATTTTAATTTCTAGGCTTAAAGTGTAGATTTTATTTCTAAAGTCTAGATTGTCAATATGTCAATATTGCAATGTTATAAAATACTAAAACTAATCTACTATTTTAATATTTCATATTGCAATTAGTCTATTAATTGATTATCTAGTGTTTTTTTTTAATATAAATCTTATCTAAATTACATCTACATTATCCCAAATATATATTTTAGATATAGATCTAGTAGACATAGATATTAAGAGTGCTAAATTAGTAGTTTAATTTAGGTAGATCTTTATCCTCATTCTAGTTCCATTTAAATGAAAATGCTCAATTATCTAAAAATCGCTCTTCTGACGTATTGTACATATCCGGTAGTTGTATTCCGTAATGTGTAGGTATATTATCAATAGTAGGCTATTAGTTTGTAACCAGTTTGTCATTAGATTAAGAGCAATGCCTGGTCGTGCGGGTAGCGCGCAGGACTGATTATCTCTACGGTCTCGGTTTCATACCCTGCTTGATGCCATCCTCAGTCGACCAGTGAATATGCGGATCCGACAGGGATCCGTCTCCCACTGGGGCCGCCTCTGAGTTTGTGTGGCAACACAAACTCTCTTTGTAATCTTGTTTAAATTATGAGATAGTGGTACGGCGATGTCAATAATGGTAGTGGCTTTTTCTTTTTTATCCATGAGCAGCAAATCAGGGCGATTAAAATCTACCGTTTTGTCAGTCAAAATAGGTACAAATCTTAGTATCGTAGATGATCCGTAGATTCGAGAGCCTCTTATGGTGAGTATTTGTAATAAGGAGTAGTATCCTTACCGATCAAATTGTGTGTCAAAGCATGGTCCCAGCATTCGTGTCCAAATCGGGCTCACATAAGCCCTGGTAAAATATTAATTGCTTTTTTTTTTATAAAAGCCGATTTAAACAATAGAATCGAAAAAGATACAATGTTTGCATTGGAAGTCTTTTGGAAAATATACCGATATACCCGACTTGTATCTCGGTAGGTCATTTACCATACTTCTCGATTTTTTTGTTGTTGTACTAAGTTTGTCTTAGTGGGGGAAGTGGGCCCAACAAGATATTCATGAACCCTGGCCCACTGGTACTTTGCTACGCCACTGTTCAAGGCCTCTTGTCTATTTAGTTTCGCAAACCAGTCATCAATGCTGTCTACCATGTTATTCATTTTTTTAAGTGACGGGGTGTAAACAATGTCCGATCCCGGGCGTGCATTTAAAAACATTTCATTACATTAGTAAACGCTTGCAAGCAAAAAATAAACGTGATTGTGATTTAGGACAACCATACAAAATGCTAGACTACCATCAAAACGTCTTTCAAAAACAGTGAAAATCAACTCTAACGATCTATGCCCAGGACGTAAGACATCAAGTGCATCAAATATTCTCCCTGCAAACAAAAAGTTTCTTCTGCCTATCTTAATTTTCTTCCGTGCTTTTTGTTTCTTCTTCATTTCTACGCTCTTACCGCCATCTCCCCCAATTTTTTGTGTTATAACGAGGACTCTGGCTCTGCCTTTTTTTTCTTTCGTATTTATCCTATTATTTAAAAAAAAATGAACGAAGGTAATTTCCATAATATCCATTACAGCAACGTGTCTCTGCCCATTAGAAGCTGTCGTATTTTTTTTTGTCAAGTAAAGTTCGGTATCAGGTTTGATTTAAGAGATTACATATTGTGTTTATAGACACTATAGACTCCAGAGAAATGCAAGCATGGTCTATACACTGAAAGGGTGATGGTTACTGGTTCCTGGTCATTTCATCCCCGATCACTTCATCCCCGGTCACTTCATCCCAGGTCACTTCATCCCCGGTCATTTCATCCCCTGTTCTTTTATCTAATAATTTTATCTAACAAAATAGTAATTGTAAAAAATCATGAAATCAGCAATATTTAATGTAATCATTTTTATTTACATCACAAAAAGTATATCTCATTAGATAAGAATAAATTAAATGACATTACAAACTATAAAAATTTAACATGTATAAATATAGAGGTAATGTAAAAAGTTTTTTTTTGTGTTCACCTGCATCAGTGGTTCCCAGACTTTTTTGTCCACCTAGCAGAAAAAAAAACTGAATTCAAACCTCTTCTGCCATGCAGCTATACCCAAACAGAGGTTTCATGAGTTAACCCGGAGGAAAAATAAGGAGTCGGCGACTCTTAGGTAGTTTGCAGCACACAGCCTACACCCTGTCTGAGCCTGCGACACCGTTGATCCCAAAAAAAATACATAAGAAGCTTTTAATGTTATAAATCATACCACCAATGTGCCCTTGATCTATATTATTGCTTAAAGAAATTCGTTTAATAATATCAGCTGTCGGTTTGTGTAAAAAAGTTCTTAAAAATTCGTCTGATAAAATCAATGTTTTACTAAGAGTGTTTTCCTATTTGGCTATAGGTAAAGAGATATTGTAGAACACTCACAAAACATCATCTTCTCTTTATGATGTTCAAGAGAGATTTTGTGGGTCTGTTCTGAACTTTATCTTTGAATGTTCGAGAGCTTTTTAAACCTTTATCTTTTTATCAGGGTGACATCGTCTTAAATGATCCTCCAGCGTAATTGGTTTCATATCGTCATAAAAGTCACTTAGGCAACCGCTTGTTTAACAAGGAATGAATGAATCCAAACTTTCATGTAATCAACGCGCTGTACAATCTGCATTTCTTATTTGTGAAACACTATTTACACGTAGACAAAATGAAGCTATTGAAATAAGTATTGAAAAGAAATGCAACAATTTTTCATTTGAATCTCTGTGGCATTTTACGTCTCGAGAGACCATCTTTTCCCTTTACAACTTCTTGTGTGACTAAAGAGGCCAATCATTGATACACAACTGCAATCGCAGGTTGGGTATATATAATCACCAGACGCCGTTGCATTTTCACCCTTCTTTCTGCTTCTGTTCTGCAATCTGTGACCCTTCCTTTATGATCTCTCTCCATGTGGATCTGTCCAGTGCCACCTCTTCCCAGTTGCCAGTGTCGATTTTGAAGAGCTTCATGTCGCGTTTGCATACATCCGTATAACGTAGAAGTGGGCGACCAGCGGCTCTCCTGCCTTCTATTAGATCTCCATACAGGATGTCCTGTGGAAGTCGACCTACTGGCATTACTACTGCTGCTGATAACAGAGCGGATGTCCTGGCACCCTGCTCTTTGTAGCACTTCCTCATTGGTTATCTTATTTTAAAGATCCGCCTTAGGCATCGGAGGTGGAAGACATTCAGCTTTTTTTCCTGCCATGAGTAGGTTGACCATGTTTCACTTCGGTACAGCAAGGTGCTCAACACACAGGTCCGGTAGACTAGGGCTTTTGTACTGCTAGTCAGCAATATTCTGCAACCGTGACATGGTGGCCATTCCCTTGGCTATCCTGTTGTTTATATCTTTATCCAGTAGAGTGTTGTTGGATATGATGGAGCCAAGGTAACAAAAGTGATCAACAATTTCTAGTGGTTGGCCATTAATGCTTACTTGAGGTGCAGTGTTTGTGTTTTGGACAAGTACCTTAGTCTTGCTTTGACTGATGTTTAAGCCGAACTTCTGACAAGCAGCAGATAGTTTGTCAACCAGAGACTGTAGCTGAATATCAGAATCAGCCACAATAGCTGCATCATCAGCATATAGGAGTTCCCTGACGAGTAGCTTCCTAACCTTGGTTTTTGCCCGCAGCCTTGATACATTAAATAGTTTTCCAGAGGATCTTGTATGGAGAAACACACCTTCGTTTATGTCGTTGTACGCATAATGTAGTAGACGGAGTAGGTGCGAGCACACATCCCTGCTTGACACCACTGCAAACCTCAAAAGGTGCTGATTGGGCTCCATTGAATTTGATAGTACATTTAGTTTCCTCATTTGAATAGCAGGATAAATATTTAAAGGATTAACTAAGGTACAAATCATATTTGTGTAGGACGAGCCGAACCGCGGCGTAGCATACGCACCCCACCCCTCTTTTTTTCTTAGCCTCTAGTCCAGTGTTTCTCAAACTTTTTTGTCTGGCGGCACAGTAAAAAAAAACTACAAAAGTTTCGCGTCACACCACGAAGAGCAACAGTTGTTTTATAATAAAAAGAAAAAAAAATATTACCTGTTTTTAAGTAATATATTTAATATTAAGGGTGTGCCTGTTTTTGAGAGCAAATGTGATCTAATCGAGGCTCCAGAGTCGACAAACAAACTCACATTTCATCGTCTATTGTAAGAAGTCTCTCTCTTTTCTTAGACTTGATTTCAGTCCACTGGCGGATCCAGAACTTTGGAGTGGGGGGGGCGATTTTTTTCCAAACCCTAACCCTAACGCCCAGTAAACCCTAACCCTATGCATAAACGTGCGTACAGCATATATATATATATGAGAATAAAATAAGACTGTTTCTCAATTTTCGGCGAAAAAAACAGAAAAAAAAAACAGTCTTTCTCTTGCAAGCTTGGAGGTCTGGGAGCGCGCTGTAAGTTTCTTCAGTGGGGTTCGGGGCGAAGCCCAAAAGCGTTTTCTTGCATTTCTTGCATTGTTCTCTGCAGAAACGCATTCTTCTGACATCTACAGCTCATTACCTATTAGTGGTGTTCGCTTCGCCCCGACGCCAAAAGCGTTTTCTTGCATTTTTCACGGCTGAAACGCATTCTCCTGACATCTACAGCTCATTACTTATTAGTGGTGTTCGGGGCTAAGCCCCGACGCCAAAAGCGTTTTCTTGCATTTTTCACTGCAGAAACGCATTCTTCTGACATCTACAGCTCATTATTAATCAGTGGGGTTCGGGGCTAAGCCCCGACGCCAAAAGCGTTTTCTTGCATTTCTCACTGCAGAAACGCATTCTCCTGACATCTACAGCTTATTATTCATCAGTGAGGTTCGGGGCGAAGCCTCGACGCTAAAAGCGTTTTCTGGCATTCTTCACTGCAATAACGCCTTCTCGTGCCCTACAGCTCATTATTCATTCTATTATAAAGTGCCTTTTGAATAATGAGAAAAATATTCTAATATGAATTTATAGTCCCTTAATACATTGCAAATAAAACCGATTTGTTCTTTGAAAAGATTAGATACCCCACATATTTAGATTAAGGTTTTGAGGATCGCCGCCGAAAAAAAAAATTCGATTAATAATATTCAATAAAATTCTAGCATACATTGTGAGTTATAGTCCTAAATTTATTTAACTAGAAAAATATGAGATAGAGTAAAGGTTGGAAAAAGTCGACTAGGAAAAGATTATCTGGCTTTTGAACTCATCTCAACCGTGACTGTTATATTGAAAAATTTCGTTTGAATTATAACTTTTCCAAAGCAAAGTCTTTTTTAATATAGTTATGATAAATTCATGTCAAATTACACAAACTCAGTCTGGAAAGGGCAAGGGCGGTAAAATGAAAACTATTAATTTTCGCTCCTTTTTATTATTTCTGCTATTGATTGCATTTTGCATTAAAGAATAGTGGTTGGGCGACTAGATATAAGAATTTACTTTATAGCATATATAAATTATATTAGTGACAGATTTTTTAAATTTTGTAATTTCTTACTATAATACAAAAAGAAAAAGTATTGATTTGTCCGATGGGGGGAAGGGGATTGCATGTATCGCACTTCCACCTGTTTATATTATATAGATATTCGACTAATTTTGTTCACATACTATGATTTCTCCAGAAACATAGGACCGCCCCCCCACTCAAAGGGTTTAGATGGGAAGGGCGGTGGAGGTATTTTCTCTTCCCCTTCCAATCGGCCAACAGGTGAACGAAATTATATAAAGACCGGTTAAAATACCAATAACAAGTTTTAATCATATAGATATTTAATTGATTCTGTTAGCAAACTGTGATTTCTACAAATAAATAGGACCGCCCCCCCCACTCGAAAGTTTATGGTGGGGGGGGGGGCGGATTGATGCCATCGCCCCCTCCCGACCCTACCAAATCGGCCAAAATACTAGAAGGGGGGGGGGCGAAATAATCTAAAAATAGGTTGAAATATAAATAATTAGTATATATTATTAACATAAGTAATAAATTCGCATACAAATTATGTGAATTCTATACTATAATTTGTCCGCCCCCCCCCCCCTTCGGGGGGGGGGGGGGGATCGGCCGAGTGGGGGGGGGGGGGGCGATCGCCCCTACCGCCCCCCCCCCCCTGGATCCGCCAGTGTTTCAGTCAGTGCTCAAAATCCAAACTCACAAAACCATGAAGATGCAAATGGAAGAATTATTTTGATTGCTTTTAAACTGATTGCAGGATATAACTTGTTGATTGAAATCTAATACACATCCAGGCTTTTCTCTGCAAAACTTGACTTAAGAACGGCATCGTTTCTTTAAATCAATGAGCTTCTCTGCTTCTTCAGTTGTCAAATTTGTAGCTTCATTGTTTCCAAATGGATAACTGACCCATCCATATTCATTACTTCCAACTGTTGAAAATTAATGCCACAATGCTGACTGCAAGTGTGTCAAAGTGTCCAGAATTTCGGGGTTGATTTCTTTAGTTGAAGCACATTCATTGTAAGTAGGAAAGCAGTCGAAGACTCCTTTCGAGATCTTACTTTGCCACAAAGACAATTTTTCACCAAATGATTCAGTTTGAGGATGCAGTGATGATGGTTTCCGATGGTCCTTGAATTTAATTTGTTAATAAATCAGAGAGAAACGTCACATTAACCACCAGATCTCGTCATGAATAGAAAATCCAAAGTCTTTTTTTTTCAGCCTCCAATAATGAAATCAGCTCAGCCTTGAGTTGGACGGCGCGCTTTTACAGTTTTCTCCTGGAGAGCCAACGAACGTTGATGTGATACAGGAGACATTTCTAGTCTGAATCCATTGCTTCACAGAGCAGAGAGAAAAGTCGGGATGCAAGCGGTCGAGATTTGATGAAGTTTACAACTTGAATCACTTGATCCAGAGCAGACATCAAATCTTTCGGTAAAGATTTGAAGGCAAGAGCTTCTCTGTGGATCATGCAGTGAACAACTAATACATTTGGATTTTCTTGACGCACAAGAGTGAAGAATCCTTTTCTATTTCCCTGCATGGAAGGACAGCCATCGGTGCAAACGCTGACAGTTTTCCCACTGTAGTTTGAATAGCAAAACATTTTCGTTCACCACTTTGAAAATATCTTCGCCTTTGGTCGTAGTTGGTGAGTCTTTTCAAAATAAGAATTCGTTGACACATTTTTCATCCTTTATGAATTGAATATAGGCTAGCAGCTGGGCTTTGCCACTAATGTCTGTGGATTCATCAATTTAAAGAGTCCACAGCAGAGACACGTCATCGTCAGTCCCGTCGAAGTGTTCGCAGATTTGATCTTGTAAATCTGACGATAAGTCTTGACTTGACTTATATCATTTGACAAAGGAACTTTTTTAACTTTTTCGGCGGCATCGGGTCCTATGATAGTTTCAACAACTATTGCTAAAGCTGGTGCAATGACTGATTCAGCCTCTGTGTGTGCTTTCTTTTGTTTGGCTAATAACTGAGCAACCTTATAACTTGCAATCAATCCCTTTTCTGGCAGCTTTAGGTAGTTCGTAAGTGTCTTAGCTTGTTTATTTTGTTGAGCCCTGATGTTTTCAAAAGTATTTCTTCGGTTGCGCTTTTACAGCTGGATATTTAGTTTCCAAGTGTCTCTTCAATTTGCTTGAAACAAGCGCCTCATTCGACAGAGTTGCATTGCAGATCAGACAGAATGGCAATGGTTCAGAAGATATGAAACCATATCCGATGTAATCTTCTTTGTACCTTCGTTTGGTTCCTTGCGTTTCATTTAACGCTTTCGCAGTTTCATTCTTGCTAACGTATTTCTCCATGGATAACAATGAATAAGGCTTATTATTAATTTGTTATTATTAGCATACAACTAACCAATTTACACGAAACACATCGCTTATTATTATCGTTACCAATTCGAGAACTACTGTGCGTCTGCTAAGGCGGCCAACATTTTATTCATTATAATAATATATGTATAGTGGACAGCTCCATAACCTGAATAGCTAACACCCCTTTCCGTCATAATGGAAAGATCCACTACTACTACTGGTCATTGCAAGTGGAAATGTCATCGCAACGTAAAATAAAAATTTAATATTAGGCAGACCTGTGTAACGCTGCACGTGTGGCGTTCTAAAAACTCCCGCGGCACACCTGCAAATCTTCGGCGGCACACTAATGTGCCGCGGCTCACAGTTTGAGAAACACTGCTCTAGTCCTACTTGCAGAAATGAAAGAGTTATCTTTCCATGACTTATTCATCGAGGTGTCCGCATGGTTGGGCCACGAAGAGAATTTTTATATTTGGAATGGTGAATCTCTTATTATGAAAAACATTATGCTACCATATACATTAACATATTCATGTACTTGACATGAAAATTCAAGGCAATCAAAGCTGGTTCGGTCATAGTGTTATACATACTCGCTGTCAAAATCATCTATAATAAGGGTACAATACTAATATAATTACAAAGAAAGATTAGATGATCGACGTCAAACAACAGACCGACCTTTGTCTTGATTTCTGCTAACGATAGCTTCTAATTGGGAACGCTAAACATAGCAGCGTCCTAGAGACACCATTTAAGGGACATATAATGATTTAATATTTAGGAAAAAAAAAAGATAAAATACAATACATTGCAATTTCTAGTTATTTATTAATTAAAATAAGAATAAAAACTTAATGTAAGAAAAAAATTCTGGTACCGATACAAAAAAATCGAACACTGTACCATACTGTAGGCCTACCTTTAGAAGGAGAGCCATTGTTCTACGCAAGTGCCTTATGATAATTAATGTTGGCCTAACTGAAACTCGGGGTTATTTGTACGTAGCCTAGAGCTACTTTGAAGTAATTTAATATGTACTCTGAAAGTTAAATCTACAATTTTTAAATTCATTATTTTGTAAATTTTTCTTTAAAATGTTGAGCTTTGTATGAATGAAAACATCTTATGTGTTTTAAAATATTAGTAGTAAAAAGAAAGATCATGTTTAATGTTAACACTATATTTAATTTGACCTTAAAACTTCTAATAAATTAAAAACTCATGGAACTCTTTCCAACAGTTATCTACCTTTGAAGGAATGACCTTTCGGTTTTTTAATTTTCGTAGTTCAACGACATAGAGAACTCTATATGTTTTTTAATAAGAAAATTGTCCATTTTGTTATCTTTTTTATACTGTGAATAGTCCAAATGACATAATATTACTAAAATGTTCGTTTTTATTCTTCATTATAAAAATTTTACAAGAAAAATTTGTTTGTGTGTTTATTGTTACAAAATTTAAATTTTAGAAATTGGGCTACTCACATTTCTATTGTTAACCAATATTACTTTAACTAATTTATTTATATAAATAAACAAAAGATGTTAGTAACAGTGGACACATTGGAGAGAATGCACATGTATTTTAAAACGCAGTTTATATAAATCATAGGGGAAACGACTGCAAATATGAGGCAAATATAACATTATAGGCCTATTTTGAATTTCGGTATTCCCTTACTCCAACAGGTACCTGACCTTAGTTGGGGTAGGCAAAGGCGATCGGTCGTTGTGCTGCTTGTTAACCGTTGGCTAAAGAAACATGACCCTAACATCATCTGACCTATAGATCACAATGTCTGAAAGGGGAATTTTACTTTACTCACAGGGTCAAATACTGCTTTCTCAACAACATCTTAGAGCTGGCTATACTCACACACAACTGAACATTAAGTCCACTTGCTTGACGGTAATTTAATATCCTTACGTTCAGTAAAACTAAATATGCTGTTAAGATTATTTCATATTTTAGAAAAGCCTCTATGTACTTCGACTTCAGTCCATTGCTTTGTCGTATTCTTATTATATAATACAGACGTTACTTCAAACAAGAAGATGATTACGTCCTACGCGTTATGCATCTAGTCATGCATGTTAACCAATGACTTAAATTCTGCCAAGTCACTGGCTTTCCTGGCTAGCTCAGGCAACCCATTTCATGCTCTAATAGCACTAGGGAAGAAGGAGTATTTGTACAAATTTGTCCTAGCATATTTGGAACGAGGAATGTGCCTTTATCTTTGTGTCTTTCAGAGTATTTTATTTGATTTTGTTTTTGTATTTTAAGATTATGATTCAGTGTTTTATGTATAATTGCTACTTTACTTTTGATTCTTCTATCCGGCTTTCTAAATTTAGTGAATTTACTAAAGTGTTACTCTAGTCAAATGTGAATATTCGTTTGTTATGAATCTCACTGCTCTATTTTGTGTCTGTTCCAGTTGTTGTTGTTTTTTTATGTTTTCTTGAATTGGGGGGGGGGGGGGTCCCAAACAGAGAAAGCATATTCTATTATGACAGTTTATCATTTATTATAACACCCAGGTATTTTGCGTTTTTAGTGTATGTTACTGGTTTACCATAAATAAGATAAGTGGAATTTATTTGTTTAAGTTTTTTGTTACTCTTAACAACTGATATTTTTCTTGGATTGAAAGACATGCTCCAATTGGATTCCCATTTCTGTAATTCATCTAATTCCCTTTGTAAAATATCTGTGTCTTGTGTTGTTTTTATTTCAATCGTCTGCAAATAATCTGACTTTTGTTCTTGAACTATAATGCAATTTGGTAAATTAAAAATTGTAGTGGACCCAAGACTGTTCCTTGAACTAATGCAATTTGGTAAATTAAAAATTGTAGTGGACCCAAGACTGTTCCTTGAAGTAGTAGGCTACACCTGAGTTTACTGTTATTGGTGTTGATCTAGAGTATTTTAAAGCCATTTATTGTTACAGTTTGTTCTCTCCCTATCAGAAAATCCTTAATCCACTGACGCAATGGACCATCAATGCTAAAATATTTTAGGCCTATTTTTTAAGCAAACTATGGTGGTAAACTTTAAATTGTCAAAAGCCTTGGAAAAAGTCTATATAGCATCTTTATGCCATCTATACAGAAAATTAAAAAATCTCTATAATACATTGCTTTCATTGACCTGCTTAAAGCCTTCAATGATCGATATAGTCAGCAGAGATGGACTCTTTAAAATTTTGCATAATAGACGCTGTCCACTCAAGCTGCTATAGGCAATTAATGCTTCTTATTTACAGGGGCGGACTGACTATAATATATGGGCATTCGGGCAAATATCCGGTGTTCCTGCGCACCCAATTTGGCCGGTAGGGCCACCGAAAGGGCGCACGAATGCCAGTAAAATCAATTATTTTTCTATTTCATTTGAGGACACCAAATTTAAATTCACTTCAATTATCTAATGGATCTCCAAGAGCGAAAGCTTGTAAACATAGATTCTAGATCTAAATCTATATTATAATATATATATATTATTAACATTGGGATTCTGTGTTGACCTGATCAGCATAAGTCTTAAAATTATAGGTAGGTTCCACTTTGACAGTATTTATATAGATCTATCTATATTATAAAGTAGAATGTGAGGTGTATGTATGTATATGTATGTATGTATGTATGTATGTTACTTATAGACATCAAAACCGCTTGACCAATCTTGATAAAACTAGGCAGGAATGTTCCTTGGGTACTAACTTAGACCGTAGTGTATGTATTTAAGCCCTAAAACAAACTTAAGACCCTCAAAAAAAAAAAATAAAGTTGTCCGACTCTATTACAGCTATAGTATTTTATGGATCTAGGCCATGTCTACAATGTTGACATGAGAAAAGATAGAAAGGATTTAGACCTAGATCTAATTTTAAGAAATACACTTTGCGCAGATAGTTTTTTTACTTTGACACATGAAAATACAAAAGAAGATCCATTGATTTCATTATATATTAAAATTAACCTTCAATTTTGTGTTTCAAAAGCATTTTTTACATAAATTAGTTCCTTATATCTGTGACTACAGATTTCCTGACGAACATTCTTTCATTAGACAATACCATAATGAATCGCGTACTAAATATTTATTCGTTTAATTGTTTACTTTATAATCCCATCCCTAAATCTAAAACTCTAATTCAACTCTTCGCACAGATAGTTTTATACTTTAACACATAAACATATTAATTAAAGTCCATTCATTTCATATTTTGATCAAATAAACATTCAAATTTGGTTTTCTAAAGCTACATTCGTTTACGCAAGCTGCGAAGCCGAGTTGAGATAGGCCTAGATCTATATTCATTCATGAATCGCGTACTAAAAATTATTTCGTTTAATTGTTCACTTTATAATCCCATTCATTTAACAAAGCTATCGCTCTTTTCGTTTTTAATAGATAAGAATGTATCGACTTCGGATAAACCCATTTTCGCAAAACTAATTTTATTTTCTTAGCGAAAGAGAAATAACGTGAAAGGATCATTAGCTACGTTTAACATACATCTAAATCCAATCCACTAGATTATTCAAAAGCATTTTTTATATAAATTAGTTCCTGATATCTGTGACTACAGATTTCCTGGCGAACATTCTTTCATTGGACATTACCAAATGGTTACACATTAACACATCTCTCTACTGAGTCTATTCCTACCCTAGGCTTAGGTCTAAAACTCTTATTGAACTCTAAGATGATAAAACTTCTTTACGCAAAGATAGTTTTATGCTTTAACACATAAACATACTAATTATTGTCCATTCATTTCATATTTTAATCAAATTAACATTCAAATTTCTTTTTCTAAAGCATGTTTAATACATTCGTTCGCTGTTCGCTAAAGCTGCGTAGCCGTGTTGAGATAGGCCTATATTCATTCATCATCATGCAAAAAAGTTCACGCATGCGTAGCACAGAATGAACTCTATAAAAGCCAATGTTTAACTCTAGATTAGTCTAGATCTAGATCTATGTCTACATCAAGATCTACTTTATACTTTAACACATGAACATACAAAATTAAGTCTATTCATCTCAAATTTTAATCAAATATATGTAGGCCTACAAGCAAATGTTTTAATTTGAAAAAATGGATTTAAGCCTATTAGCTATTTTGATTTGATAGCTTCATTCACACAATTTTTACATTGACACATTCGCTTTATTACATTATTATTTCGTTTAATTGTTTACAAAACACTCTCAGTGACTATATCGACAGTAATGCGCAAATAAAGACCCGCGGGTCGCGGGTAACATATGTCTAGTATATTATATAGGTTATACTAAATCTGTGAGAGTTACTGCCCCTTCCAAATATATAGACCCAGATTTAGAAGACTAAGTGATATCCGATATCAAAATAAACACAAAACAGCTGATTAATTACACTGATTTGTTAAATTTAGATCTCTAGAAGTGTAGTCTATTGTCTAGATCTAGATTATCTAAATACCTATAAATTAGATTTATTAGTAGTATAAATACTAGATATCTAACTATACCTATAGTCTAGCTAGTATTAGTATTGTAAGTAATCTATAGACTAAACTTACAGTACTTTGAGTGACTTTGAGTAAGTTACAGTCACTACTAACTTTAAACTTAGTAATGTAACTAGTTTAACTAGGACTCTAGAAACTCTAGTAAGACTAGTACTAGTAGATCTACTCTCTACTCATCTAGTCCGGGCTCTAGTCTAGATCTAGATCAAAGTCTAATTCCCCCCTCCCCCCCCCCAAAAAAAATATATCTAGACTAGATTCTATATCTAGATACACATACTGACATACAGAGTTCAGAGTGTAACACTAAAAGTCTAGATTTAAAGTTTTCTTGCACCACCTCCGTGCCTTGAATAACAATAACAGTAAGCTGAGTAATGAGTAAGAGTTAAAAGGTAATTTTATATTATGGCAATTATGCCATTCACCTCCGATCCTGTTTTTTCTGTGGTTTTGCCATAGCCGTAGACAATATAGCTCATAAACCTACACTCAAAAGCTTAAGCATCGCAAATTATTATTAAGTTTTTAAAAAAATGTACCATCACAGACTATATGGTGTTGCTTCTATTACAGCATTGATAAGAGACAGTAAAAACTAAATATTTTTTTAGGCTTTATAATAATTTGTAATGGTAGAGCTTTTGAGAACGAAGAAGAAGAAGAAAGAGAACGAAGAAGGTAGAGCTTTTGAGTGTAGGTTTATGAGCCTATTGTATACGATAAGACCACAGAAAGAATAGGGAGGTGAACAGCATTATACTGTTACCCTATATATTAATATATAGTTTGTAGAAACATAAGTGACCTGATCTGTGTAGACTTATTTTGATATTATGACAAGAACTAGAATCTAGGATAATAGCGATTTCATTAATTACAAACAGAATGAGTCTTATAGACCTACACTGTAGCCTACAGTAGGCTACAGCGGATAGGGTACACTAAGCCAGTTAACTCAGATTCTAACAGTAACTTATAGTATTTGGGCAGACTGGGCTCTATACTCTTTATATGGCCTTGGAAACTCTGAAAATAAAGCTTCATGCAATATCTAGATTACCACTTTAAAAATACTGAGCGCAGGCTGGAGGAGAATATTTTATTTTATGACTGCATAGCCATGTGAAATACTGCATTCCTCCTTAATCTTCAGACTTGAAGATAAGCCTTATTATTATACAGTAATAGTCATTATAATAATACTAATAAAAAAATGTATTTAAACATGTCTGACTTAGTTAGATCTACATGTACATGATCAAGAATATTCTAGACTACATTTAGAGCATCTATTTTTGTAATAATAGATTGTAGATATCAACTTGATCTTGCATGTATACTCAACCCAGAGAAATAGAAATTATTCAGACCTGATCATTATCAATACAATTTAACTTTATTCTAATTATTGTATGTTTATAGGATAGGCTACTTTTTATGTTGTCAGAATATCATGGAAGACATAGAAGATTTAAAAATAATCATTAGCTCTCTCAGAGATGTCTTTATGGAATATTTACGTCCAGATGTCCTTGACATTCTTGCAAGTAAAAGTGAAATGTTAAATTTAAGTTTGAGTAAGTTAACTACATAACATTGCTTATTTAAAGCTGTAGTTATATATATTATTTAATAAATGGCATTATCTTTCTGTCTGTCTCTCTCTGAGTGAAAATTTTGATAGTCAACATATATTTTTTTTTAAATAAAGGTACAATTATCTCATTACATCTAAAAATGTCATCAAAATAAAGTATTTTTCCATAGTAAAGAGAAAGGAGCTTCAATCTTTACATTGCTTTTAAGAGATTTAATTAACTCTAACTATTACATTGTGCAAGTTTCATTATAATGCATGCAAGTTATTTTATCCAGATCACAGATGAGATAACATAGTTTTCCAGAACATTGATTAACTTTTAAAAACAATTTGTAGGCATTTTCAAGTTTTTCCAACCATCAACCTCTTGAAATAGTTTACTCCAACAAAAATGTTTGCTGTCACATGTCATTATTCCCTTTTTGTCCTTCTACCCTCTATTTAAATTACTATGATTGAAGTCATTCTCATCTGGTCGATAGTAAGTCAGTCATATTCATAGTAAGTATGTCACAAACATAGCAAGTACTAGTATTTCAAAAAAAAATTATGGCTGAGTGGTAAAACACTTGGCTTCTGAACTGAGGGGTTTTAGGTTTAAATCTTGGTGAAGACTGGGATTTAGAATTTAAGAATTTTTTTGATTATCCAGAGTTCACCCAAATGTATGGAAAACTGACATTAGTTTTGGAAAGTAAAGGCAGTTGGTCATTGAGATGGCTACATGATACCCTTGTTAACCATTTGCCATAGAAACAGATGAGCTTTACATCATCTTCTCTTTAGATTACTAGGTCTGATAGGGATATTTTACTTTTTCATCTTACTAATGATAATTGTTTTATTGCTTAGATGAACTGGACAATAATGCATACAAAGACACTGCTGCTCAGCAGTCAAACTAGAGAAAACAGAACCATGTTATATTTTAAGTCTCTTTTATCTGTATAAAACTTGATTTGTACAGTGTTGTAGACTAATTGATACAAAAATAGAGAGTCTATGTAATCGACTTATTTGTCTCAAGTTTACAAATGTGTATACACTTCACTTTCAACTTGTACATAATATCTAGTGCCGCATTAGTTATTCTACTAGTTATTTTATTAGTCATCTACAGTTATTTAATTATCAACACATATCTGTACATAACTACAGACTAACTAGCTTATCCATTGGTTTTTGGCTTATCGGGTTAGCTACATGTCAAAATGACATTTGTTTTAATCAGATTTATTGAAAATTTAATTATGTGAGGAGTGTATGTTGCATATTGATACATGGAAAGTAAAACAGAATGTAGAAAATAACCTATATGATGTTTAGAAAAAAATCTACCAAGTAAAATTAAAATAAAGTTGAGTAGGTCTCAGGTCATAATTTCTAATAAAATATAGTGCCATTAACTAATTCTAATTACAACATTTTTCCTCATTTTTTTTTATGTTAGAAAGTCAAATTGAAAAGTACCAAGAAGAATCTAAAGAACAACAGAAAGGCCTTTCAAAGCTATTGGATGACATTTTAGAAGATGATAATTTCTTGCTAGAGTTTATTCAGATTTTACATCAAGATTCTTACAACTCAGGTACGTAAAAGAGCTTTTTTACTTTCCAAAAACAATTCTATACTCCAACTGAATTTGAGTTTGAGAACTATATATATATACAATTGAACAAAAAGAAAGCTAGACAAAGCTAGATTTTAAAAAGCATACTTTCAAATTTAAGCTGTTTAGTTATATTTAAATAACTTTATTTTGTCTTTTAGGTTATACATTTTTTAATGAGGATTTCATATCAGTTTCTGTTGTTTCCTTTTTTAATTATAACTCACACCTGTGGACTTATTTGGGTAAGAAGGTTCAATAAAAATTGTCTCCATATGATGTGACCTAATTATATTATTAGTCTGTACATACTCTAATGGCACTTGAAGTGCACCCTGTCTATAGGATTTAGGCTTCCATACTTAATACTATTGGGCAGTCAAATGATTTAGATTTCCTCTCTTAATTTGTTGGATGTTTATAAGGCAATGTTATTTTAAGACACTCATTACATGGGAGCTATCTGATTTTCAAAGGAAAGCCAACATTGAAATAATGGATACAAAAACAACAACAAAAGAACTATATGATACTTTTATAGATTGCTGATCTTTATTTATGATGAAAAATCAAAAGCATTTTCTAAGCTTTCACTATCATAGCTCCTACATTATAAATTTATTGAAATCTTGCAAGTTCTGGAATTTTGTCCATTGACTGCCTGGCCTTGCTGTATGCATGCTGGACTTCTATTCTGTTGTCTCCAGGGTCCCGGGTTCATACCCTGCTCGTGGACATCTTCCTTTGTCATTTTAGAAACATTGTACATAAATAATGAGATGTTGGATCTAGTGGATCCTCAAAGGATTATAAAGTAAGGGTAAATAATGTAGCAAGAATCAAGAAAGACTTATCTATGACTTTATTGATGGGATTGGCTTAAAATGGAGAGTAGAAAATTCTAGACATTATTCTGGATTTAGTTTTCACATATAAGAATAGGTTCTAACATCTGTTGTCCACAATGAATACAATAAAAATAAGAGTGTCAGAGGCCTAATTAAAGGGAGATAATTGGATGAATATTTATCGTTTATCAACTTGTGTGTGTGACGATACGAAACTTGCATACATAAGTTCATTTTAGTTTTTCCCAGCAAACCGTGAGAAACTTTAATTTTTAACTTAAACAATTATTTTCTTGTCCACCCATAACTAATTTCTTGTAGGATTTATCCCCCCTCGCACGTTTCTCACGGGACGAATCTCGACGTAAAACATTAACTAGCCTCTCCAGGGCTAACTTTTAATTATTGACCGCTGGACAGGTGACCAGCACACAACAAGTCGCTCCGCGGCCTAATAACTTTTCATACCTACCCCCCCCCCCCCCCCCCCCCGCAGGATACGCATCGCTCTAAGAATAGCATTGCACTCGGGCTGGACAGATACATATTCGCTTAAGACTTTACTCTCACAGTAGGCAACGAATATTGACCATAAAGCTGACCTGACGCCTGACATCTCCGGTACATCGATACATGTGAGAAAATCAGCTAGCTTTCTTCCCCACCCGTTAAACGAAAAGTCCCATCTATATATAGAGAGAGACCAAAGCATTCCAAATTAGGCCCGCTAGGATTCACACAGTCTCCTCTGTTAGGAAGTTTAGTTGTGAGATTTCATTAGGGACAAACGGCCTGGTTGCTACCCCTGGTTGCTACCCCTGAATGCTACCCCTGATTGCTACCCCTGGTTACTACACACGATTGCTACAACTACCAGATCTCCATAGAAAGCTGTAACCGAGGCAGACCACACCAGATACCCCCCCCCCCCCAATTACATACCTGTTAGCAAGAAGGCATTGCCTCCTGTCCTTGGCCCTAACATATTGCCCAGTGTCCACAGTGCCCTATACTGCCCAGTATCATCTGCCCAGTACCCGGACCAAACTGTCCACTGCCCAATAGTTATTGCCTAATGCCGACAGATTAGAGCAACCTTCGCAGCAGAAGATAAACTGGTGTTGAGTTAGCACGGCTCTCTACGAGCTAGAGATCACAGCTGAGAGATCGTCCCACTACAACTTAGTCTGCAGCACCAACCTTCTCTATTGCTAAACAGGCAGCGGCCTCACCCTAGAGCCAGCTTGCCTACAGCATAGAGAATATCCCGAGCCGACGTCCTAAGACAGAGCCGGATGACTCATCCTTCTGAGTGCCAGTCCTACGACCGCCAGAAGACGACCCAGGAGCTAGCAGCTAAGAAAAATAAGTAGCAGACATAGGAACATTCTTCTCCTCCAATCACTCAATAATTAGCAATCCATGATGAACAGTTATTTTAGATATTAGCACCTTTACTTCTTTTATTTTCTTAATTATAACTTTATTTAATCATTTATCTCTTGTAAACTTTCATTTATTAAATTATTTTATTTATAAACGTATAATATTGGTCTGTTCTTACTGTTAGTTGCGGTGTGCCTGTACAAAATCTTATATGTGAGCGGGATAAAATTAATAAAATTTCCCCTAGACATAAATAAACAAGCCAAATAATAACTAATTAACATCTCGTCACAGTGTGTACAAATATTTGGAGCTACAGCAACACAAATTCCATGACATGAAATATATTTAATATATGACTTCAGAAATATTGGTTTTTTAATAATCTGTTGTCATAAATGAATAAACCCAATTTCCATCCATCGATAGATAATAAACAAACCTAACTTTTTTTTACACAGATAATCCACATTTGATATCTATATACTACTATACATACATCAACAATCTTCAAATTTTACAAACATTTGTTACAGGTGAATCCCTCTTCATCGCTTCACAGTTAGAAGATGGGAAAGACGTCCAGATAGGTAAAAGTATCAGCCTTTTCCTCCTCTTGATGAATAATGACTGTGTGTTACAACTAACCTGCCAGGATATTTACGACATTATACAGAAACTTATAGCATACAATTTTATTCGTAAAGTAAGTTTTACCTTTTTTGTTTTGACCTGTGTATTAAAAAAAATTTCATTATTTGTAATTATTCTTTATTTTTTTTTTTTTATTTATGATTTTTTTTTCAATAATAATACTTTTATATTCAAGCATATAAATTAAATGTGAATTAAAAGTAATCAGACATCTTTTAAATTCAAAACAGTTACAATAATAAATTTTGATTAGTAATCTTTTTGTTATATTTTGTAGCATGACTACGAGCAATTACAGTGTAAAAAATATAAACCACTTCATCTATTTTTGGAAATGTTTCGATCCATTAAACATTATGAACCGAAGTGGTTCCCAACATTCATCTGTCTTCTTAAAGAAAAGAAACCAAATGTATTTGATTTGAACTCCAATGCAAAAGGTTGGAAAAAAACTGGTAATTGGCTAACATGCTTTTTTTTTTTAATAATTATTTTGAAGTATCCTTTCAATAAATCTCAAGTATAAATATATCAGAGCTTTTCAAATATTAAGGGCAATCAATTGAAAACCTACAACACTATTACTGCATGTCTAATTAATATTTACATGTAGGTCAGAGTGAACAGATGAAATACACATCTCCAATTACAAATTGAAAAATAAATAGCTATGCTTTTTGTTGAAGTTCTTTTTACATAGAACATTTTAACATTCAGTAGACAAAATTGTCTGTCAGGAGATAGATAGAAAATTATAGCACTGTAACATTGAGGAGGTTAAGAGGCTATTAGATAAGGCTCTGAACTGTCCTTCAACAGTCTTGATGGTTCTTGGGTCAAACCCTGCCAACACCATCCCCTGCAGTCCTGTGGGCGGTTTGGGCTTTGACTAATGATGCTCAAGAAACATTTGAAACATGCAAAACAAATTTCAGGATCATCCTGTGAACTTTTCAATGAAAATACCCTTATTCAACTAAATGTAATGCATATTATCTATAAAGCTTGGTTTACTCGTGAAATGTTTGCCTCTGTCTTAAATACCTTCTTTTAAGTAAAAAAAACAAAACAAAATTTTGGTGCCATATCAAAAGTATAAATTGTGAAAATAAAAAATAAAAGTGAATTTTAAAACTGTTCTTTCAATGTGTTGGTTGACCTCATACCTACACCATTAGTAACTTTCTTGTCTTCTTGGAGTTGTATTTGAAATTAGGTGATTCTAAATTGATATCTTTGGCTTTATGAGGCCTATAAATATATGCCATAAATTTTGTGTCTGCACCCTGCGCAAGCATAGCTATTAGTTAACTTCTGCTAAGGTTGGGACATTTTTTTCTACCATGTCTCTATTTCTCTACTAAAGCTCTTTGACAGACTTTACAGACATTTTTCACCAGTGTTCATTTCTAGATTCTTGATGTTTCCATTTCTAGTCATGAACATTTTATTTTGATTTGCATTGTTTAATTGAGACTATTGCTAATGTTAAATTCAGCCACTCACTCTTATGGGTATGGTTTAATCCACAAAAGCCCATGGAGTCTGGAAGCGCATGAGGTGCCCTGACTGCACTTCCCAGTGGTGGAGGCTCTCCAGGCCTGAGCAAGCTATTATAGCACAGTAAGAACAGGCCAGTGTCCTGTTGGCTCATATCTCTCACTGCTATGGCCAAATTTTGATTTATGGCGCCCCTGATGCGGGAAAGAGGAGGAAACCGTGTCTCAGACTTGCTGATCTCCGACTTGACAGGTCTGGGAAACCAAAAGTTCTCGACCTGTATGGTGACATGTATGCACTACGCAAAACAGCAGGGTTTCTGTCCAGGGCTTTTGCAAGAGAGGATTTGAGCCTCTCAAGCCTTCATTGAAATAGAGTTTGATGATGATGATGATGATTGCTAATGTTTAAAATAATAAATTGATAGGATTAAAAAAATAAATTATATCATGCAAGTTAAAATAAATAAAAACTGAATTAAGATGAGTAAAAGCTGAACACTTCTGCTTACATTATAGAAACATTATTTATTTAAATATTTATTTATTTTTGTTTGTGACTTTCTAGCAAGTTCTTCTGTGGACATGCTTGAGGATTTGAAAAACATTACAGCAATTCACAAAGACGTCAACATACCAGACAATGATTCTGTTGTGTCAAGTCTGTCAAGCCTTTCCACAAGTTCAGAAAGTTGTTCCATTTACTCAGATAAAAGTGAAAGTAATTTGACTGGAATTCTTACACCATCTTTTGGTGAGTTACTGATTTTACTATCTTTTAATAAGTAAGTTAATGGTGTGGACCTTGTCCTAAGGGAAGTGTGATCTATGACATAATTAAAGTGTTGTCCATTTTGCAATAAAAGTATGGTCCATTAATCAATAAAATGTGGTCAATTAGGTATTAAAGTGTTGTCCTTGGTTAAGTCAATAAGGTCTGATGGTAAAAAGTGAGGTCCATTTGGTATTTAAAGCATAGTCTATGTTGTAAATCAGTGTGTTCCTAGGGTAAGTTAGTGTGGTCTTTGGGTTAAAGTGTAGTCCTTGAGGTCATTCAAGTATTATCCAGAGGGAGTAAGTATAGTGGATTTTATTAGTTTTCATGGTGACACTTAGCAAACAAGGCCAGGAGCGACATGAAATGTCTTTATATATACCTTTATAATTCACAGCTTTAAGTGAGAGAATAAGTCTAGGGATAAGTCTAGGGATATGGTTTAATTTAGGTTTCTGTGAACAATTTTTCTGAGGTCAAAGGTTAAAACCTCTATTTAACTATAAAAAAGGTCAGTAATTTATAAGATCCTATGGTAGAAAGTTTACAGAGAGAGGAAGAGCAGAAGATGAGATTTAAAAAGTCACAAGCCAGATAGTAGTTGATTGTGGCATGATGTCCTTAGAATGTCTTCAGTTAGGGTTCAATCCTCAATGATTCACATTTATTGTTGTTGTTTTTTAATAAAAGTACAGGATATTTCTTTTAGAAAAAAAATGAGCCTAAATCTCCTGTCTTAACACAAGGTTTAATGATTTAAAAAGTTTAAACAATGGATGTAATAAAAAAAAATAATTTCAAATGCAGCTCAATGTTAACTGTTTTATATCTTATTTCAGTATTACAAGAGAAAAATCTCCTCTCTAAAGTTGCACATCCAGACATTTGGAAAGATCTTGACAGTTTAGGCATTCTGGACTTTTCACAAATCATCTGTGATGATTTCTCTGAAGGTTGTACAGATATGGAGATGGATTCAGGTTGCCCACTGTCCAAAACTGAAGGTAATTTAAACTTTTCTTGGAAATGTTTATTACTGAGTCTTCTTCTTCTTTTAGCCAGCTTTTATTGCTGCTGAGCTGTGAGCTCTTTTGCAGACTGTGCCAAGGAAAACAAGGTTACAAAGACAGTTTGTGTGGAAACACAAACTCAAAATCGGCCCCCGAAGTGGTCCACCCAGGCAGGCTTCAATATTTTCAGAAAGAACATCCAAATAAAATTATGTCAAAGACAAATGAGAGATAAGAATGGAGAGAGAAGGTTGACAGATCTTGTGTAGTGCCCCAATGGTCCAGCAGATCAAAGGATAGGTGCAAGTGAATGCAAAGCTAGATGTGAACCTGGCCTAACTAGTTCCCCTTTCAGACCTTGTGGTCTATAGGGCAGATGATATAAAGCTCACCTGTTTTGTGGCCTACGGTTAACGAGGGTGTCATGTAGCCAACACAACGACCAATCGCCTTTACTTTTCCCCAACTAATGTCAGGTACCCATTAGAGCTGGATGGACTCAGAGGCGCCGAAGGATTCCGAAGTTAAAAATCCCAGTCTTCACCAGGATTCTAACCCGGGACCCTCGGTTCAGAAGCCAAGCGCTTTATCGCTCAGCTACAGCTACCGTGCCTCTCCTGGCCTAACTGAAGTCTTATAATTAATGTAATTGTTTTGAAAATGCTTAATCTCTTATTTGTATCCTCAAAAAAAAAACAAAAAAAAAAACTTCCGCTATTAAAAAAATGTTTCAGGAAAATGAAGTTTACAAGATAACTATTCGTTTTAAATTAGGTCTTAAATGCATACTAATTAGCTTTTTCTCTTTTAAAAACTGCTTGCATAACTGATTTAAAAAATTAGATTTTTCGCTTTCAGGAAAAAAAAAAGGAGCCGTTGCATCAGAACTTTGAATGATCTAAAATATTGTGATTTTGGATTTTCAATATCTTTACTAGTTTACGAGATCTAAATGGGACAGACGGACAGACATTTCACACAAAACTAATAGCGTCTTTTCCCCTTTCGGGGGCCGCTAAAAAAGTGGGCTGTTTTCTTCAGTTGTTCAGCACTGCCATACAGGGTGTTGGTTATGTTGGAGTGTAGTGGAAGTAGGATCTGCCTAAGGTGGATTAGGGAGGGGCATTCAAAGAGGATATGGTTTAAGGTTTCATAAGGGTGGGCGCAGTGTCTGCAAAGGGGGAGTTGTGTGGAGTTTATTTTGTTCAGATGGTAATTTAATAGAGATGTGTGTCCTGTTCTTAGTTGGAAAATTGTAGATTGTTCTTTGCGGGGAGGAAGTTAATACTGTCCAGTTTGTTAGGCATAGTAATTTCTTTATACATGGCTCTGCCTGTGTTTCCTGATGCCCATTGGTTGAGCCACTCCTCTTTGTGATTGTTGACTAACATTGACCTTAGGGTGAGGTAGCTTACAGGTCTGTCTGGTTGTTCCATAGATGAACCTGCCTTTGATAGCTTGTCTGCCTTTTCATTTCCCATGATGCCAATGTGTCCAGAGATCCGCTGTAGTGTGATATTGATATTTAATTTTGATATCATCTGGTGGATTATCACAATTAGTGTTGTTAACTCTCTTGGGCTGTTTGAGGTGTTGCTGTAAGGTGCATGCAGAGTGGATTGGGAGTCTGTAAAGACAACAATATCTGATGGTGATTGCACTCCTTCATATAATTTGTTTTCCCCTATCTGTAGTGCTATGGTAATTGCCTCAATTTCGGCTTGAAAGTTTGAGCAGTAATCGCCACAGGGTGCACTTATTTCAAAAGTGTTTATTTTTAGGGAAGACCAGGAAGGCACCAAGACCAGCATTGATGGTGGCTTTGATGGCTGATCCGTCGGTATATATATGGATTATTACTGAGTCCATTAATCTGAATGTATCTGAACTGTGATAATGATTACAGATGAGACTGCAGATGTGTGTCAAGGATTGGCCTCATTAGTCACATGAGAAGTTGCAAAGGGAAAACATCTTCCATTATCTCATTAGACATAAAATGCAACAGATCTTAGCTGTAAAAATTGTAACTCATGAGGAATTTTGTTATATCATTCAATACTTGCTTCTTTATATTGTTAATTTAAATAAAATTTGTTGGAAATTTATGTCAAACATTTTCAAAGTTTGTTTTAAGAGCCATCAGTATAAATGAAACTTGTTTAATTTTTAAATGGATTGTAATATTTCATTTGATTCTTACTGTTGTCAAGCCTGTTAATATGAAGGATTCTTCTGAGCGATAGAACATTCCCACCAAATATCAAATGAGATTTACTCCATTACAATTAAACAATTTAATGCTATAGTAAAAATGGAGAGCATATGTTCTTAACATTTTTCATTGCTGAACCCTATTTCAATTACAAAACATTGAAGGGGATTTATAGGGTGAAAATCTACAGTCTACACAACATTCTCTTTTTAAATTCCTTTTCCAATGACAGAAAAAATAGTGTTGTGTTTTGTTGAGAGAATCTCCTTTGTTTTGATTGAAAGGTTTATAATAGAGAACTTCTTTTTGGACATCTTTATTGCACATAGTATAAGTAACGGAATGCTTGCTGATTTGAGCATATCAATTTTGAGTTGAAAGTATATTTCATCTATTCCTCCTATTGAGATGTTTTCTCAGTACATCTTCCTTTTGATATGTTTTCTCAGTACATCTTCCTTTCAAGATGTTTTCTCAGTACATCTTCCTTTCAAGATGTTTTCTCAGTACATCTTCCTTTCAAGATGTTTTCTCAGTACATCTTCCTTTCAAGATGTTTTCTCAGTACATCTTCCTTTCAAGATGTTTTCTCAGTACATCTTCTTACCTATCAAGATGTTTTTTCAGTACATCTTCCTTTCAAGATGTTTTCTCAGTACATCTTCTTACCTATCAAGATGTTTTCTCAGTACATCTTCCTTTTGAGATGTTTTCTTAGTACATCTTCTTACTGTACTGAAGAGAGAGGAGCCCCCACTTTGCGAGTACTGTGACTCTCGCCTCACCGTGGAACATATCCTCGTTGATTGCCCCAGATACCAGGATGTCAGGGCGAAACATTTTAGAGCCACTAATCTAAAAACACTATTTAATAATGTCGACCCTGGGAAGGTACTGGGCTTTATTCGGGAAGTGGGGCTATCTACGAAGATCTGATTTCTGAATTTGTGAACATGCACTATTTACATTAGATTTTTACCAAATATTTAAATTTTTACTACCTTTACTATTTTAACTGTGAATAGACCTTAATTTTAATTATATGACTGTATAGAATCTGGCCCTTGTTGTTTAGAGAGAGAGTAGTCCTTAAGGGACAGCAGGCACGACATGGCCTAAATTGTGCCGATGTGCCTCAAATCAACAAATCAAATCAAATCAACATCTTCTTACCTATCAAGATGTTTTCTCAGTACATCTTCCTTTTGAGATGTTTTCTTAGTACATCTTCCTACCTATTGAGATGTTTCCTCATTACATCTTCCTACCTATTGAGATGTTTTTTCAGTACATCTTCCTACCTATTGAGATGTTTTCTCAGTACATCTTTCTATCTATTGAGATGTTTTCTTAGTACATCTTCCTTTTTGAGATGTTTTCTCAGTATATCTTCCTACCTATCAAGATGTTTTCTCGGTACATCTTCCTACCTATATTTGTGCTCCCTGGTTGAGAACACATGCTCAAAAAAGTATATCTCTTGGGAAATCATTTCTGTGAGGATTTCAAAAACCTTCGTAGTTTCTATTAACTTTGCACAAGCAATCGAATACTTTTAAGAAATGTCTTTGTTAAAAAGTGTATCTAATGCACTAAAATCTTTTATTTGTAGCTGCATAGGATCTTTGATGAAATTTATGGACAAATAAAATCCAGTAACCTCAAGAAGTTGCCTAATTTGAATATTTCTGCAGTTGCTTCAGCCATTTTACTTTCTTCAAAAATTCAAGGAGGAAAAATGTCTTATTTAATCAGCAAGATTAAATATTTTGTTGTAAGAACTTTGTCAAAGTCTGCCCATTGCCCTGTTCAGTCACAATAAATCTTTCATAAATGAGAGTCAATACAGTCATCATCACATACATTTCTTGGAGTGGATTGTTTTGTTTTTTTGATATTACAACTTTAGTAATACAAGCGCATATTGAACATTTATTTTTATTCCAAAGCATTTTGTATTAATGTACATGTAAACACTATGTGTATCCTATATATATATTTTTTTTCTGAATTCATTTGATGAAAAAAAACTTTTCTAATATACTTTCAGAAAGAAGAGTTTTGGCTTTAAAAGATTACCAATTAGAGTTGACAAACCATGCAGTCAAGGGAAAGAACACCATTATCTATGCACCTACTGGGTCAGGAAAAACAATTGTTGCAATATACATTATATTAAAACATCTAGAGAGAAGAAGTAGGTTTCAGTTAGCATTACAAGCTTGAAATAAATATCTTGCATTTATTTTCTATAGTCTCAAGATTTTTAATACTTATATTTTACTGCTTTGATTGTTTTATTGCTTTTTTTTTTTACTTTTAGTTTGTTTTTTTAATGTATGTTTTTGGTATGCTTTGTATGTAAATTTTTATGTTGTTATTTTTCTATATTTATTATGTGTTTTTAATGGGCCTACAAAGCCAAAAAAAATGCACTCTTCAGTAATGTTTTGTCTCAAACACAAGCATTGTCAATGTGAAGATAGATAACTTTCTTATTAGAAATGATAATGAAAACTTTTGTTTTTTAAACCCATTTTTATTATTGTAGATATTAAACTTAATCTATTCCCTTGTATTACATGATAAATGAATTGTCTATTTGTAGGAACTAAGAAACCAGTTGCATTTTTCGCTACAACAATTCCTCTGGTAAAACAACAGTACTCAAGGATAACATATTATTTACAGGATAAATATAAGGTATATTCAAAAGTATTTATTAATTGTTGCATCAATGTTCATTACTGGCATGTCATTTTAAAAAAACTAAAAAGTTCCTGTAGTGTAACTGAATTGTTCATTTTCTACGTGCGTCCTGCGTGTCAGAAGGTCATGTCCGGTGTGTGTGTGTGTTTCATGTCAAGTGCGTGTGTGTTTATAGTACTTCATCAGTGTTATGTGAGACGTGCTGGTTTCATTCACTGTTTACTGTAGTCTAATTTTGTCGATTAAAGCCATGTATACTATACTATATATACTATTATACTAGTATTTGTTGTTTCATTACAGTTCCCCTTTCAGACCATGCAGTCTATAGGGCAGATGATGTAAAGGTCATCAGTTTCTGTGGCCCACAGTTAACGAGGGTCTTATGTGGCCAGCACACAAACTAACCGCCTTTACTTTTCCCCAACTAATGTCAGGTACCCATTAGAGCTGGGTGGACTCAGAGACGCCTTAAAAATCTTCATCAGGATTTAAGCAAATGATCTCCAGTTCGGAAGTCAAGTGCTTTACCACTTTGCCACCGCACCTCCCATTTTGTGTGTGAAGGAAACACAAAATATCTCAGCTCATTTCAGAAACATTCATAGATCACGTCTTTTTATTTTCACAAGTGTCCAAGGCCTTGGTTATTAAATTGGCATTTAATATCCTGGAATTCATTAAGCTAATAGTTAACCTATTGCTAAAGACCAAATCATTCATTTTTTTACTCTATGTAATATGTGAACATTGTTATTGTTGTATGTAAAAAAGATTATGTTGATGTATATTCTATACAGTGTACATTAAATATTATCATTATCTTTACTATATTGAATTTCATCAGCAGTCTTTTATCATTGCATTTCAAGTAGGAATATTATTGGTATAGCTGTTTTATTTCTTTCATTTCATAATATACAACTTTATTATATATTGCTCTAACTTACAAAAATATGAAACAAGCTTTTTTTTTAAATTTCTTTTACCCACAGGTCCTACAGGTGACCAGTGAGAATGACTACAGTATGAGTCTAAATATGATTTTGTCTGGCTATGATGTAGTGGTTATGACTCCCAAAATACTAGAGAACCATTTCAGAAAATCCTATTTACATATCAGTGACTTTTCCGTGCTTGTGTTTGATGAATGTCATCATACTCATAAGAAGGAACCTTATCTCAACCTTATGTCTTTCTATTTGAAAGCTAAGAAACAAAGCAATGCAGAGGAATCAAAAGTCAGTTTACCACAGGTAGGCTTATGTGCTAGGTATTACTATTGACTTTGGTTAGTTGGACTACCAGTTAATTTGACCAGCCCTTTATTTAAAATGAAACCTAATGTATTAAAATGAATTCAGTTATATAGTTGAATCTAGTTAATCAAACCTGCTGATTATTAGAACCAAAACGATGAGGCCCAGAGGTAGTCGATTCATCAGATTTGGCTGAAGTTTTTACAAAGTTTATTTAATAAATTTTCTTTTACATCACACAAACACTATTTTAAAAGACAATAAATTTAGAGAAGTGTAACATTCAGCACTTAGGCTGACAATAAGTTTATAAATTAGGTTATAAGTTAAGTTATAGATAACCATGGCTTCTCTAAAGATAGCCAAAGAGGATAGATGTGTTCTTTAAAAACCATACCAAACATAAGTGACTACACTTTTTTCTCCTACTATTTAGTTTTCTGGATCCTTTTGCAAAGTAGTTTCCCCTTGTAGTTGTTGTTTTGTCAAAAGTTTTTATAATGAATCGAAAAATATATTTTTTAAAAATTTCAAAAACATTTGGTTCTGTGCTTTCCTGCTAATGAGTTGTGACTTCAATTGAGACTTCAGTTATAGGGATTTATTTGTATAATGTGAAGACATCTTCAGATCTGCTTTTGGTTCACAAATCTAGGTTGGGATTAAAAAAAAACAACCTATACATTTTCTATATCTTAAACTGTTTGAATTGACTTGAAATGAATTTTTGTTGTCTACATTTGATGTCACCGCCTATCCCTTAATATGTTGGACCGCTGGGGCACCACACAAGATTTGTCAACCATCTCTATTCCTCTCTGTCTTTGACCATTCTTTTATCTTGTCTTCCCATCGCTTTCTCTGTCTGACTTTTCCTTGGCCGTGCTGAACAACTGAAGAAAACAGCACACTATTTTTCCTTGGCACAGTTTGCAAAAAAAGCTCACAGCTCAGCGGGATAAAGCTGGCTGGAAGATGAAGAAGAAGACTCTTCCTTTTTTACAAGACTTGATGACCTTCTAATATGGCCATAGCGCTTTAGTTTGCTTTTTTTTTTTTACAATAATTAGCAGGTCATCATGAGGTCCAATCTGTGGTAGCCCTGTCTCTAGTCTCTTCATTTGTGATGCGGTCTCTAATGTAAGATAGTATAAAACTAAATCTCACAGTAATACCTCTGACATCTGTTTGAACTAATGTTAGTAATTACACAAACCTTATCAAACTCTTTGATTTAATCCTAAACTTCCTATCAAAATGAGGACCTTTAATTTGTGAAGAGTAATATAACTTTTTATGTGATGTTTTTCACTTGTTTTATATTATTTTTTTATTTATTTTTTTATATTTTATATTAATACATTTTTTTTTAAACAACATAATTTTAATTATTTTATTAGATTTGCACTGTTTCCTTCTGTCCTCGATTAGATTATTGGTCTCACTGCATCCATCAGTATCGGAAAGGCAAAGATTTTTGTGGAAGCTGTGAAAAACATTCTAAAAGTCTGCGCAAATCTTGATGCTGAAAAAGTATCAACAGTGGTGAAATATGAAGCACAGCTGAAAGCAGATGTGAATGAGCCTGAAGAGGGTGAGATAAATTACTGGATTTCTCCACTAGATTGTCTCATGCTATCAGCATATTTATTTGTTCTAAGATTGGTATTGAGAACATAGCTATAAATGAACAAAGAAAGAATAATGTTGATAGATGTTAAAGGTAGAGAGCCCAGCTTGAAATTGATATTTGTTAAAATAGAAGTGTAGTGCTTTCTGTATATAACATATTTTAGTCATTTGCTTTTAAAAAAAAAATGCTCTTTTACTTGATGTACGAAGTCTTAGTTCCTTTTGAAGGCTGCAGTTTTCTGGGTTTGGTTATTTCAAAAATTAAATGATTTTCACATAAACCAGGATATAGTGTATTTAATGTTAAAAAATTGTAACGTACCCCCCCCCCTTTTTTTTTTCCTATTTTATTTGTATCTGTGTAAAATTATATTTAATTATATGCCAGCAGCAAAACTACAGTTTAGGTCAGTGATGAGCAAACTTATTTAGGAGCAGGCCAAAAATTAAAGGAAATGTTTTGGCAGGCCATCATATGAAAATTCAGAAATTTTGCATTTAATCTAAGGCTATCAAAATAATGTTAATCCCAAAATCTATTAGTTTAAACTGCAAATGTTTAGATAATATTCCTGCATTGGTTCCAATTGGCTGTTATTCTTAAGAGTACATTGAGGTCTTCCTTATCAATCTATTGCTGACACAGATTGTTCTAGTCTGCTCATAAATACAAGAAGTTGCTTTGCTCACACTCTCTGAGCATGAGAAATTAAATTTAGGAAACTAGATTTCATTATAAAATGTTTTACATTTTTTGGATCTCCTTTAGAATTAAAAATAATCTACTTCCTAGTCCAAAGCTCCAGCAGGACAACAGGGGATGGCAGTGGGCATGATATGAACCCGGGACCATTGAGACGACCGGCAGTGGACATGATATGAACCTGAGACTATTGAGAGTCCAGAAAGCGAATTTTTTAAATCTTTTTTTCAAATTTGCCATGAAGTTATCGAGTTATCTTCATAAAACCAAAGTCTGTCTTCCTTCACTACGATTAGGGAATGTTAGCTAATTGATTTCTAAATAGAAGTTGTTGTTTGAAACCATTAATGTGGCCCCAGATATTGATAAAATTGATTTTCCCTGATATAATTATTTTAAATTTGTTTATTTGACAGAGTAGATCTGGGAAAATGCAAAATCATAGCGCCATGCACAATTTTAAAATATTTCACATTCTACAGCCAAAATTTTCACAGTGATAAATGTTTCATTTTGTTAGTTCCCAAACTCTCAAAATCGCTCACTGTGTCCTGCATTAAGTTATTTTACTTTCATATAGTAAAACATATTGGATTGTTCAGATTGCATATAATTAAGGAATTCATGGAACAGTCAATAGTCAGTTTTAGAAAGGATGTCTTGATATATGGTGCAGTGCAGGAAAACAATATCATCCTTGGAATGGTTTACATTGACAATTCCAATTCCTAATATTTTCCTTATATTTGGAGCTCTATCTTTCATAAAGTTACCTTTTCTTGATGCAGGTACTTTCAGAATTCCTAGACCTTCCACATATTTAATGAAAAATGTTTGGAACTCTTGTTGCTCCCTTAAGGAACACATTGTCCTGGCTAGGATATTGTGTGCTGTGCAAGTCCAGTAATATTTCACTCAACCAGTCTTAACTAGCCTAGGAACATTACAGTTAAAATGATAGACAAACTCAAGACTTCCGTATAATTCATCTGATGCATTTATTTACAAATGGGATGCTGTCTTGTCTCCCTATCCCTCATTTTCTTATCCGTCTTTAGCACTATTCAACCTTCTCTAAGCTCTAGCCATCTTGTTCTCCATGTTCGCGTTTTCTGCAATGCCATTTGTCTGTCTGTCACTACTTTTACTGTCTAAAAACAATACACAAAATATTTATCTACAAAACTAACATACTCTCTAACTAGATCACTACATATGCAAGAAAACTCTTGAGTAACATTGTGAAAACTTAATATGTGGTAGTCCAGATAAAACTTCTTGGCAGGCCGGATTTGGCCCACGGGTCATAGTTTGCCCATCACTGATTTAGGTATTATATCCTTTTCTAAAATATGTGTTGGCCTGATCCTAGTGTCCTTAGAGTCTTTGAACTGTTTCTTGAAAGTTGCCTTTGGGTGATTATTCTTGTTTTTTTTTTTCTAGTTTCAATTTCATACTGAAAGATTTAAAAACTTTAAAATATCCCTTATTTCCTCAAATACTTATACACAGTTCTTTCTTTGTCAGCATAATTTGTTTCTTGTTTATTTGAAATAAATTGCTTTAAATCTTTCAACTTATTTGCAAATATTGTTTCTGTTGCTTGGTACTAATATTATGTGTATATTGTTTCAGAGCTACATTTGTTGTCTGACACCAGTAACATGGACATAGTTAAAGAGCTCAAGAAACAGATGTCAAAGCTTGAGGAAAGACTTGACTATAACAGCAAAGGTAAATAGTATTTGGCATACTGGTACAATAAATTTATATGTCTGACTTGTGGGGATACAGTTTCTCATAATTGAAATAGTTAGCCCAGGCCAATAGATATGTATTTAATGAAACGTTGAAAGATTTTGGAAAAGAAAAAAAGAATTAAATTGGCTTAGCCTTTACAGATTTATTGAAAAATCTGTGCTAGAAGCTTTCACATTATGATTTAGCTAAGGTGCTCCTCAGCCTTCTCAGATGCTTAAGGTATAAAATATGTGACTGTTGTTTGTACATAAATCAATACCATCAGATATGATCTGCAGACAATAAGCAGATCCATTAAGTGATATTGTGATCCTATCTTCTAGGTTGACTTCTTCTTTTTTCTATATCTTTTTTTTTTTGTTCAAGGCCAGATTTGGGGTTTCTTACCTTTCTTAAATTTCCTGGGAAATTAATTTGAAATCTAAAAGCAATTGACTGACAGCTTTTATGGCCTTTCACAGACCTGTTCTATACTCTAATACAATAATTTGTTTACAGGCCTCAATATTTTTTAAGGATCTGCCTCCAGAGTCTAAGCTTCATGTTGAATTTGTTTACTCAAAGATAATCAATTATCTTTAAATTGGTCAAAACCAATGTAAAATAACTTAGTTATTAATAAAAAAAAAAGCTTTGCAATTTTCATAAAAGTAGTTAGTGTATGCTTTTTTTTTATAGAAAAATCTAATTTTAAAGAAATATATGGCTATTACAATTTATACTATCAGTATCCTAATCTTTCTGTTGATAACTTAAAAATAATTTGTATACAATAACCAACAGACTATTAAGTAACAAAATGCACCATTTTTTTTTCAATTTAGTAAGTTTTGTAAAAATCTCATTCAGTATTCAAAAGTTCTTATTATTATAATATAATCTTATTGGTTATATTAATCTATTTTTAATCACATCTTGTAGGATTTTTTTTTTTTCATTTTACAATATTGACATCCATTGTAGGTTGAGAGATTCAATATTTGTAAAATTAAGGATTAAAAAAAAAAGATTTCTTAATTGCAACCACAAATAAAAACTCTGTATCTGAATTACATTGCAACATGCATAGTGTTTCATGCATAGTTTTTCATGCATAGTGTTTCATGCATAGTGTTTCATGCATAGTGTTTCATGCATAGTGTTTCATGCATAGTGTTTCATGCATAGTGTTTCATGCATAGTGTTTCATGCATAGTGTTTCCATGCTAATGGCGAGAGCTTAACTATTTACTCCTTAACTTGTATGCGGTTCTGATTTATTGTCTATAACTATTACAAACTAAATATGACTACTACTTTAATTGCAGACATTGAATGTCTTGAAACACTTGTTTGTAGCAGGCCAAAAGATCAATTAAGTCCACAGTATGGGCAGTGGGCAATGGATGTCTTCACCAGAACCAGATTAATCAAACCTTCTGACCCACTGCACACTAAATATGTGACCAATATAATGACCATTGCTGATTACCTACTAGTAAGTCTTTTGAATTTGTCAGATATTTATAGGTTGTTTGTTTAATTCAGTGTGGAGGGAGTAAAGTGGAGAAGCAAGGTCAAAGGTCACGGACTTCTGCAATGTGAAGTAGAATCTAAAATTAAATTTTGAAATAAATAACTTCAACATTTTTTGTGAAATCTAGTTTCTAACAACATGTTTCATTCAAACCTTTCAAAAGAGTTGTACAAAAGAGGATGGTGCCTGTCACAGGTGCATTTCATAGACCATGAAATAAATCACAAGGAGAAAACAACACATTAGTTGCTGTTTTTTTTTTTATCTTCTTAAATTTTTTTATTGACAGGCCTACAACATTGCTGTTGAAATGCTTATTCTTGTCCATATCAAGGATGTTTTACAGTTTTTAGCTAATTATTTGGGAAAATATAGAAAAAGTAAAGATTCAGCCACTGAAGAAATTATTTACTATGAGAGTTTTTTAAGTAAGTGATAATTTATTGTTATATAATAAAATACTATTCTCCTTTTTGTTTCATTTTTACTTCCTATGTACAGCATTAATTCACTATAAGTATTTTTTATTTAAAAAAAAACATTTTTTAAACCAGTATAATTTATGTAATTTATATCAATATAATTTACTCTTAATTTTTTCTATTGACAAAACAAACAAAAAGTTATTCATTTTTATGCCAAGCTCTAATAGCCTGTAGACTTGTTTATCTTCTTTATTTTGGTCATGTAAAGAAAAGAATGGTAGAAGAAAAAAATATGCCAGTAACTATTGTGGCACTAGGATCTATAATTATTTGTTAGCTTGGATAAAGCAAAGTCTCCTTTCCATTAGGACTAAAACTGAAAGATTTAAAAACTCCTTTATCCCACTTTTGGTCAGAGTGTTACAAGATCAGCTGTCGTCATCGAGAAGTACATAGAAGTCAAATTCATAAAGCGCTGGTTGTGAGTGTGTATCTGTTTCCTTTGTGAATGTTGTTTGAATTTTTAATCAATATTGTTTTTGTACAGTAGTTTCGCTGAGCTTGTCAATTGTAGTCAAACTGAATCTCCATTAGATTGGATCAATAAAAATTATCTTATCTTATCTTATATGTTAGAAGGATACATTTTATTTGATTTAAACAATGCTATGAAAATATTTATGTTTACAGACATCAAACAATTACTGGAACATAAAGAAGATTCTGAAAGTCAAAATCTTAACATCTTGAAAGAAAAATTAATGGAGAATCTTGTTTTGAAAGATTCCACTTCGTGTGGCATTGTTTTTGTTCGGACCAGAGCTATGACAGAGTCACTAACATCTTGGATCAATCAGTGTGGAGATCTCAGCCCACTTCGAGCTAGAGCTTTTATTGGGACAGCCTCCATGTTAAATCATAGAGGTAGGATAAATAATTTGTCTTTTTAAATTAACAAAACTAAAAAGACTGCTTCTAAAAATAACAAAAAAAAAAAAAAATAGACTGCTTGGTTGTTGTCTATTAATCCATAGAACAGAACATTAACCTTCACCTATCCCTTAGTCTGTTGAATCATTAGGGCACCACACTTAATCTGAATCCATTCCTCTCTGTCTTTTACCTTGACTAGAATCTCTTTCTATAACTATTAAAGAATATTTCTTACTAGCTTCTATGCATCCTTCTCTTGTGTAGTGTTTTTATTCATTACTCAATAGCTGACCCAGTGTTAAAGCAGTTGGCTTCTGAAAGGAGAGGTTTGGAGCTGGAATCCTGGCGAAGATTGTGATTTTATTTTCATAACTGTCATTTTTTTAGGCTGCCCATGAGTCTATTTATATACATGACATACATTAGTTAATTAAAGGTGGTTGGTCATTGTGCTGGCCACATGACTCCAATGTTAACTATCAGCCATAGAAACAGATGAGATTTAGATTATCTGCCCCCATAGATTGCAAGATCTGAAAGTGTCAGTCAATAATGAAACAAAAATTCAAAGGTATCAAAAAATTATTAGGTATGAAAAGGAGCAAAAAAAAAAGAATTATTTAGATCCTCCTCTCCCCTTCTCCTACAAGCCAGACAAGACTTTGACTTAGAGAATCATTGCTTCATTCATCTTTTATCCTTGTTAAATAAAATAAAAATGTATTTTTTTCTACCTAAAATATATTGTTGATTAGATAATGACTTACTGGTCAATTGGCTGTCTAGAATATGACACATTTGTTTAAATGATATGTGATTATAACAAACAAAAGAAGACATAAATGATGATAGGTATTAGTAATTAAGTTGAGCTTTAAATGGGACATTCCGTGGTTGTGAGTATATATAATTAGTTTTCAATTCATTTATCTTTTAATAGTATCAGTGCAAACATTTGTATATCACTCAGGTTTGAGTCAGTCGGAACAAGAAGAAATCATTCAACTATTTGGTTCAGGGCAAGTTAGGCTGCTTGTTGCTACCAGTGTTTGTGATGAAGGATTAGATATACCTGCCTGTAGTCTAGTCATTATTTATAACCATGTTGGGAATGAAGTCACATCATTGCAGAGAAAAGGTAACTGTAATATAAAATAATCATAATAAGAATAGATAAAAATATAGAAAATATTATGTAACTACAGGGTGGGCTGGAATAATAAGGATAATTGATTACTATTGAATGGAAATATCTTTTTAGTGAACTCGGTTATGAAAAAGCTTCTATAATTGTTATGCTGTCCATCTGTCATGTGGGAAACTTAAAAAAACAACTAAAAGCATACTTTGAATGTCTTTGAACAAAGACACTCAAAGACCGCATCATAAAACCATGACGACCTGCTAACTATTGTAAAAAAAACGCAAGCTTAAAATCTATGGCCCTATTACAAGATTTTCGGGGCTCCTTCCTTCAGGGAACAGTACCAGGAAAAAGAAGAAGAGGCAGACAGAGAAAGCAATGGGAGGACAAAATAAAAGACGGGTAAGGGGGGATAAAGAGATCCTGGTATTTGAGTGGGTTACTATCTGAGGATAAACCACCACAACACTGTACTTTGGCTCTAAGTTCCTCTAGACCTGGGGCCCAGATGGCTCGCTCTGGGTCAACCGGCTGGTCACGCTGAGCTACCAGCATAGGCCTTCGACCTATGCTGGAGGGCAGTGGCTGGAGGGTCAATCAGGGGGCGACTGTATCAGACACATGTCCGGTGTGGCAGCTGACTGAGTATAGCACCTATGTAGCCCTGGCGGGCTCATTCTGGACATCCAAATGGCTCGTCCCCTTGTTGGACTCAATGGCGAGTGGGAGCACAGGTGCCGAACTACAATAAATGTCTATGGATAAAAAACAAAACAAAAGAAAAACTATTTGCCACAGATTTGTGTCTGGGCAAGAAACACCTCGTAGACGAAAAAGGAGGACGCCACAAAAAGCTGTCCATCCAAACCCAAGACTAAAAATACCAAGGTCATTGTAATAAAGGGAAACCCCTCCAGGGGCCTCCCAAGGCCTAATAGCTCCAAGTAGGTCATTTAGAATAAGCCATGGTTTCCAGGATTGTGCAGTGAAATTGTAGAGGCCTCAAGGCCAACTATGAGGAAATGCAGCTATTGATGGACTCGGAGACTCCTGTAGCTGTCTGCTTACAGGAAACATTCCTGAAAGATAATATCAGTTATCATCATTGATTGCCCCAGATACCAGGATATTAGGGGAAAATGTTTTAGAGCATACAACTTAAAAACACTGTTCGATAGTGTTGATACTGGGAAGGTACTGGGCTTTGTCTGGGAGCTGGGGTTGTCTACGAAGATTTGATTTGTGAAATTGTGAACATATAATATTTACAAAAGATTTTTACTAAATTATTAAATTTTCACTACCTTTACTATTTTATCTGTGAATAGTTTTTGTTTTTAATAACTTAACTAAATAAAATTTAGCTCTTGTGGTATGAAGGGAGAGTAACCTTTTAGGGATTACAGGCACGACATGGCCTAAGTGTGCCGATGTGCCAAAAAACTGAAAAACTCAAACTCAGACTAAGGAATAAAAGTAAAGGTAAAAAGCATTCATTTTTAATTAAATTTAACTATCTCCATCATGCATGAAATAGGAACAGAATCTACTTTTGTACTCAGAAAGCAAACCTTTTTGTTTTCAAAATTTAGTGTGCATATTGTATGCACAAATATAGCCATTTTTTTCACATCAAGTTGTATAAAAAGGCAATGTCACACACTTTTATTTCCAAATCTAAATATTTTCTATTAATATTTTCCATGCAACTGTTTTCCTCATTGTGCTTGTCATCAATGATCTTCCTAAGGTCCCGGGTTCAAACCCTGCCCGCTCCCATCCCCCGTCGTCCTGCGGGAGGTTTGGACTAGGAAGTAATTATCTTCAACTCTGAAGGAACATCCGAAACATGTAAAACAAACAAATTTTTACTTTTTTAAAATTAGAATTTGTATTTACATTGTTTTCTTTTAGGAAGAGCTAGACAAAAAGGTGGCAAATGTATTCTGTTAGCAACAAAAGCAAGCTACAATAAAGAGTTAGTCAACCAAAAGAAGCGGAAGTGGATGTTGCAAGCAATTAGATATATTTCAAAAATGACGCCTCAGAAAGTAACTGAATCAAACACAAGCCAACAAGATAAAATTCTAAAAGATACTGACAAAATTTCTTTTGATATGGGTACTGGTATATCAAAGGAAATTCCATTTAAAATGGTATTCATTTTATTATCTTATCTTATAAATTACAGACATAATTTCAGACAAGAAGATAAATATTTCCTACATGTATCCATAAGATCTTATAAATTACAGACGTTATTTCAGACAAGAAGAAAATATTTCCTACATGTATCCATAAGTTAATCTGGTCATAGATGTTAGAGACTTAAACTCTTCTAAGTCATTGGTTTTGCCTGTCTGATTCAGGCTACTTGTCCCATTCTCTAATGGCGTTTAGGAATAAAGAGCACTAAGATTTCATCCTAGCATATGGAATAAGAACAGTTCTTTTTTTCCTTTCTGAATATTCGCAGTGTTTATGTATTTGTAAATTATGCTTCACTGTTTTAAGTATTATTGCTCCTTTCATTTTTAGTCTTCTATCCTGGAGTTTTTATAAGTTTAGTGATTTTAATATTCTAGTTAAATGTGAATATTCATTCATTATAGAGGAATGGCTGCCTGGTCATGCGGTTTGCGCGCTGTACTGTCGTTCTGATTTATCAATGGCCCGGGGTTCAAACCCTGCCCACTCCCATTCCCTGTTGTCCTGGGGGAGGTTTAGACTAGGAAGTAAATTATCTTAAACTCTGAAGGAACATCTGAAACATGTAAAATATTTAACAAACATCTTTGCATCTGTTTCTTTATGTATTCTTGAGTTGAGGGTCCCAGACAAAGGATGCTTATATTTGTCTAATTAAAGTTAAATAGCATTTTAGTTTTATGCTCTTTTTGGATTTGTAAATTTGTATAGGATTATATGTAATTTTTAGTCCTCATACATCTGAGACATTAAATTCATTAATTTCTATCAAATTATGAAACTAAACTTAATTCTGAAAATAACATCAGTTACCAAACACATTTGCATTAAATTGTGCTTCAACTGATGTTTTTAGTGAAATTTGTTATTTTAATTTTATTCCTTCATAGTCACAAACATTTGTTTATGTGATTATCCAGATTAATTAAAGTCTTGATTTTTTTTAAGGTCATTATATTTTGTACTATATTCACATCTTTGCCTTTCTATAAATGAAAAGAACATAAAATTAGCCAAGGAACTCATAGATATTTCTTCACTCTTCTTTCATCTGTCATTCATTGTTGGAACTTACTCACTGACCCAGCTGTATACATTACAAGAGCTTTCTACTTTTAAGACATTTGTTATTGAGACCTTGACCTGTAATATACATTAAGTGATAATCAGTTTGCCTTGCTGCATTTTTTATGGTTCCCATATTGATGGCCTATGTTTGAATACCAATTATTTTCTGTCTTTTACAGATGTGCTCATATTGTAAATCTCTAGTCATTGAAAGTAAAAATGTGAAAGTTTTTTTACAATCACATAGAGTCGCTGTGGATAGGTCTGTATACGTTTTGTAATGGCAATAAATCTTTTACTTTCTAATTCAAATCTCAAAGACTGATAATAAAGTTAAATACTAGATGTTCATGTTAAAATCTGAAACACAAAACCTGTCAAACTGTTGGTAAATTCACTCTTTTTTTTATTTCCACTTTGTCAAATGATATTGCATTACAGAGTTACATGCCATGCCCATTTCTATTTTTAAGTGATTCTTTGTTTTTTTCTTGTGTCAATGCACAAAGTAGCCCAGAATGAAATTTATTTAATGGCCACCAAATTAATGCATCTAGAAAACTTGAATTTTTTGTTTTGTTTGGTTTCTCTGTGTTAAAACTGCAAAACAGAAAAGCATAAAGTATTCCCTTCCAAACTGTATATATAGGTCTATACTAATTTTGGGAATATCTTCTCCATGGCATTTTGTGATTGTCATACTTGTAAGTGTAAACAAAAAAAGATCCTTTTCAGATCTTGCAATCCATAAGGCAGATGATGTAAAGGTTATCTGTTTCTATGGCCCATGGTTAACTAGGGTGTTATGTGGCCAGCACAACATCTATCTACCTTTACTTTTCCCCAACTAATGTTAGGTACCCATTAGAGTTGGGTGAACTCAGAGGTGCCCTGAACCAGGCTTCAAACCCAGGACCCCCCACTTTAAAAGTTAAGCGCCTTTCCACTCAGCCACCAAGCCTCCACTTGTAATTGTTGGCTTCATTATATAATGAAGGCCCAATATATTTCCCATATGCATTGTATATTGTGTATATGTTCTTGAACTTATATGAATACTTTTTTTTATGTAAAGTAGTTTCAGTTATTAGTCACTAATATAGTTGTCATTTTTTCAGTAATATCTTAAAGCAGGTTAAAGTTTTTCCATTGCAATCAGCATTGAATGGAAAAAACTCTCAAAGTATTGGAGCTGTGTACTGCAATAGTAGAAACTGCATCAACAAACTGGGAACTATGATGGTTCTTGCAAGAGCTCCATTTGTTGTTCTGAAAGCAGAGAATCTGGTTTTTGATTCTGAGGAACATGTGCAACAAACTGACACTCGTAGATTCTCACTGAAATATTGCCATTTCAGACAATGGAATAAAGTTCCTTACAAACTGGAAGATCTTGAAACTAAAGATATACTGAGGTAAACTTCACTTGACTTTCAACTAATGTTTATTTTTTAAATCATCATATTTGTTGTCAAAGATTATTACAGAAACATTTTTTACAATGACTAATAAAAAGAAAAAGTATGTTGTTCATTTTTACAAATTAACCAAATTATAAACATATATATAGTAGATATTACTATTCCTCTATTCAGCTTGCAAATTCATGACACAGATCTTGAAAACAACTCTAACAATTTTCCTAGAAATTTAACAGTTTGTATTTATCTTTGGGAAAGAATTATTAGATAATTGGTTGAGCAATTTGGTCTGAAGTTGAAGAAATTCTATACATTGAACATATAATACAAAAAATAAAGTTCCCCATTCAGACCTTGTGATCTATAGGGCATATGATGTAAAGATCATCTGTTTCTGTGGCCCTCAGTTAACGAAGGTGTCATGTAGCCAGCACAATAATCAACTGCTTTTACTTTTCCCCAACTAATGTCAGGTACCCATTAGATTTGGGTGGACTTAGAGGTTTCCTAAAATCCCGAAATTCAAAATCCCAGTCTTTACAAGGATTCTAACCCTGAACCCTCAGGTTGAAAGCTGAATGCTTTACCACTCAACTACCGCACGCATTTTGAATATATGTCAGAGAATTTTCAGGATGTATAAATAAATAGAGCTCATTTTGCCCACAGTCGGGGGGGGGGGGGGGGTGTAGTAAAATGTTTGAGTAAGCTAATCACTCTTACAAAGGCAGTCAGCAGTGTAAAGGAGCAATCGTCTTTTAAAAAAAACTTTTTTTATAGTACTAGTTTCAAAGTATAGTAAATACATTGTAAGTTAACTTCTTTTACTTAAGTTATTTTAATTTTACTTTCTTTTTTCCTCCAAAGCTATTTGTCTCAGCTTTCACAAGCAATTCACAAAGATACAGCAGAGTGTTCTACATAGTAGTTCAAGTTTATTTAATAGTCTAATGGAGTGTCCAGTTGTACTTATCTTACCATCTAGAATGATGCACTTGATGTTACTGTGTAAGATAAGATATTAAATCCTAACCTTATGCTCAACTTATACATGATAGTATTTAGAACATTTGTATAATCAGATGACTGTTAACAGATTTCAGTTTAGAAGTTTTACTTAGTTATAGAACAGTGCTTTTTTTTTTCATGTAGTAAAAGATCTTTAGACCAACATTAACATTATTAAAATCAGTTTGTGTTAGTGATATATTCATTACTGAAACAGATGACTTTCAAATTGCAGTTTTAAGTAAAGGACACCTTTTTATTTTGCTTTGCATTAGATTAGTATAAATTTATTTTTGACATATTTGATGTGGCAAAAAAATTTGCGCCAAAATGGTCTTACTTTGCCAAAAAGAGCTTAGATAGAAAAGGAAAGCAACATAATGTAACAACTCTGCCCCTGCAGTGGTTCTTATGATGCGCACCAGTACACTATTTGGAATGGAACATGAATGGACTAAGTATGGCTGTGTACTACAAATGCAGATTGTCTGATTTGTTTTGTGTATTCTATTAAACCTGTGTCATTGTTATTTCATCCTTTGTTCAGTTGCTGTCTTAGATTTAATACAAGAAAAGTGTTAAAGAAACTTGCACAAGTAATATACAGCTGTCTAATTATAACTTTAGATATTTGAGATGGACATGGTAAAACATAATGTTTGTGTTTGAACTGCAGAGTTGGCAGAGTAATGGTGATGCAGTCACTGGCTAGAGTTATCTTGTGTTGTAAATGTTAAAAATTGTATAAAATGTATTGAAACATTAACACCAATCTAGTTAGTTATGTGTTTCTTTTTTTATTACAAAGTTGACATCAACTCATTCTGTCTGTCTGGTCAAAATGTTATTTATTTGTTATTTCTCCCATTCTCATGATCAGGTTGAAACTTTGCACAATCATTCATTGTCCAAGACATGAATCCATAAAAAAAATTTACTAATCAATTAATTAATCAGTGTTAATTAATTAATTTTGTTTGCTATAAAAAAGGGAAATAAATCTAATTTCATCTGTTCCTTGACTTTGTCGGAGGGATGCTGTGACAGTTGGAATAACCAAATCCCTCCAATTTTTTGGGTGAGCAGCTGTTCTTAGCAGGATATCAAGCCGAATATTACCAGTGACCCAGGAGCTTTAGTATTACTGTTCTAGAGCATTTGGTTTATGTCAAACATGAAGATATATTCCCTTATCACTTGCTTTATTTTACCACGAAAAAATAAAATAAAGTGGACTATGAAAATGGGTTTACAGACATCTGATAAATTATTTAAACCATTTACATCTGGAATCGAAAGTTATATTTAGGTATTCAGGAGTGCTAGTCTTCAATAAAACATTCAATAAAAGAAATGATATATACGCAGGCCAATAGATCTACACGTTCTTCTTAGCTATTAAAATTAAAGTAAATGAAAAAAAAAAAAATTATATAGATCTCGAATCAAGTAAATATTCAAGCCACTAATGTTAATGTCTAAAGACTTGGGATTACAACTGTAGGCCTAAATGGCTATACCAGTATCTAAAAATACAACTATTCAATCTGACCTAATTAAGTGTTCAATATCAGCATTAAAAAATCCAAAATAAAGACATCATTAAAGTGAACCTTTAATTGTATAAATGATTTAGTAATTAGTGATAAACATTTTCAATTATAAGCCTTAAACTTGTGTTTTTGTTTGTGACCTCACATGAAAATTTGAATTGTATCACTGCACGACCAAATGTAATTATGAACGACTAAATGCAAGTATAAACGAAGCTATCCCAAGATGTCTAGTTTGATCTATATCAAGTAAAGTGTAGTGTGTCTATAGAGTTGTGTTTTTATTTTAGGGTCCTACAGTCGTAACACTATGGTTTCCATGGTGATATAAAGAACATGCATGTCAAAATTTTTCAAGATTGGTGAAAGAGACTATTCCAAGCATACATACTCCTTACTATTTCCTTTAAGTATCATATATATATATATATATAAATATATATGTGTGTGTGGCTGTAAGTAGGCAGTTCTTTCCCTCATATGTTTTTTTTTTTTTTTTATTTTGCAGTTCTTTCCCTCATATAAGTTTTCTTTTTTTTTTTATTTTGCTTGTTCATTTAACTTCAAATTGTTGATAGTCTCTTTGAAAATTAAGTATTAAAATTAACAAATATTTAGATTTAACCACACTACGAAGTTTTGATGCTTGACAACATTCTAAGATAAAAAATAACTCACTAGATTAAATAAACTGTAAAATATTTTTAATATGCAAAAAAAAAAAAAGAAAATCCTTTTCAAAAATTAAAAAATGTATTGGCACTTTTTTTTTCTGTTAAAAAATTAACACAAAAGTCAGATCAAAACAAAGGAACGAAAAATAATAAATATTAATTGACTTATTTCTCTAAGTAGTACTGGCACAAATGGTTAGCTTGGAAATTGGAAGTCTTGATTCCATCTTTAGTATATAACAGAGATTTGAAACACAAACGACATAATAATGTTGAATTGCTTGGAAGCAGAGGTGATCCACGTACAACCCATCTGTAAGACAATAACATTTGTACAAATTATTGAAACACAGAAACAAATTAGTGGAGGCCAACTAGTCATATTGTCAGATAAATGACTAAAAGTGTTATGACAGATAAATATGCTACATTCAAGATTTTAATTGCTTGAATTATTCCTGTTTAACTGTGAATAAGTGCATCCACTCCATTTCTAGCACATTAAATCCTACTATCATCTCATTTCAGTGCAGGAGTTGTGTCTGGATGTTTTTGAATAAGATACATTAGTTCTTGGGATAACAAATTTTTTTTTTAATTCAACCTCGAATAACATTGTACAATAAGCAATGACCACCACAAACTTTGAAAAATTGTAATATTGGAAAGAATTTGTTTAAGAAAGAGACATAAATAGAACTTATAAAATGAAAGTTACAGCTAAAGGTAGCAAAGTAAGTACTCTAAACCAAATCCCTGGCAGACAATTGGTTTGTCAGCATTGAATGGTGAAAGCTGGGTCTGGGCAGCCTTTAATCTTCATTCTCATAGATAAGTCTTATTATATTGTAGTTAAGAGATTACTGCTAAATTCCATTACTTACTTAGCTGACAACTTCTCACAGGCCTGGCAAACAGCATGGTATTTGGATCTTGAAACTGACAACATAGGATAAGCTAGTGGATTTTTGTTGTCATCCTCAGTTAGAAGTCTGTTAGTTAAAGACTTGGATTGTAGAGATAGTTTACATAGATTTATACATCTATTGCCATAACTAAACATTATTACACTTTGTCAACGTATTTAACAAAAGATTTGATATTACAACTTTAAATATACAATCCTTGCTAAAATGAGAGACTGACACACACAGACAAACAAACAGGTGCTAAAATATCACTGTAATTTTGTGAGTCACCATCACTATGATATCACCAGGATGTCTCACCATTGAGAAGCACTTCCAGAAGTGCTTCTCAATGCAATTGATCAAAATCCAAACAAAATTAACACAAAGTCTGAGATCTTAATATTTTATCACTCATCTATGAGAGTTAAAAATGACATTTTTATAACAAATATAGGGAAACTTGAATAAATGGAACCACATACCTGAGATCTGTAAATAACACTACATGTTCACAGTTGCCTTGATGGAGAAACAAATAGTTCTGGCCAATGCGGATGTTTAGATCAAAGAACTGAGTATCTTGCATGTTTGCTGTAGTCATTTCTGTATTAGGCATGTGCTCTTTGGCCCACTTTAGTATTGGTCTGTTTATAAAAAATAAAAAAAATTAGAAGCACTTTCTAATACCAGCATATCAAAAATATATTATTTTTAAATGCAGTAATACTTGTTGGGTTATTTTTTCTAATTTTTTTTTTTTTAAAAGATCTATGGCTTGACCCTTTTAATTTGTGAAAAAATTTCTAAGTTCAAGTCAAGAAAGATAAATCTGATACAAAATCCAAAGAGCAAAAAAAATAGTTTTGTTTTTTTTTTTAACTGGGGAGAGAAATAGTGGTCATTTTGTGCACTAGCAAACTGTGACATTCTAACCTACCTGGAGTAGTCTACGTTGTCTGGTTGTCTCGTGTCATTGTAAAACACATTCTCAATGAAGAAAAAACTAGACCTGTACAAATCCTGAAGAAGAAAAACAATCTTCATAAGCAAGAGAGTTAACAGAGTAAGACAAGCTCAGACAAGCTGTTGGGGTAATATAAAAAATAACATTATAAGCTAGCCTGACTTCACAACATTATAAGCTAGCCTGAATTCACAACATTATAAGCTAGCCTGACTTCACAACATTATAAGCTAGCCTGACTTCACATACTTCAAAATTTCTTGAAAATTAGCTTGGTTTTGGACCAAGCATTGAAATGTGAGTTTAGAACAATGCATACTTAGATCTAGCCCAAATCATTGCTTTCATTTTCCTCATTTCATTATTTATTATATAAAGATAATCATGTAATGGATTTTAGGTCCTTAAATAATTCAGTATCTTCATCTCAACATGACGACCTAATGCCGTGGTTTAGAGATATTGCTGAAATCGAAAGCCGATCACAAAACTTTTTTTTTGTTGTTATTTTCACCAACATTTTTATTAAGATTTTTATTTCATCGGCTATCAACAAATAAATTCCCACATAGAAGTTTGTAGACCAAATGCTATGCAGCCATTGTTGGGTTAAATCGGTAACGGCCATTTTTGGTTGCTTTGGTACTGAATGGGGTATATAAAAATGGCTTGTAACATTTTCTCATGTAGTTGACTTATTAGCTATTGTATGTTACACATAATCCATATATAAATATTCATATTTTTTAAGACCCTAAGGATATTCCTTAAATTATTTATTGCAATTATTGCCAGTAAGAATGTGAAGAATACTGGTTAGGACAGGTTATTTACCCCTGCTTTCTGCAAAGTGGATGGGTCCACATCAATAGCATTACTGTAGTCACCAGGTATAACTGCATCTGATGAGCACTTAATTTTATCTCTCAGGTCTGTCAGTGATTGATTTCCTAATACCAAATAAGATTCTCTTTCTTTCATCTGGAACAAAACAAATAATAACACTGAGAAAGATTTGTTCAAAGTTATTCAAGTTGTACAACTAGTTTGAAAATAGTGAAGCTAATACAACTAGTTCAACCTAAGGCTAGTTACGGGCTTCCATGCTGAGTATTATGCAGCTAAGTCTAACTGAGGTAACACTCAAATACTAAAATCCAATTACACAGGTTAAAGGCCAACAAGATAAGTTAGTTGACGCTGGTAGTGAATGTCAAATAAGTTTAATAATAACAAAGGGAATGTTGAATGTCATTAAGCTAAATCTATATGTTCATAAAAAGCTGGCCCTATCTAAAGCCATCAAAGTAGTCTGTTTTGATTTGCTATTCTTTCTAAAATCTTACTCTTGTTTTTACTGTAAATAAATAAGTATTTAAAAAAAAAATTCTAAATTTTGACACTGAAAATATCATACAGAAATGCTCAAACGTATATAGATTGTAAACATAAATTTCTCTATTTCAAAAAACCAGTCACTGTGTTATATGCCACTCCTTGTGGAATGCATCTTGTGACTTGAACAGTCAAGATTACATTTGGAGTTGGAACTTGAAATTCTGGACTTATCTCCCCATTGGCAGGTCTAACATTGGCCTGAAAGATATAGTTTTGAAAACTTCATTGCAAAAGAAAAGAAAATACAGCAGATAAGAAACATGTGATATACAATGACAAAGTAAACCTAACAAGGATATTTCCATAAAAAAAAACATTACAAAAGGCCAAATAGCATCAAGAAGCTAAAAACAATCACAATAAATAAAATGGGCACCTAGCATTAGTTGGGGAAAGTAAGGATAGTTGGTCAATGAGCTGGCCACATAACTCCTTCATTAACATTCCAACATAGAAACAAATGACTTTACATTATCTCCCTTATGAGATCATTAGGTTTGAAAGTAGTACTGTACTCTTTTTTTTTTATAACAAATAGGGCCATATGGAATATTGTTTTACTAAGTTAACATTTTGTTCTATCCTCTTGTGGTCAGATCAAAATGCCCTGGGTATCAGGGGTGCCACCCATGAGACCAAGTAAACCCTGAAACCAGAATTTCCAAATTTTACAAACCCTGAAATCATAAACCCCAAACTTTACCAACCCTGAAACGTACCGCATATACAATTTAAGCACCAAAATTTTACGAAAGAAGAACAGTATTAAATTACTACCTAGATCTATATCATAATATGCCCCCCATGTTTTAAATATGTAATTAGTAAGCCTATCATTATAATAAATAGAGTTTGAGTGTATTTATTGATAAAGCTTGTAATACAAGTTAAGAGGATTTAGTACAATTTTATATTAACAATGTTTGTAACCCCCCCCCCCCCCCAAACACACAGTTATTTTAAATGATGTTTCTCTCTTAACATTTTTTCCCTCATTATTCCTTTGAAGCAGCCTACTTTAATCAACATTGATAAAACTGATTCCATCAATGTACATGCATGGACCTGTAAATCTATTGCAACAAGATAAAATTGATTTGAGATTTAGTCCAGATCTACTCCAAAATGAACATTACGATTTAGTTTCTAATATTTAAATGTAGACCTAGATGGCTAGAATGTGCTGGACTGCCTATACATAATTATAATTTATTTGTATAAATCTATTGACCAATCGATCTTCAGGCGAACGCAAACTTAATAATTTAATTCTTCAATCATTGATTCTAGTTCTGATCTAAAAATGATGTAAATATCCTAAATCTAGATCCTACTTCTATAATACTCTAGACATAGTCTAAGGCTCTATGTCTATATGGAACCTATACAAATTTAAAAATATAAAACACGGAAAAAAAAAAATTTCTCACTCGTGAATTTTTTTTTCTTTCTATTTCTAGATCTAGGACTAGCCGCTAGGTACGCGAGTAGATCTAGACTATATCTATACTAAATACAAGACTTTACAGTCTAGATCAGATCTAGATTGATCATAGAAATAGATCTAGACTCTAAATCGAGCCGATTCAAGGCGCGTTCCGTAGATCTAGAAATTCTCTATAGATCTAGATCTAGAATGTTTACACTTTTTTGTCACTTAAAAAAAATACTGTACCGGTAAATAAAGCTTAGTGCGCATGCAAAGTGAAAGTCTCGCGAATAGCGAGATATGAGACAGGTCGATTTTGTTTAAAAATGGCGGCTCGCGCGATCGGAACATAGACATAAATATATATATGTCTATGGATCGGAACTAACAAACTAAAATTAACGGGGGAAAATGACCAGAAATTTCGAAAAAATCTAAATCAACTAAAACCCTGGATTTTTACAAAATTGTAGAAGGCAAACCCGGAGGGAGGGAAAATCGGACCCCTCAAAACCCGGATTTCCGGGTTATTCCGGAAAAGTGGCACCCCTGCTGGGTATAGAAGTATTTTTTTGATCAGTAATAGAACTCTGCAAAATGTAATATTGTATCCATAATTTGTGTTGAATTTTGAAAAACATACATTTTTCTTGGGAAGGATTGTGCCACTTCTTTGAGGCCACAAGTTAAACAAAAAACACACACCATATCAGTTTGTAATCATATTAACTAGTTTGAAGAAAACAAGGTATGACAAATGGCATAAGTTATCTTTGGTAGATCTATATTTTAATTTCAACTTCATATGTTTTCGTTTAATGAAATCAGGGAAGTATAAAACCCTGAGACTTTTTAAAATGAATGTTCTATTGTACTGATATACCACCTACCATGTACTCATCCAGGCAGTTGTACTTCATTTTTCTAAATAAAGACACTTTAACAGCCGTATTCTCTTGTCTCATTTTTCTGTGCAAAATCTGATGCCTGGGATGAAGAAATATGAACATTAAACAAATTTTAATATATTAAAAAAAAAAATATTATTACAAATTTATATCCACATTGAAAGAAATGAAAAGCTTGTCAAGTTTTTAGGCTTTGTATGAGTTAAGTCTTTTTTTTTTCTCAAGTATTTTATTTCTATGAGGTATTGAAAAATAGAAAGATCATGAAAATTGAGGAAATAAAAGAAACAAATGTTACCTAACGCTTTCCAAATTTAAGTCATGGGGAACAACTGTCATCTGTAAGATTTGACCCTTGTCTGTAGGCTCTTGACCACTCTGGTATAAAGTGTTACTCCTGATGAACAGAACATTGAAAAATGAAGGATCATAGATAACTAAAAAAACAAAACACCAATTTTTTAAGAAGTGTAAACAAATATTTCTCATTTATAATTTCTCCTTTAACTAGATTTGAATTTAAAAATTCTTCAAAGATCATCAAAGTAGCTGATAATATAGTTGTCACAAAGAAGCTACCGGGAATCTATAGAGCTATCCAATAAGAAATTATCCTTGTTGATGATCTATATATATATATATAAGTAGCAAGGCACACATTGTTTGTTGATGACAACAACATTATATGAAACACTAGATCTACCTTTCTATTAATATATATACATAATATATATAGAGAGAGATTAGATCTACAGACTAATAATCATCATCTAAAATTAATCAAAACAAACCTGTCTGCTTAAAAAAAATCAAAATATGAAACATAGCTCAAATGTGTATTTAGGGACTTAAATGTGTTCTCCATGGACATTCCACTATTTTTTAGAAAGCTTATATCAACTCACTTTCTCTGTCTGGTAAAAAGTTAGTACATGATATTTCTCCCACAACCAATCTCTGATATTTTGAAATTTGGCACAATTATTTCTTGTATCTGACAATACAAGAATCAATAAACAACTAACCAATTATTTAATTAACTCTATGGTAATTAATTATTTTATTTGGTATCAAACAAGGAAAAAAAAAAACTAACCAATTATTTAATTAACTCTATGGTAATTAATTATTTTATTTGGTATCAAACAAGGAAAAAAATTGTACTTTATTATGGTGGCATATGTTGAATTAGTCTCCTTGAGGAGGCTCAAGCCCTGAGTTCAAATTCAAATCACACTTTTAAAGCGATCACTGTAACATTTACCCAGATAGGTACTCCTTTCTTCATGGATGCAAGCAGCAAAGACCCATTTTGGGGAGGAGGGGGGGTCAACTATCCAAAAAAAAAAAAAAAAACCTACTAGAATGATAGTACCTAGATGCCTTCATGACATTTATATAAATAACACATTTACCGCTATTTTTGCAGTAATAAAAAATAATAGGCCTACTTATAATATATAGATGTATTTAATGCATTTTTGTTCAAAACTGAAAACAATCTAGTTAAAATTCAAGTCATAATGACATTTACTTGGTTTTTAAAAAAGATGAGATTAAGGCACTCAATGGAACAATGGACTGATTCGTTTTTAAAAGAGATGAGATTAGGCACTCAAGAGTAGTGGAACAATGGACTAATTGAAAATAGATTTAGTTCAAATGAAATTTTTTATTAGGCACTCAAGAGTAGTGGAACAATGGACTGATTGAAAATAGATTTAGTTCAAATGAAATGTTGAGAGAAGTGACAAGAAGAACAGAAATATTAAAGACTTCTACTAGAAAGGACAAAATGGTTTCTTTAGGTCTACTGTAATGACACTGCAAGCATATCCCTAAATTAATTTGTATGCATGAAGCCTAACAAGTTCCTATCTACAGTTTATAAATATGTAGTTGGTGTTTCAATTATAAATAAAATTTTGTTGTAACTATGTTAAAAGTTAGCTCTATTTCTAAAACTTACTAGATTTAATAAATGTATAATTCAATAGGTTAAAAAAAATGTAAAAGTCTAAAGTTGTCTCTATTTAATACTATACATTAAAATTCTTTTTCTGTGTCAATGGCAACATTAAAAATAATTGATCATTGATGTAGGTCCTAATTTATCATTTAATACCCATAATAAAACATGTTAGATCATTAAATAGTTTAAACATTGCATATATTCATTTTTGTTTCATTGTTTTTGTTTCAGAGTCATATCTTACTGTTGAGAATGTGTTACAACATATCACTGCCTGGTTGTGTGATGATCACCTGTTTCAAACCTGCCTGGTTGTGTGATGATCACCTGTTTCAAACCTGCCTGGTTGTGTGATGATCACCTGTTTCAAACCTGCCTGGTTGTGTGGTGATCACCTGTTTCAAACCTGCCTGGTTGTGTGATGATCACCTGTTTCAAACCTGCCTGGTTGTGTGATGATCACCTGTTTCAAACCTGCCTGGTTGTGTGATGATCACCTGTTTCAAACCTGCCTGGTTGTGTGATGATCACCTGTTTCAAACCTGCCTGGTTGTGTGATGATCACCTGTTTCAAACCTGCCTGGTTGTGTGGTGATCACCTGTTTCAAACCTGCCTGGTTGTGTGGTGATCACCTGTTTCAAACCTGCCTGGTTGTGTGATGATCACCTGTTTCAAACCTGCCTGGTTGTGTGATGATCACCTGTTTCAAACCTGCCTGGTTGTGTGATGATCACCTGTTTCAAACCTGCCTGGTTCCATCAATGTTGTTCTACAAGAGTTTTAGGCTAGGACGTAATATTACTACTTAACAATCTTCATGACATCTAACTGTGAGGTCTTATTATAACCGTTCACTGCCTGGTTGTTTGGTATGGTTCAGTTTCAAAATGTCATCATGATGGTCACCTTTTCGACCACTTCTACTTTGTCACTATTGTATAGACTAAAGTTAGTCTTGGCATCACTCTTGGTTATTCTTACAATTGAAAGAATGTTTTTTCTTCTTAAATAATGTCATTCTCTGTTAAATCTTGATCTAATCTAGAAACCCACTAGAGTCTATTTAATAAATTTACTTCTATTTACTCTTATTAAAACTTAGAATCTACATTGTATCTAGATTATTCCAGATCTAGATTTTTAAGGCTAGGATATTCTATTCAGAAATATTCTATTTCTAGGTCTTGTTACTCAACTTACACAGGCCTAAGAGTAAAGACTAAGTTTAGTTACAGTTGATAACAGATTTAAATAAATTTAAATAGATCTAGAGTAAAGTGCGAAGTTCAAGAAGCCCTGATTTGTCGAGAGGTTCGAACAGTTCACTTTTTATTGCTAAAACTTTTTTATTTCAATGTTTACCAAATTACTACTATATTGCTACTGCACATGCACCTTTTTTCTTCACTTCCGACATAAACTATTTCCTTTTCCTTGTAAAGGCTAAGTTCATGGTGAGGTCAAACTCATGAGGTGTGGAATTATTCTTTTTTACTACCCAGTAGTGAAGGAAATGGGTCATGGGCTTAAGGATATTTTTAAGTCTGATGGCTCATCAGCTTAATTTCCTTAAAGAGACTATTTGAAGTTGTGGAGGGTGAGAAATGGTGCAATGGATGGTATTCTTGCGCTGGAGTAAAAAGAAAATGACTTCATAGTGAAAATTAAATATTAAAACATGTTTTTAGATATATTTTCTTTGATCTGTTCGAACCTTCCATCAACCCGATCGAGCTTACTAACTGGGGAAAAATCAGCTCGAGGAAAAGTACCCTTGGCGTACCTACCCTACACCTCTTTGACCTCGTATTTAATTTTAACTAAGCCTAGTGATACATTAAATTCAATCTATTTTTATAGAAAAAAAGGTGAGGAATTCAGAGATACCATCAGTTTTTTCATAGGTCAGACCTTTACGGTGCTATAAAAATCCAAACTTGAAAATTGCTGCCAGCGGGCGTAATAGTTAAAACAAATTTTTAATCTAGAGTCTAGATTTTGACTAGAATCTAGATCTACATCTAGATTCTAGAATGACTAGACTCCACATAGATATAGAATCTAGATTATTCTAGATCTAGGTAATCATGAAGATGAGCGTCAAAAATTAATGATTCGCCGAAAATTCAAAATTTAAAAAAAAATACAATTAATAAATATAAATTGTGTTTTTAAAAGATTTTCTTGTAAAACAGAGAACTTTTATATTTATATGACATCAACAAAAAGCATTAGCGACGTCAAGGTTGCTCAGCACGCTGCCATTTTGTTTACAATGATGTCACAGAGGTGTTGCCAACTTAGTATTAGAAGCTGAGATTTTCTTTTTGTTTCACTTGCTTAAACCGGTGATGCACGCTTGTTTGTAGGCGTAAATTATATAATTAACTATATAAACTCTTTTTTTTTCTAACAATTATATTAATAAAGTTGCAATAACACAAATATATGCTGAACTTGTTTTTTTTTGTGTTGATTTGCTTTTTTTTTTTGTTAAGTCTATATAGCCTAGATCTAAATATAAGATGAATATTATGTTTTGTTCTGTTGTATTTGAGTCACTGGTAAAATAGTAATCCTGTAGTAGTTTCTAATATTTAGGTGATTTTGGCCAATATAGTGCTAGAAAGGATGACATTGTGGCCCTCTTCTACTGAGCCACGGATAAAAGAATCGTCAAGAAGAAAGTCAAGCTGTAGTAGCCTTGTAAAAAAAAACGTAGAAGGAAATCCAAGTCTAGTAACTAAGTAGGCTAGTAGTCGGTCGACCTGAGAGTTGTTACAAGTCTAGTAACTAAGTAGGCTAGTAGTCGGTCGACCCGAGAGTTGTTACAAGTCTAGTAACTAAGTAGGCTAGTAGTCGGTCGACCTATAGAGTTGTTAGAAGATTTTAGAAAAGTAGCGATGTAAAGAGAAGTGATTAGGTCACAGTAGAAGTCACGTGAGAATTTAAGCAATTATAAAAGTCTGTATGAAGTAATTGACTAGTTTTTTGTGTGCTCGTCTTTAATAGTAGTTAAGTATCTGGGCAACAAGCTGCTAAGAACATGTAGATTTCATTTCACATCAAGACATATTTCATTGTATATTTCATAGACAAGATATTTTGGGTGTTCATGGGCGCCCGCATGATTTTTTGCAGGGGGATGCAAGTTACCGCCTATGGCTCAAAGTCGTAGCTTCAATTTTTTCCCCCCGAGCATATTAAAGAAAAGAACTGGTGTCCCCTCGCCCCCCCCCCTACCTATGTGATATTAATTTCACTGTAAATGCATGACGCGTAGGACGTATTCATCTTCTTTTTTGAAGTAACGTCTGTATGATATAAGATAAGTAGATAAATAGGCCTATTTGTTTCATGCTCTTGCTTCGTTTTAGGATGTCAACAAAACTGGTTGAACTGAGCATTAGTATTGCTTGAAAAGAGAGACGTTAATGAAGAAACTAACAAATCCAGATACGGACTGTAAAGCAGTGTTCTTTAATAATCCCAAAATCCAAATACATGTTTTTTGCTTGGTGTGTCTCATGTCAACTACAAATTATCGGCAGCACTAATTCATTACCTAGTTTGTCTGCCAATAGTCTCGCCTTCCTCAAGATGCCATCCCTGAAGTGTTCCTAATCATGGTCAGTTTGGTTTTTGATTATGTCATTATTGTGACTGCTAGTGTGCTTTTGAGCGGCCATTTATGCTAAGATGGACAGACTGCAACGTACAACACGGAAACTGGTTCAAGAACAGATGAATAATTGATTCCAATTAAAACACACATCAGAAGCACACGAGAAGCAGGCACTGATTACACATAAAGCAGTTTGTCTGGTTTCACTTATAGTAGGCCTAACTATTTTAAAATGCACCAAACATGTTGTTTTGTTTGTTCGTCAAATGTTTTACATGTTTCGGATGTTCCTTCAGAGTTGAAGATAATTACTTCCTAGTCCAAACCTCTCGCAGGACGACGGGGGATGGGAGTGTGCAGGGTTTGAACCCTTGACCATCAATAAATCTGAACGACAATCCAGCACGCAAACCGCACGACCAGGCAGCCATCCAACTCAAAGATCTTCTCAAATTGACAGCTGCCTAGAATTTTTCCTCCAGGACAAAAAGAAAATAACATTTTATCATATTCTAGGCCTTTACTAAATATAATGATAGCTATAATTATGTGCAAATGAAAAAAAAATCGTCACGACTACGTGCTACAGAATTTTGAATTGCAAGCCCATAATAAAGCGTGCATGGTCGGACATGAACTACAGATTAGCTTATTCCAGTATATTACAATTATATAGCTTATCCTCATAAACTTTATTTCAGGGAAATCACTACATGCCAAGTTGCTTCATATCAGAAGTTAATTGATTTGAAGGTGTAAAAAAACATGACAACTCTCTCGCGCGCTTAAAGATTGCACGAAACAGGAAAGGCTCGAAATTAACTATCAAACAATTTACAGCCCAGACACCAGAACATAACATCTGGCATAGGTTTCTGTCACATACTCGTTAGAGATTCAATGTGGCATGGAGTGAGTTAATAGTCATTTGACTATCTCGTACCTTATTTACGAAGAAATAATTGGTCTGTACTCGACCACGGGGTGAAAACCTAAGTTACCTTTTGGACTCCTGTGAGTGAAGAGATGTATGTATGTATTGTGTAAGAGATACGAGATGTAATATAAATGGGTTCTAAGTGATGTATTTCCATGGCTGGAGTTGCCAAGTTATTATGCACTATTTTATTATGATTATTAAATGTTTTGTCTGTTGAGACGATGCTTGCTTCTAAATATATGTGTTGTGGTCAAATTACTCAGTGAACATAGTGGCATTACGCAACGACAAAATTGATCAGGATAAAGTTATTTAATGTTTGCACAAGGAACATTCTAACAAGGTCAGAAGAGGCCCTAATGCTATACAAATAAACATTCGCGTTATCAGCACATGTCAAAGATATGACAGTTTCGAAACAGCTTATGGACCTGATGTAATCAGAAGAAAAAGGGAACATTATTGAACCCCCAACCCCCCCTGGCTACGCCTATGCCCAGTAGTGGTCTTAGGGGTGGCAAGTGGGACAACCTTTCCAGGCCCCGCGATTGGAGATTCCCTAGCACTGTCAGCTTCGAAAACCAGAACACTTCTCATATATACTCAATATCTTTGGAAATCTTTCCAGGCATCTTTATAATACCAAATACTATTTCTATGTAAGCTCTTAACATGACATAAACTTCAGCATCACGAGGTTTCTGTAAATCCCGTTAAGTGTGTGACTTTCTGGTTGGATTTAGCAATGAGAATGTCAAATGGTAGCACAACGAATAACGTGATGCAAGAAAAATTAGAAAAGTAAAACTGCTGTAGCGCGCAGTCTTAACAAAAATTCTAGCGATTGTAGAGCACCTTTAAGAAAACAACACCGCATATAATGGGAGAACAGAGAAACAAACGAACAACGGTGATAGCCGAAGTCGACCCAACCATGCAAGTACATCTTCGAAGAATTAAGAACGCCGAGACTCACGGCCATTACATCGGGCATAGGATTCAAAACGAGCATATGAACATTATGGCATCAGAAGTAAAATGGAACATTATTGATAAAATCAAACTTGCAAAATATTTTACAGTCATTCTTGACTACACACCTGATGTTAGCCACAAAGAGCTGATGTCCCTTATATTGAGTTTTTTTGGATGTGTCCTGATGTTGACAACTTAACAGGAAAGGGTTTGTCATGGCGCTTCTTGCTGCGCTGGTGAACCTTGGTCAGGACATCGCCGATTGTCGTGTCCAGGGATACAAATACAATGGTGTAAACTTGAAGGGAAAGCACCAAGGAGTTCAAGCACACAATATTCGCATCAACAATCGACCTTTTGCGCTCTTCTTGAGGCGACCATAATCTTAACCTTCAGAGTGTGTAGCAGAAATATTATTATGTAGTTTGTTGATTGTTCATGAACAAATGTCTTAATCATTAGTTACGTTGATTAAACTTTAAGGCAAAATATTTCATAAAGTACATTATGTAATGTAGTCAAACGGCCAATAGTACAGTACATACGTAAGGTACTATGTTTAGTAACAAAAATAAGACCTACAGCATTAGAGGCGGACGAGACATTTAGTGATGTGATGTGGTATGGATATATATCCTACACTTACGGCTTAGGGCCCCACGCACTGCTAAGGCCGCCTCTGCCCATGCCTCCTTCAGTGAAGTCTAGTAGGGCGTCGGCGCCGTAGGCGCCATTATCCCGTTGATGGTTAGAAAGGCTGCTTTTATCCAACCACCAGGCCTGGACATGGGGCTCTTCACCCCTGTCCTGTCTGAGGCCTCCAGAGTGTCGAAGTCCGACAGCCATCATCAAATACAAGGCAGGACTATTACAGTAGGCCTACACACGAAAGTATCTTTTATCCATAAATTGTGTGAAGTCACCTTCCAGGAGCTTCTTGTAAACCAGAAGACCACGGAAAATCTGTTATAAGTTATAAAATGGTTTCGTTTTAATAATTTACACCTAGGATTAGAGTGGGTTCTATGACAGTGCGTGGCTCACTGCGGTCGCATAGGTTGCAGTGACCTAAGGCAGGCTCTGAAAAATATCAGCGTATGCTACTCACTGTATAATAATAAGCTTTTTTTTTTTTTTTTACATAAATTAATTACCCTTTTTAACATCGTTTACCGTACTTTCAAAATACAGCAAGAGAAATAAATAAATAGAAATCGCTATATAATGACAAGCGTGAGAGACATAAAATGCTTGGGCTTGTGATAGCTACATATAAAGAGGCTCGAGGTTCTCAACATCGGACTCAGAGTTGTGCTTACTGAGCAACTAAAATCATTATTGAAAACATTTTCCCTGGATACCCCCCCCCCCCCCCCAAGTGATCCTGAAAACAGATTGGACCATATAGTGCTCTGAGCATGCTATAAGCATGAAAAATGCTCTTAATGCTCTTTTTGAAAATAAAAACTATTTAAAATAATATATATGGAATCTGGTCTAGCAATTCATAAAAGCTATTTTTTTAAAAATCTCAATCCAGATCTTGTTCTATAAAATAGGCCTACAGACGTAGGTAATTCAAAAAAAAAAAAAAAAAAAAGAATTTACTCAGAGATTGTAATAATTCATAATTCAGTGACAATGAAAAGTAACATCTATTTAGCACACACACAAAAATGGATTGCAATAAATCTTATAAAAAAAAAGAACTATTTTATTGTGGTCTAAATTATTTTGTCTACCATTAATACATCTGTACATAATGGGTGTTTCTCATTTTTAGTTGGCAGCACTTAATGATGCCAAAATTATTTTTGATAAACAAATCTGGATTTATTCTTGGCCAGGAAGAAACAACAAGGAATGTCGCGAAAAATAATTTTTGACGCTCACATTCATGATTACCTAGATCTATCTAAAATCAAAAATGATTTTAAAATGACTAAAAAATACTAGATCTAAATAGAATCTAGATCTACTTTAAATTAAAATTAAAAATAGCTTACCCACAAACTTCAGCTAATTCTTTGACAGTTTCTTCGGGCATACCGGTTGCAAACTGAATGTTTTTAAGTATTTCACTTTCGTCTTCTGTTTTTTGTTGTATCCTTGTATGAACATCTGGAGGCCACGACTGCATAAATGTACGTGGATTGACAAAATCGCAAGGTTCCATGGTTGGTTACAATGTGTTTACACCTACGCCTACAGTACAGTAAAGCAAGATACACCTCTTTAAAGCATACAAAATTTCGTTTCGCTTCCTATCGTCCTGGATCTATTTTTTTGTAATCCTGTATATCTGCTATATATTATTACTAGACATATGTTACCCGCGACCCGCGGGTCTTTATTTGCGCATTACTGTCGATATAGTCACTGAGAGTGTTTTGTAAACAATTAAACGAAATAATAATGTAATAAGTAAAGGGAATGTGTCAATGTAAAAATAGTGTGGATGAAGCTATGAAATCAAAATAGCTAATAGGCTTAAATCCATTTTTTTTTCAAATTAAAACATTTGCTTGTAGGCCTACATATATTTGATTAAAATTTGAGATGAATAGACTAAATTTTGTATGTTCATGTGTATAAAGTATATATTGAGGTAGACATAGATCTAAATCTACACTAATCTAGAGTTAAACATTGGCTTTTATAGAGTTCATTCTGTGCTGTGCATGCGTGACCTTTTTTCATGAATGAATATAGGCCTCAACACGGCTACGCAGCTTTAGCGAACAGCGAACGAATGTATTAAAATGCTTTAGAAAAACAAATTTGAATGTTAATTTGATTAAAATATGAAATGAATGGACAATAATTAGTATATTTATGTGTTAAAGCACAAAACTATCTTTGCGAAAAGAAGTTTTATCATCTTAGAGTTCAATAAGAGTTTTTGACCTAGGCCTAGGAATAGACTCAGTAGAGAGATGTGTTAATGTGTAACCATTGGTAATGTCTAATGAAATAATGTTCGCCAGGAAATCTGTAGTCACAGATATCAGGAACTAATTTATGTAAAAAATGCTTTTGAATAATCTAGTGGATTGGATTTAGATGTATGTTAAACTTAACTAATGATCCTTTCAAGTTTTTTCTCTTTCGCTACGAAAATAAAATTAGGTTTGCGAAAATGGGATTACCCGAAGCCGATACATTCATATCTATTAAAAAACAAAAAGAGCGATAGCTTTGCTAAATGAATGGAATTATAAAGTGAACAATTAAACGACATAATTTTTAGTACGCGATTCATGAATGAATATAGATCTAGGCCTATCTCAACTCGGCTTCGCAGCTTTCGTAAACGAATGTAGCTTTAGAAAACCAAATTTGAATGTTTATTTGATCAAAATATGAAGTGAATGGACTTTAATTAATATGTTTATGTGTTAAAGTATAAAACTATCTGTGCGAAGAGAAATTTTATCATCTTAGTGTTGAATTAGAGTTTTAGATCTAGGAATGGGATTATAAAGTAACAATAAAACGAAATAATTTTTAGTACGCGATTCATGAATGAATATAGATCTAGGCCTTTAACTCGGCTTCGCAGCTTTCGTAAACGAATGTAGCTTTAGAAAACCAAATTTGAATGTTTATTTGATCAAAATATGAAATGAATGGACTTTAATTAATATGTTTATGTGTTAAAGTATAAAACTATCTGTGCGAAGAGAAGTTTTATCATCTTAGAGTTGAATTAGAGTTTTAGATCTAGGGATGGGATTATAAAGTAAACAATTAAACGAATTAATATTTAGTACGCGATTCATTACTGAATTGTCTAATGAAAGAATGTTCGTCAGGAAATCTGTAATCACAGATATAAGGAACTAATTAATGTAAAAAATGCTTTTGAAACACAAAATTGAAGGTTAATTTTATTATATAATGAAATCAATGGATCTTCTTTTGTCTTTTCATGTGTCAAAGTAAAAAACTATCTGCGCAAAGTGTATTTCTTAAAATTAGATCTAGGTCTAAATCCTTTCCATCTTTTCTCATGTCAACATTGTAGACATGGCCTAGATCCATAAAATACTATAGCTGTAATAGAGTCGGACAACTTTATTTTTTTTTGAGGGTCTTAAGTTTGTTTTAGGGCTACAATACATACACTACGGTCTAAGTTGGTACCCAAGGAACATTCCTGCCTAGTTTTATCAAGATTGGTCAAGCGGTTTTGATGTCTATAAGTAACATACATACATACATACCCCTCACATTCTACTTTATAATATAGATTAAAAGAAAACGTTGTTTTTTTTTATTTGTTGTTGTTGTTGTTTGTTTTTTTTGGCAGTTAAAAAAAAACACAACATTTTATGAAAGTATTTGATAATTTGTGCTAGTGAAATGTGTTGTTTTTTTTTTTAAAGTTGTAGTTCTTTATATAGCCTATATTTTTCATGGCTAAATTATTCACATGCAGAGTAATTGTTTTAGATCTATCTAGGTATGTATTTTTAGGGCTAAATTTTTCATATGCAGCGTAACTGTTTTAGATTTAGGAAAGGCCCATCAGCGAAATGGCATATAAAGCGAACACCTCCCCGTAATTTTTATCCATTCTTATTTATTTCAAAAGTAACTACAGAACTAATAAAATGGTATTACAAAGACTCCATTTTTCTACATTTCCCACATATTCACTTTCGTTTTCCCTCATACAATAAAGCATAGCTGAAGGTCAAAGTTGACATGTATGGAAATTTCATTCTCAAAACGTTTCCGGATAAACGAGAATAGGTCCGAACTTGAGGCGATTTTAAAGCACCAATGGACATTGGCCGAAAAAGATTTGCACATTGTACTTCTAAATAGGTGAGGAAATAGTTAACTATAATAGCTAAGGCTATTTATTCCGTTGAAAAAAATATATTATGGGGTGTTCGCTCAAAATGACCTTTTTACCTGAAAACCTATTCAGCGAAGCCCCTATAATAAGCTTTAAAAGCCATTTAATTATAACTTAATGACTGATTTAATCTGTTTTTCTTTTTGTCTTATCTATTGTTATTGTTTGTTAACTGAAATATTAAAATAATAGGCCTATTTTTAACCTTAACCCAATGTCTTCAATTTCGAAGATTTAGGATGAGTGCATTACGTGTTTCACATGACTACGCCCAGTTACGACCAGCATATTTCTTTCCGTCTAAAATGTTTGACTCGCAGCTCTCCAACAGTCTCTCAGATGTCATATGCTGGCAGTTACTTTCCTCTGTGGCAGTGAGGGTGAAATGACGCTTCAATTGATCTTAACAGCGCTTAGGCCTATACAGCTAGCTTATACGGGGTGGGGGGGGTGACCTCTGTTTTGCCGTCCTCCTTTTTTTAACTGGCTGGTTAACCTCTCGTTACTAATTTATGATATTAATATGTGTATAAATGTTTAAAAGATCAGAATTCATTTTCACAGGGTTCCCCCACCATTCTGAGATAAGGATTTCAGGAGATTTCCAAGAGTTTTCCAGGAGAAAATATTCGATCTCAGGAGCGGGAAAAAATGCGAACTATATATTTAGTAATAAATATAAGAATTATCTTCTATTATACATGTATAAAATTACAAGATCTCTCCTGAGCCTTTCGTCTCCATGCCCGAAACCCAAGCTGTTGTAGATCTGCCTCCCATACATCATCAATTCGTCGCATTCGGGATCTGCCTTTAGGTCAATCAGCGCGCGTGTGTGTATGTGTGTGTGTGGGGGGGGGGGAGAGATCGAGTTCATGGTGATTAAGTGCACTGAACATGTGTTCTTAAAAAAAAAAATAGTCGCAGTAACGAGAGTTTATGAAATGGAGAGTAAAACGACGTGGACTAGCCTATAGTCCTATAGGGAGGAGGCGAGATAGAATTTTGTAGTTTCTTTCTTTTAAAAATATTTGATCGCAAGTTTCGTAGGCTATATATAGACATCAGTTCCAAGCAGAGAAAGGAGATGTGGAGCACAAGAAAAGTGAAAAAAAAATTAGGCCTAATGCCCAATTTCCTATATTTTAACATGCTATTTCGCTATTTTTTACGGCCTTTCGCTCATTATGACTCCCGCGAAAATTGCGTTCGCTGATTAGGCCCGACCCCTACCGTAAGTTGACTTGAATTATAAATTTAATAGCTGATTTGGAAAAAAGAGTCAAATTTAGTTTTATCGCCCAAAAGCTGAGGATTCCGCAGATGTTTTCATTTTTTTAATATGTTTAACCATTGCGTAGTTATAAATTGTAAACTAAAAACTGGCACAAAATTTAAGCGTTCGCCATTGGTCCTTTCCCATAGATCTATTTCCAGATTTATCGTTTATACCAATCACCAATATAATTACCAATATAATCAATTATTATTTCTTACGTTTTTATTTAGGTTCTGTTATGCCACACCTCCGTATTTTTTTCCAAATATTAAAATATAAACTATTAAATTACAACAATCAGTTTAGTTAAGAACATCATCTATGCTTGGAGTGAACAATATAAGATATAGATTGGCTGTAAATGTACGAAATATTACATTAAGTGAATCAAGAAAATTTAAACATTAACAAAATTGAAGAATGAACACATGCAATTTTAACCTAAAATAATACTTATTTTACCATAGGCCCTATTATAATCTATAAAATAAATTTAAAAATATCTTTTTATCTTATCTTATAGATTATATATATACAGACGTACGTTACTTAAAAAAGAAGACTTTCTATTCATTTCATGTGGCAATCTAGTCATGCATGTTAATCAATTATGTCTCATCCATAGATTCTCTGTGTTGTGTGTGTTTGTGTGTCGCTAGGTTGTTGTTTGGGTCTATGAAGATGTCTTGATCTTCTAATAAATAAAATATATAATTAAATTGGTTGTTCCGGATTTTTTTATGAAAAATAGTTTAACTCTATTTATGTAAAATCGCACTTCTCTCTTACACTACATTTAACTTTCTAGCTAAAACGTTCGAAAATCTAATTATCGTTAATATTATGCTCCGATTTTTAAGGAAAACAACTTCCTAACACCAAAGTATGGTTTGTCTGGTTGCTTAGATGACTCAAGCCCCTTGGTCACAGACTGAGGTGCACAGATACAACCCACCCAGTAACATTACCGTTTGGCAACTGTAACTTCTTGTTAGCCCAGGCTAGACATGACCTTGGGCCCCGCCACACTAACATAATACTTATATTCTCTTGAATCATTCCAGACAGCATTGAGACCACCCCTGTCCCTAACAATACATAATTACCTTGCTTTAGTTGTAGAATGAAAGGTGAGCAAACAGTTAAAAGTTTCTATATAATTCACTTGGAGGTGTGGTGGCTAAGCAGTTAAGTGCTTGGCTGCCAAACATGAGTCTAGGGTTTGAAGACTGTTTTTTTTTATATTAGGCACTTTTCAGTCCAGCCAGCTCAAATGGGTTCCTGACATTTAGTGGAGAAAAGTAAAGGCGGTTGGTCATTGTGGTGGCCACCTGACGCCCTCATTGACCATAAGACACAGAAACAGATGACTTTTATATCATCTGTCATACAGATCGCAAAGTCTGCAAATGGAACTTTACTTTAACTTTCCCAAAGGCCTACTCTACATTAAAAAGCTTCTCCCGTTTTTTGTCTATCATTCACTTTGTCTTTGGAATGGTTTCTTTTTGGTAATGATTGAATATTGAAGTCAATTAGATTAGTTGACTAAGAGTTTGTAGAGGGTAATCACTGACTAGATCTTAATAGCATTTCCTGTCAAATCTTTTTTTTTTTTTGTAATTTCATCGCTGATTAAAATTCTTCTTGTTCATTTCAAGGTGTATTGAGGCCAGCACAATGACCTGTTGCAGTTACTTCCCTTTACCATTAACTTTCAAATACATTAATAGTTATCTCTTAATATGAATTCAGTAATTTAGCACAGACCAGTTACAATTTAAACAAAAAATGAATGCCACTTTGATTACAAGGTATACATATACATCAAAATGAGTCAATCAAATCAATGTATAAGAGGCACAGCTTATTTAAACTTTTTGGAATGTCACAATAAAACTGAAACTGCTGCAAAAATAAATATTTAGTTAAACACTAACGTACATTGGTAGTCCTGATATTACTTTTAGTAGTAGAAGATTGTGTAGAATCAAAATAACTTGATTCATTTAGATCAGGGGTGGGCAAATTACAGACCGCGGGCCACATGCGGCCCGCAGAAACCTACAGAATTCAGGTGAGCCCACAGATAAAACATATAAAAATGCCAATATATTAAAAATAAATAATTTTAAATAATTATGATATTTAAATATCTTCTTGTACATTATGATGAAGAAGCTAAATAAACATTGTCTGTTCATATTATTCTAAAAAGTTTAAAGCAAACGAAGATTATGCTTATTGGTAATATTTCGAAACACTCAGTTAAAGACACACACTCAGACCGGTATTTAATAAATTCTATGAAGAACTGTGTTGAAAGTGTTGGGTTGGCTTGGAACAAGATGTCCAGTGTAACAACTGATGGAGCCCATGCTTTGACTGAGAAAAAGATTTTTTAAAATAAAGAACAATATCCCAAATTTAAATTCTATACGGAGAGGTTGCATCGGTTGCATTGAATATCAGACATATTATTGACCTAATCATCTCAGCGATCAAACTTATCAGAGCCACAGACAGTTCCGAGAAGTACCACGTGGGCAAGGGACTTAAAAGAATATGGGGTCTCAATGGAGATTTTTTTTTCCTTAAGGGACATTGACAGAGGCTGTCTTACTAATGTTTCTCATGAAGAGTTGCAATGGGCTACTTGCACATCATGAAATTTATGAGCATCTTTTCAAGCTTTTCCATTTCTCCAGGCAAGCAAGTGAAAACAGGTTTTATCATTTTCCTTTGCTGAAAAGTGAAACTATTTCTAGTAAAATGGTTGAAAAGAACAAGACTTCACCATTTAGTACAGAAGCTGAATCAGCTCCCGAGGAAATACTTCCTACAAATTACGACCTGAAAGAGAAGTTCTTCCGCGGGAGTTTTAAGGGTGCCAGAAGCTGTATTTCCACACTTAAAAAAACTTGATCCCTAACAATACATAACTAACTTGCTCAGTGATTAATTATTATGGTACATTTTAAATCCATTTCTATGAGGGTAGGTTGACTACTTTCTGAAAGTGATGGTGTATAATGACTCTCAATTACGTTACAACTTTTGACAAGTAGGCCTAATTCGATTACATCATGACACTAAACTTCTTGAAAGTAACTATCGTGTGTTTAATTTTAACAACAAGCTATAGCTTAGCCTTAGGGCCCCCATTAGTTTAAATACATTTTTCAGTCCCCTTGCTTCTCAATGCACTTAGTTCTTCGTTGCACATCTTCGTGAAGCTCTCATGATGGAAAGTTTCTGGTCAACCCTTAAAGTGTTTAGCTGTTTTACAATGAGTTCAAAATGAAATTACAATTCTGATGTTTAGAAATGTTTGAAAGTCTTCGGTGAATTTCGGACACTGGTGCACTATCCTACCACAAAGACAAAATGCTCACTGAACCTGCTCATGGTTAACAGCACGACAGCAACAATGAAACTAAGCCTAGCAGGAACTAACCTGAGCAGATGTAAAAACAGTCAAACGCATGCGTCCTCTTTGCTTCATCAACATAAAGAACAATAGAACAACATTACAGATCATAGTTGACTTACTGTCGTATTATGGTTCAATAAAAGAACAAACTAATGAGTATTTTTTATAGGAATTTTTTTGGAGTTACATGACACCCTCCTTGACCGTATTCCTTGACATCATTCGCCATATAGAACGCAAGGTCTGAACGGGATTTTTGTTTAAACTTTCACCAAATGAGCTAAATGAATTTCTTGATATGCGTAGATCTAATAATTAAACATTTCTATATGCAAACTATTGCAAACTACCTGTCTTTAGCGTAACCTACATCCTAAAACAAGACAACTTTGATAGGCCTTTACACGCACCTGAAAACATTCTGTTTGTCTACTACTTATATTTGTTTCATTAAAAAGTGCCGATTATAGTGAAATATAGTCAAATATCAAATATGGTGTGCCATAGATTAGTTCAATTCTGCTTGGAGTTGTTTAATTTAATAAGGTCTTCTTATTTGCCCTTTTATGAAATTCAAAGTGTTAAATAATTGAATCCATAATAATAGAAGATTTTAAGAAGATAAATATTCCATTTCTTCGTACAATGAGTTTGAATATAGGATACAGAAATGTGTGGGTTTTTTTTTCTTTTTACAGCGAATTCTTTGAAATCTAGAGTTGCATTTTATCTCTGAAGTGTGAGTAATCTAGAATTTAGCCAGGGCATAAGGTTGCATTTATTTATATAAACATTGTCCGATAACACGTGACATGAAGATGCATTTCGCGTTACAAACAGGGGCAGACAGGCTATATGGGCATTCGTGTCAGGTGGGCCGGTACCCAATTGAGTCGGTAGAGGTATATTTATAAAATCAAAATCTAGATGAAAAAGTAAGACATAATACTTATTTATACTGGTAAGGTATCTTATACATCTGGACATAGATCTAAAATTAAAACAATCACAGCATAAATATTATATATAAGGCCTATATATATATGACATAGATCTAGATCAAAACTCTAAACAAACAATGTGCATTTGAAAAATTTTGCAGTAGAAATATATATTTACAACTACAATTTATTTATCAAATTGTTTTTTGTTGTTTTTTTTTTTTTAGATCTGCATAAAATAAAATCGTTTTCTTTTTAAAAAATATAGTTAGATTTGTAAAAGAAATGTTTATTTATAGTTTCGAAATGACACGCCTCCCCCCGCCCAAAAAAATCTAGCTAAGTTGCTGATCAAGCCTTGACAACAAAGAATGTCGTGAAAATGATGCGGGGCGCTGATCTACAGGATTACCCTATTTTTACATAAATAAATGCAAATACAAAATATGGAACACCTTATTTTATCTTTTATTTATTTGTTTATGACGGGTGGGCAAATTACGACCACACTTACAACATAGCGCTGGTTCTCAACCTTTTCTGCTCGGCACCCCCTTTTTACAATTCCTCACTATGCCGCGAATTGTAAATATCTGATTTTCATTGCCAAAGCTTTATGTTTAATCATGAAACAATATGTTATAATCAGTTACAAAATATCATATTCTTGAATTATACAATTCTCTAAATCATCCAATCACAAATTGATAAAATAATAACTTTAGGACATGCATTTATTTATCTTTCTATTTCTTACTTACATTATCCACATTTCATACAAGTGTGACGATTTTCTGTATTTAGACTTGATAATGAACAGGCTGTTATGCATATAATGCAGCGATGCCCAAACTACGGCCCGCGGGCCAGATGACGTGCTTCTAACCGGCCCGCCAAAACATTGGAACAAAATGTAAAAAAAATATGTAAATGATTAGAATTTTGGTGCAAATATTCTCTTTAAGTTAGGATTCTCACTCTTTCTTTCATGAATTCCATATTTAGGTTTGGTATTCTAATATTCATAGTAAATATTTTTGTTATTGTAAGAACACAAGTGTTGTTTTTTTAATAGAGACAAAACTTGACAGTTTTTTTTTAATTCTTGGAAAATTCGCTACTGTCTTGAGCTAGCCGTGTTCTTGACACCTTGTGTGTTCAACACAGAGCATCTTTAAAGCAACATTTTAGGTCGTGTTCTTTCGATATCAAAGTGATTGGTATCATATTGTTTAATGTTTGTGATTTAATAAAATGGGAGAGCCTAACAAAAGAATAGTGGACTCTGAATGTAGAAACTTTCAGGAAAAGTGGACAGATCTTTACTTTTTTGTGGACTATGATAGTAAGCCAACACGTTTGGTTTGTAAAGAAAGTGTAGCTGTTTTTAAAGAACATAACATTAAAATGCATTATGAAATCAAACACATAAACACATATGGTGACATTCTTGGTTTGAGCTGCGAAGACAGATTGTCAAGTTACGACTAGAGATTGGGGGATTGACAAGAATATTTTACAAAAAGAGACAAGAAAATGAGTCGGCGATAAGAGCCAGTTACAGAGTAGCTCACATCTTAAGTAGAGCAATGAAGACTTTTTCCGATGGCGAATGTGTAAAAATGCTAGCAGTGATGGAAGAAATGTGTCCTGAAAAGAAGAATGCAGTAGAAGCTGTCAGCCTTTCTCGCATGACAATTACAAGTGGAAGATATGGGGGTAAATCTTCATTCACAATTAAAAGACAGAGCAGCAGAATTCGAAATGTTTTCTATTGCCGCTGAAGAGTCCACTGACATAACTGATACCGCGCACCTCTTGCAGTTCAAACAGCAATTATAACAGAGAAGTTGGCAGCTATGAGGAGCATGCATGGGACTAGAAGTGGAGAAGACCTATTCAAAGAAGTGTCAACCATCATAGAGGACCTTGCACTTCCTTGGAATAAATTAGTACTAATGATGGCGCTAGAAATATGCTTGGATGTCACAGCGGACTGACAGCAAAAGTTATTTAAATTTAAAAAGTTGTCAAATGGAACTGAACCCCTGCGGCTTCACTGCATCATTCACCAACAAAATGTCAGTAGAAAGGTTTTGACTCTGGACCATGTGATGATGATTGTGCTCAGTACTGTACATTTCATCAAATCACAAAAGCGTCGAATCACAAAATTTTCAAATATTTCTAACAGAAATAGAGTCTGAATATGAAGACGTTCTATTTCACAGTGAAGTGCGGGGCTGGTTAAGTCGAGGAAAGGTGTTAAAACGTTTTTTTGATTTGAGACACAAAATTGAAATATTTATGACGGAAAAATAAAAAAAAGTACCACTACTGAACGACCCCTCATGGTTCTGGGATTTGGCTATTTTATGCGATACCACATCACATGTAAATGAACTCAACACCAAAGGTACAAGGGAAAGACACATTGATTTCGCATGTGTATGCAGACATAAGCGTTTTCCAAACAAAATCGCAACTCTTCATTTAACAGGCGGAAAAGGTGCATCTTGTCCACTCTCCAACCTGTACCACTGTACAAAATGATAAGCAGCTAAATATGTCTCTCCCAAAAGAAAGATTGATCCAATTTCTGAGGATCTTGATGAATAATTTCAGTGAAAGATTTGTGGATTTTCAGAATTTAAAAAATGAAATCCGTCTTTTTCAAAATCCGTTTGCTGCCGATGTGTCAAGTGCCCAGACCGATCTGGAACTGGAACTGATTAACTTACAAAGCCAGACATTCCTGCTTGACAAATTTTAAAGTGAGGCAAAGTATTGACTTCTACTCCATGTTATTTTCGAAACTTTTCCAAATCTTCGAAAACAAGCGCTAAGGATGATCACAATGTTTTCAAGCACTTATTTGTGTGAACAAACTTTCTCAATGATGAAACGGGCGAAAACCATGTTACGTAATCGCCTCACGGATGAACATCTAGATTCTGTGCTCCGACTTGGTGTTTCATCTATGCAGCCAGATATTCAGAAGATGGTTTTGGATAAACTTCATGTTAATTTATGTAAGTAGGTCTACAAATAAAACTATTAAAAATAGCTTATATATATATATATATATATATATATATAAAATTAATTTTTTTCTTTTTGGTGATATGGCCCGCGACACGAATGCCAAAAATTAAAATGGCCCGCAAACCAAATGAGGTTGGGCATCACTGAAATAATGTATTATTGGCTATTGAAGAAGAAGGTGCACAGACAAATTGAGACATGACTGCAAACGCTTGATCCAGATTTGTGTAGCCTAATTATAGAGACATTTTTCGCTGCATCTGTATTAATGAGTTCAATAAACTATTTCTGTCTCCTAAACATCTTCAACTTTGACTTTCATTGGAGTTCTGGCAAGTGCAAATGGAATGTTAAGTTTGGAAAGCTTGATGTGTTAGCAAATTTTTTTTTCACCAAATTATCAATTACACTTGATCTTTGCAGTGACCTTTTTTCATCGCTTTTTGTCATTTTAGTCAAACATTGTCTTCGTTATAACTATTCGACGATGAATCAGAAACGGAGTTCCGATGACTTTTGGTGACTCATTCTGTTGAAATTCAGATCAACATACTTCACTACTTGGAGCACCATCTCTGCAGACACCACTAAATACTTCACTACTTGGAGCACTATCTCTGCAGACACCACTAAATACTTCAATACTTAGAGCACCATCTCTGCAGACACCACTAAATACTTCACTACTTGGAGCACCATCTCTGCAGACACCACTAAATACTTCACTACTTGGAGCACCATCTCTGCAGACACCACTAAATACTTCAATATGCGGAGCACCATCTCTGCAGACACCACTAAATACTTCACTACTTGGAGCACCATCTCTGCAGACACCACTAAATACTTCAATATGCGGAGCACCATCTCTGCAGACACCACCAATATTTTGCAAACATATTTTACTCTTTTCCCCAAAAATGAACTTTTTTTTTTTTAACACATTCATATAATGTCGTAGATTTATAAAATCTTTGAATGGCCAACACTTAGATGCCAAACCATTCCACTAAACTACTGGGTATCCATGACGACAAAGTTCGGATGCTATCTATTAAAATGACATGACAGTTATTTCGGCTCCAAAGACTTAAAGACCTTTGTTACAAATGACATACTGCAGTTTTTCTACTTCAACTAGTGGAGCAGGAAGAAGAAACAGTGGTGCATGTCTTACAAGAGTGTCCAAGAGCTGCGGAGAGACAACTGAAGGGTCACTTGAACCGCATGGGAGCTCTGAGGCACTACGTTCAACAACATAGTTTCTTACCAGAGCACTACAAGAGGCCCACAACAGAGTTACTTACCAGAGCACTACGAGAGGCCCACAACAGAGTTACTTACCAGAGCACTACGAGAGGCCCACAACAGAGTTACTTACCAGAGCACTACGAGAGGCCCACAACAGAGTTACTTACCAGAGCACTACGAGAGGCCCACAACAGAGTTACTTACCAGAGCACTACGAGAGGCCCACAACAGAGTTACTTACCAGAGCACTACGAGAGGCCCACAACAGAGTTACTTACCAGAGCACTACGAGAGGCCCACAACAGAGTTACTTACCAGAGCACTACGAGAGGCCCACAACAGAGTTACTTACCAGAGCACTACGAGAGGCCCACAACAGAGTTACTTACCAGAGCACTACGAGAGGCCCACAACAGAGTTACTTACCAGAGCACTACGAGAGGCCCACAACAGAGTTACTTACCAGAGCACTGCGAGAGGCCCACAGCAGAGTTACTTACCAGAGCACTGCGAGAGGCCCACAGCAGAGTTACTTACCAGAGCACTACGAGAGGCCCACAACAGAGTTACTTACCAGAGCACTACGAGAGGCCCACAACAGAGTTACTTACCAGAGTACTACGAGAGGCCCACAACAGAGTTACTTACCAGAGCACTACGAGAGGCCCACAACAGAGTTACTTACCAGAGCACTACGAGAGGCCCACAACAGAGTTACTTACCAGAGCACTACGAGAGGCCCACAACAGAGTTACTTACCAGAGCACTACGAGAGGCCCACAACAGAGCTACTTACCAGAGCACTGCGAGAGGCCCACAGCAGAGTTACTTACCAGAGCACTACGAGAGGATCATGCTTTCCTGCCCTGCTATCATTAGGAGTTAATCCAAGGTTCAAGATGTCCAATAGGTTATGCATGGCTATACAAAATTTACGTATTAAGATTAAAATATATGGATGCGTTGTTCAACCTTTTACATATACATTTTAGTCCACATATAACAGATTTTACACGTTTGTTTGATAGTCCAGAGACGAGCACTGTTTATAAGAGCGGACATTATCCTTCACTTGTATCTTAATAACTAAGTGACTATTAACACTGACTCTTGACCTTTTAGACCAGGGGTGGCAACCTAGGGATCGCGAGCCAATTGCGGCTCTTTAGTTCCATACTCAAATAGTATTTATTTTATCGAATAAAAATTGAATCGATTAACTAAGATTAGGCACTCTCAGGCACTTGTACTTGTTTTTCACAGCACCCCTCCCCATGTCTTCAAATGTAACATATTTGCAGGTGGAAGAGCTCAATTTTCTCCTGTCTTATCACTTGATAGGTTGATATAGATGAGTTTTGCAACATAAAAGACACGGCAAAAGTTGGCTTTCTGTCAGGTATAGTCTAAGGATTGCTCTCGTGACAAACTAGAGAAGATTTAGCGAATGCCGTGCAAAAATGCCTTGAAGACAATAAGATCGATTTAAATAAAATCGTTTCATTAGCAACTGATGGAGCCAGAAGTATGACAGGAAAAAATAAAAGAGAATCTGCGAGTCTCCACGTATTTGTTACGTTTCACTGCCTACTCCGCCAAGAAGTGCTGGTCAATAGCACTCTACCATCGTCAGTTGAAAGAATTCTTAAACGAAATGGAGACTCAGTATTCTGACCTCCTTATTCCCAATAAAGTGCAATGACTTTCTTAATGTATGGCGTTGAAACTTCCAGCTTTGTGCTTAAATGAAATAAATACATTCCTAAATGAGAAAGGTATTAATCACCCTGAATTAAAGAACGACTAATGGTTGCAAAAATGTTACTTCTTATGGTGGATATATCAGCAAAAGTAAATGAGATGAATCTAAACCTACAAGTAAATGGAAACCTAGCCGATGTTTTGGTAGAAGATACGAGCGGTGGCTGAGCAGTAAAGCGCTTGGCTTCCGAACCTGGATCCCGAGTTAGAATCCTGGTGAGGACTGTGATTTTTAATCTCTGGATATTTTTTTTTTTTTGGCGCCTCTATATCCACCCAGCTCTACTGGGTACCTGACATTAGTTGGGGAAAGTAAAGGCTGTTGGTAATTGTGCTGGCCACATGACATCCTTGTTAACCGTGGGCCACAGAAAGAGATGACCTGTACATCATCTGCCCTATCGATCGCAAGGTCTGAAAGGGGAACTTGACTTATTCAGAGCGTTAAATGACTTCATTTTCACTTTCTAAAGCAATATCGCGATAAAACCTGTGCAACTGTTGACAGGAATTACTTTAGCACAGTTATTTTAAAAAATTAAAGATGAATTTGCTGAGAGATTTAAGCTTTTCAAAACCAACAAAACCATTCTAGCATTCATATCACTGGCGGATCCAGGGGGGGGGGCGGTAGGGGCGATAGTATAGAATTCACACAATTTGTATACGAATTTATTACTTATGTTAATAATATATACTAATTATTTATATTTCAACCTATTTTTAGATTATTTCGCCCCCCCTTCTAGTATTTTGGCCGATTTGCAGGGTCTGGACTGGGCGATGGCATAAAATCTCCCCCCCCCCACCATAAACTTTCGAGTGGGGGGGGCGGTCCTATTTATTTGCGGAAATCACAGCTTGCTAACAGAATCAATTAAATATCTATATGATTAAAACTTGTTATTGGTATTTTAACCGGTCTTCATATTATGTCGTTCATCTTTGGCCGATTGGAAGGGGAGGAGCGAATACCTCTACTGCCCTTCCCATCTAAACCCTTTGAGTGGGGGTGGCGGTCCTACTTTTATGGAGAAATCATAGTATGTGAACAAAATTTGTCGAATATCTATATAATATAAACAGGTGGAAGTGCGATACATGCAATCCCCTTCCCCCCATCGGACAAATCAATACTTTTTCTTTTTGTATTATAGTAAGAAATTACAAAATTTAAAAAATCTGTCACTAATATAATTAATATATGCTATAAAGTAAATTCTTATATCGAGTCGCCCAACCTCTATTCTTTTATGCAAAATGCAATCATTAGCAGAAATTATAAAAAGGAGCGAGGATTAATCGTTTTCATTTTACCGCCCTTCCCCTTTCCAGAGAGAGTTTGTGTAATTTCACATGAATTTATCATAACTATTTTAAGAAAGACTTTGCTTTGGAAAAGTTAAAATTCAAACGAAATTTTTCAATATAACCGTCACGGTTGAGATGAGTTCAAAAGCAAGATAATGTTTTCCTAGTCGACTTTTTCCAACCTTACTCTATCTCATATTTTTCTACTTAAATAAATTTAGGACTATAACTCATAATTTATGCTTACATTTTATTGAAAATTATTAATCGAATATTTTTTTTTCGGCGGCGGTCCTCAAAGCCTTAATCTAAATATGTTGGGTATTGTTAGACACCTTATTTATATAGGTTAGTTATTTAGCGACGCACCATAGAAGACGCATATTGAACGGGACTAGTGACGTTTGGGATATGTTGGGTTAGAGACCGGAAAATCAGTTAGCGATAGAATACTCCAGGGTAACGACGTGTTTAGTGACAGAGACTTCTACTCTGGCCTTTTATCAGAATAAATCCATGTGAACTTGTTCATCAGTGTTGACTACATCTCTTCACTCGTTAAAACAGATGTTGTTTTATTCTATATGTATTGTTGTTCAACTACACGGAATACACCCGAACAATTACACCCAAACGCTTGCAGAGTAATTGGTTGACTTCAAGACAGCCTGAATAAGCAACATCACAGTATCTTATCTTTTCAAAGAACAAATCGGTTGTATTTGCAATGTATTAAGGGACTATAAATTCATATTAGCATATATTTCCACATTATTCAAAAGGTCCTTTATAATAGAATGAATATTGAGCTGTAGGTCAGGAGAATGCGTTACTGCAGTGGAGAATGCCAAAAAACGCTTTTAGCGTCGGGGCTTCGCCGCGAGCCCCACTAATAAGTAATAAGCTGTAGATGTCAGGAGAATGCATTTCTGCTGTGAAAAATGCAACCGATAAAACTTACAGCGCCCTCCCAGACCCCCAAGCTTGCAAGAGAAAGGCCTCAACATGACTTTTTTTTCACCGTAGATTGAGAAACAGTCTTATTTTATTCTCATATATCGAATATATATATATATTGTCTCGAAAGGCAATGGATGCGCCCAAATGAGTCACTGGTTTTGGCTTAATCTTGAGACGGGGCAGAATCTGGTGTGGCTAATCAAGCCAATTCTAGAACGGCAGACTTTGCCACAATTCGTACATGTGTATGCCTCTGATTTAGGGCTAGCAGACAGGGCAGCTTTCTTTTTTTCCCTCTTGATTAAAGCCGCTTCAATTCTTTTGTTCTCAGCAAGGGTTGTCCCAGCACGCACAGTCTGTCTCCATGCACTCCGGTCTTTGGCTATGTTTTCCCACATACTTTCGCTGATGCCTGAGGCTCTCATGTCTCGCTTGCAGACATCTCTATATGTTAGTCTTGGGGGGCCCTTGGGTCTGACTTCTTCCACAAGCTCAGCATATAAGATATCTTTCGGGATTCTAACATCTGGCATGCGGGTGACATGTCCGAGCCAGCGTATATATATATATATGCTGTACCCACGTTTATGCATAGGGTTAGGGTTTACTGGGCGTTAGGGTTAGGGTTTGGAAAAAAATCGCCCCCCCCCCACTCCAAAGTTCTGGATCCGCCAGTGATTCATATTAAGCCCATTCAACACATATAGTAACGAAATTAACATTGAGCCATTTGGAATTGATACTGGACTTTAAAAAGTAATGCTTTGTGGAGTGGAGAATTTACAGAGTTGAAAAGCAAGTTTGAAAAGTTGGAGCTTCAGAAATGTATGTCCGTAACGCAACAAAAGTGGACAGCTTTCAAAGAAATACCACTAGATGAGGACTTATAGTCGACGCATGGAATAGTCTTCCAGATTTCTACAGTTAAGTGAAATGGTTGGCAACTGAAGTGCTAACTGTCTCCGGATCGACATATTCATGCGAACAATCATTCTCTAGCATGAATATAATTACAACTAACGTAGGAAGCCAACTAACAAATGAAAATTTAGAGTCGTGTTTGAAACTAAAATCAACTAATCTAGTCAAGTGGTTCCTTCTTAGTAGTCGTATTTGCCTTGATAACCTAATGGACCTGTTTTCTTTCGCCTTTCATACAACACAATATGAAACATCTTTTGTATCAACATTTTACCTAATACAATTAAGTAGTACAAAACATGCGCACTTAGACAGTTGTATTTAAACAGACGCCACACTTTAAAGAACAAGACTAGATTATTTAGATCACTGTCGAATAGAAATGTTATTCCGAGAAATATATATTATTAATAAAAATACTTTAAATCATCATTTAACACTTAGCCTGAAGCAGCTTTAGTCATTCTATACAGTGCCTAGGTAAAGAAGGCAATGGAGATATCACTTCTTTCTTTGCCTGGATGTTTCAGGCATTCTATGTATTTAGCACTTTGCCGGTAACATATATGTCTGTGGTCTCTACATTATTTTGTCACTACATTTGGGTTACCCGACAAAATAGCGCAAACAAAATAGCGCCGCCAAAATAGCGCGGAAAAAAATATTTTTCAGCCATTTTGCTAGAAATACTTTAGATACCATAAAATATTAATAAAGCCAATATTTTTTTTTATTTTAATGTTATCATTATTTTTCAATAATTTTGCAGGATATATATATATATATAAATATGCAAACATTAAGCAAGAATTATAATAAGCTTACTAATCCTGACACACCTAAGTTTGCCAATGTTGCGTCAAGATACGCCCTGGTTTGATCAAAGAGAGATGCCGCTGATAATCAAGATTTCTGATTATACTATAACCCACACACATCATCATATGCCTAAACTAAGAACGGGGTCACAACATTTCAAAAACATATTTTTTTACAAGTTATGCATTTTTAACATTGGTGAAAAAGGAGAAAGATACAATTTTAAAGTACTCTCTTTCTCTGCCGATATGACATCCTTAAAGATCTATTAATATTGAAGAAGAATGCTGCCCAGGACCTTCACTTACTAGAATCCGGTACTTTTATACACATTATATTACGTCGTGCGGTATTTTGTTGGGAAATTTCGCGCTAATTGTCGGCGCTTTTTTGTAGGCGCTTTTTTGTAGACGCTTTTTTGTTCACATTATTTTGTCAACCTACATTTGCGCTTCTGCAAATAATAGTTGTTGGAAGAATTTAATGTTACAACATTCAAAATGCACAAGGCCAACAGAAAACACAAAAAAATTAAAAGATTCCGTTTTACTATTTATTCTGGTATTTTTCACATTCAATGAAAAAGAAAAACAAAAAAACAATTGAACTAAAAAAAAAAAGTTTTGTTCATTGTTTGTACAAAGTTTTTGTTTCGTTTTATTTAGAAGTGTACGAGTGACTGTTTGTGTCATTTATTCAGATATATATATATAGAGAGAGATCTATTTGTGAAACGTTTTTGTTTTTCTAATTTCAAATTTTAAGATTTCATCGTCTGTTATTCTACATTTCACAACATTCTCCCACTTGATCTTTTCCTAAAAAAAATATTACTCTAGTTGCTAATTGCTCCAGTTACTAATTTGGCTGAAGTTTTCCACTGAAATAGAACTATATGTTTAATTTTGAAATGCAAGTTTGAAATAAATACTATGGAGAGATGTTCTCAGGACAAGAAATACAAATGATAGATTAAGAAATATATTTATAATAACAGGGACAAAAATATTATTGATAGATTAAGAAATAGATTTATAATGACAAAAAAGTTTCAGGAGACCTTCAGGTGCTTATCTAGATCTATACAGATAAAAAATATCATTCTAATACTTTGAGTGGGATCACTTTCTAAATTAATTTTACATTCAATAGTTTAACTGATAAGAAGGGATGTAACTCTACCAAATAATGTTCAGTGGAAGTCTCTTATTCAAAACAAAGTGTCACATGTCCCTCTTAGTGAATATCAAGTGATACTTATGGGACCACCTCTTCATTCTGGTTGACTGGATTGAGGTCATCACTGAGGGGTACTGTTGTATCGCTTTTCACAGGAGGTGCTTGAGTTGTATCTGCTAGTGGTGAAGTGCATTCATTCACCACACAATCATGAAGACATGTTTCATCCATGCACTTGGCCTTGCAAGTAGTTTCACAAAGACACCTAGAAAGAAACCAAACAGAGGAGTAATCTATGCGTGGCCGATTTCAGTTCATTAGCTGCTCATAAGAAAACATCGAAGAAATAAAGTATGACAAGAAGCCATCATTCACGCAATGCGTCTTTTCCCCTGGCTCTTCTTAAAAGGAGTTTAAACAAAGTACCCAGCTGCATGTCCCTTATGGATGTAATGTATATCTGTAGTACATATGTACGAATAAAATGCATTCCACTGGCAATTAATTAGCATCAATTAGTTTGGATCAGTGTAATAAAAATATCATGCATACATTTTTAACAAGCAAAAAGAAAATATCAAGCTCATCTAAGGGGAAAAACTCTACATTTATATAAGAAAATAATAATAACCAATAATTTATTGACTAATTGGTTAATTCTTTGATTGATTCATGTTTTGCTACATTAAACAAATAATTGTGTTAAGTTTCAACTTGGTCCGAAAATGGGTGTGGGTGAAATAACGTGTTTAGGAGCTCTACCAGACAGAGATTGAGTTGCTATTAGCTTTGTAAAAAAATGTAACAGCTCTATGTAAATACAGTGCTCTCTCATCGACTAGTTACAACAAACTTTCTTCTTTTTCTTCAACTAGAAAAATAAAGCAAAATATGAATTTTGTCTAAGGGAAAGAACTTACAATTATATATCTCAATAATGTAGACGTTATTTCCTTTATTCGTAAAAAAAATTACCAATAATTAATTGACTAATTGGTCATTACTAAGCTTATATTAACTCACTCTGTCTGTCTGTTAGGTAAAAGTTTGTACACGTTTGAGCATGATGGCGCGTCAGAACACAAGCAGTTGACGTAATTGTCTAAAAATTTAAAAAGGACAAAAGTGTTTGGGTGCCCTTTTATTGAACACCAGAAACTATAGTATTTCGTAGAAGTGAAATCAGGTAGAGACTAGTTTTCTTCTTCTTCATACTCATTGTTATGTTGGAGCGTTCAGATGACTAGACCAATACATGAGATGAACTGCGCAGTGGTTTCCAAATCAGGGAGCTCTCCATATAGTTTTCTTTCTATTGGGGTGTTTTGGGGCTAGTGTCTTATACGGGCCTCTTGATAAAGAGAGCAGTTTTGGAGGACGTGGTCGGCATTCTCTGGTGACATGAGACTAGCCGTATATTGCATATATTTTGAGATAGGTAACACTATTTCTATTGTTATTGTCTTGATATTGTTATTATGGAATACATCCTTTTTTTTTTATATTACTTTGTGTTGTTTGTTTGGAAAGTGGCGGGGGGCACAATTAACTGCCGGGCGCCATTTGTACGTAGGCAACAATTTAGACTATATTTTAATGTTCTACGAATCGAAATATTTCTAAATAGATTATGGTGAATCTGAGCATCAATGATGTATAAAAAGTGTACGCTGAATCAATAAAGTCATAGCTTATATTCAATGGATTTAATAAGAGTTATACACATTTCAAAAGGGCTAAGCTCTGAGCTTCGAAAGTATTAAATAAATGAATAGAGTGACGAATGTATAAATATTAACTACATTTAAATCTATCAGTCCTAAGTTGGAACGTAACTATCACCTGTTTTTAAAGCAGTCATTTTCACAAGCTGTTGTCGATCCAGTGCACAAGTTATTGTTCACCACTCCGCCAATTAACAGACAACGGCTTAAAACACTCGCATGGCAATTGGCTTTACAACTTTCCATGCAGTCTTGTAAGTCCTGGCTGAGAGTGATGGCAGCTATGCTTAAAGCTAAAACTGGCAATAATACTGCAGACATTGAAACGAGTTGGTGAGAAATAATGGCATGAACGTGTAGCATTGTTTTCAATAAAAAAAAAGTTCCCCTTTTAGACCTTGTGGTCTATAGGGCAGATGATGTAAAGGTCATCTGTTTCTGTGGCCTATGGTTAACTAGGACGTCATGTGGCCAGCACAACGATCAACCTCTTTACTTTTCCTCAAGGTACCCATTAAAGCTGGGTGGACTCAGAGGCGCCCTAAAGATCCCAAAATTTAAAATCCCAGTCTTCAACAGGATTCGAACCCGAAATTCCCAGTTCAGAAGCCAAGTTTAATGTATAATAATAAATAATTATTTAGTTCCAGAGGTAAAGCAGCTGGAATTGACAACAATCACCGGAAGTCCTAAAAGAAGGAGAAAGTGAAATAGTTGACCAACTGCATAAATTATTCAACAAAATTTGGTTCACAGAAACACCTCCCGGTGAGTGGAAAAAGGGCTTGCTAATAAAACTACCAAAGAGTGGCGATCTATCACAATGTGAGAAGTGGCGAGACATCACTTTGTTGTCTGTACCAAGCAAGATTTTCAGCAGACTCTTGCTAAACAGAATAAAGGGAGCATGCGACGAACACCTAAGAGAAGAACAGGCCCGATTCAGAAAAGGGAGATCTTGTGCTGACCAAATAGCAACACTCAGAATAATTGTAGAACAATGTGTCGAATGGCAATCTCCTCTTTATGCAACATTTGTCGACTTTGAAAAGGCTTTTGATAGTATCGACAGAGAATCTATCTAGAGAGTAATGAGACATTACGGTATCCCAAATAAAATAATAACAATAATTATAAACCTTGATGGTTTCACCTGCCAAGTAGCCCACTGTGGCAAGCTGTCAGACGAATTTCCAGCCACAACAGGAGTCAAACAGGGATGTCTTCTTTCACCACTCCTGTTCTTTCTAGTATTGGATAGGGTCACAAAAGAAGCCTGATCTAATTCAGAGAAAGGAATCCAATGGACTTTCACACAAAAGCTAGAAGATCTGGAATTTGCTGATGACATAGCCTTATTATCACACAGACTACTACAGACTACAGGATATGCAAGAAAATGTTACAGCTTTAAATTAGTAGGAAAAAGAGTAGGCCTCAAAATAAACCATAAAAAAGTACTTAAAGTAAACAATAAACAAATTAGAGACATAGAACTGGATTCTCAGACCATAGACCAAGTAGATAGTTTTATATACCTTGGGAGTGTAGTCAGTGTATCAGGTGGAACAGATGAAGACATTAAACGTCGTATAAATCTAGCGCGTCAGACATTTACACATCTAAAACCAACCTGGAAATCCCCTCACATCTCAAACAAGACTAAAATTAGAATCTTTAACTCTAATGTCAAGGCTGTCCTACTGTATGGTTCTGAAACATGGAGAACAAACAGACTTTCATCAACAAATGCCTGAGAATTATACTAAAAATACACTGGTACGACAAAGTAGAAAACACCAAACTGGGAGATAAGTGGGCAGACAAATATAGAGGTGCAGATCTTAGAGAGGAAGTGGAGATGGATTAGTCACACTTTTAGAAAAGGTACCAATAACAGAGCTAGGCAGGCCTTAGAGTGAAACCCCAGGGAACAAGACGTAGAGGAAGACCAAAAAGAACATGGCGACGCAGTATACTAGAGGAAGCCGAGAGGACCGGAAAGAGCAGGGAAGCCATAAAAAAAAACAGTGGAGAGTGACATATTTTGCTGAGGCCCTATGTTCCATGGGGAACTCAAAGGAATGATGTTGATGATTAAGTTCCAGATATAAAGTTTTCTCAGTACAATAACATTGATATCTGCTTGATAAACGTATTGGGGGGGGGGTAGATCTAGGATATTAGTTACACCTTCAAGAGATCATTCATTTTCATTGTACACTTTCGTCTGTAATGTAACATCCAGTCTTTATACATTTATTGGCATTACTTTTTTTTTTAAATGAACACCTGAAATTCATGTAGGCGCACTAATGGTCGTTAGACACAAGACAATTCCTATTACCAGATTTATTTCCTTTTCTTATAATAAAGTAGACATTTTTTTATCCTAAAACGTTTTGATAAGTTGTTTTTCTTTAAAATTAAACTATTAACATTAAAACACATTAATAAAAAAAATAATGAATACTTTAAAAACAAGAAAACTAGACTATAACTAATTGAACAAAACAAAAAATGTCCAACTTACAATTCATGATGACCGAGAAATCTTCAGATAATTTAAACAAGTAGTTTTCTAGTACAAGTTTCTTTAAGCCAAACAAAAGACCAACCTAAACGTACAAATGTATCTTACAACTTTCAAGTGAAGGACCCCACTGTATTTCTTTGGTTGACTTGGCTCACCCACTGGCTAGGTGAACAGCTGGTGCAGTGGTTTGTTAGTTCTCTTTGGAAACACTTCTAGTTAATCTAAAGAAAATAGGCCTAGTTGATTAGAATCATTCAAGTAGGTAGATTTTAAAAAATCCATAATTTCACCATCGTGATATTTCTATAATTTAAAAAAAAATCATATAAAAAGGCGTTTTTTATTGACCTAAATGATCCAATTAATTGATTTGTATTCTTTTTGCTGTATTTTTTAGTGGGAGTAGTTTCGCTGGTCTATAGCGTTGAGCCCGGCCTTGTGAAATAAGCTTTACAAACAATCAACAGAAATGAACTTTATTTCCAATCATTATTTCTTGGCTAAAGAAACAAACTTCCAGCCAGGCTAGCCCAACGAAACAACAGTTTTTATTTATGGAGGGTTGCAGCAGCAAATGTTAATTTTTCTTCACGTTTTAAAGTTAATGTCTTGAGTAGAAATTAGGCCAGAGCGGCCGCCCAGAGCAGACCATATTCGACAAGTCAACAAACTACTTGAAAAAAAAAAGCTTATATTAAGTGTATCAATTAGTTTGGCTCAGTCATGTAATTAGATTTGTTACATATTTAGACTAATAATTTAAAAAACCTGTGCGATTAGAAATATGTTTACCAATTGATTTTATTTAGCGCAATTTCATGCTTTTTAATACGCTGGGTTTTGGGAGTAAGAACTGGGTTATCGCTTTTTAAATGTATTTTTTTTTTAAATGGGAACGACCTGAATTCAAACTCGTGAGATAAAGCCTTCTCAGGTTACCCAAGCCAACACAGCAACCACACGGCTAGCTAGGAGCTTGTATAGTTATCTATTGTTTCTTTTTCATATTTGTGTTCACTAAGCCTCAGTCGACGACTTATAAAGGGAACTAATTCAGCTTATACCACCACTTCAGTCAAGTACAATCTCTTTTCCTTGTTAGATATATCAAACAAAATAATTAATTACTAATAGTTAATTAACTAATTGTTGTTGTTTTGTTTAAATTGATCCTTCTGTTTTCAGGTAAAAGAAATAATCGTGCAGAATTTCAGCTTGATTCGAAGTTGGGTGTTGAAGAAATAACATGTACAAACTTTTTACCAGACAGAGAGAGTGAGTTGTTATAAGCTTTGTAAAAAGCTAGCTGTGGCATTCATACTCTCCCGCCTTGACTACTATAACGCCGTGATAGCGGGTATACCCGATGACAAGATCGCCAAGCTGCTTCGAATTCAGAACAACGCCGCACGAACAGTCCTAAGAAAAACAAGACAAGATTCAGCTAATGTTCTCCTGGGAACGCTCCTTGACTTCCTGTGAAAGTGAGAATCGACTACAAGGTGGCCACACTTTGTCATCAGTGTATCTATAAAGAAATGCCCTTGTACCTTAGCAAACTGATCACTACATATGTCCCAAAGAGGCTCCTGCTCTCAATGGACTCAACGCTTCTGGCGGTGCCATATTTCTCCCTCAAAAGCTACAGTCTGCGAGCTTTTTTAGTGCACGGACCAAAGGTTTGAAACTCACTCCCCCATTGATCTCAGTCAGACATGCTACACTACATTCAAGAAGAACATTAAGATCTATCTGTTCAAAACTAAGATTAGTTTGTCATTTTAGCTCTCGTGTTTATGTTGTAATGCTATCACAGCGACCTGAGACACATTTTGTTTGTTAACAGCGCTCTATAAATTAAATTATTGTTATTTTTATTATTGTTTAAGTTGATTGTTCATACACACAACATCAACAACAACATGATTATAATTCGTATCTTATCTTATAAATTGCAGACTTTCCCTAAAAAGAGAAGATAACTTCGTCCTGAGCATATCCGCGTGTTAATCATCTTTACACCCTTTAATCTTTACTTGTACTGTTATATCATTGCGCTGTTATTGTGTTGTGTTTTTATCAGCTTTAGGGTGCTCTACTGTGAAGTTATTATGCTGTGAAGTTGCTCTACGATTAGTCCTAAATTTACCTATAGAACAGGTAACATAAGCAACAGCCTAGGGCCCCCCAAAAAAATTCCAGGGAAATTTTCAATTATCTTAAAGAAAGAGCAAGGGAAAAATTTCCTTCTGTTGATTACTAGGGGCTCCATGTCTCAGATAGTTTAGGGCCTTAGCAAGACTAAATCCGGTCCTGTCTACAGTGACATTACTATACTAGGGCGTTATCGTATTGTTACGTTACTGTCTAGAGAAGTTATTCTAAATAGAAGTTAATATACCGTGAAGTTAATCTACTGGGAACTTACTATACTGTGAAGTTTCTCTGCAATGAAGTTTATCTACTATGACGTTACTATACTGTAAAGTTTTACTGTAGAGCTATGAAATTGTAAAGCTATAAAACTGTGAAATTACTATATTTTGACATTTTTATAATGTAAGGTTACTTTACTTTGAAGTTACTATACGGTGAAGTTACTATTTATACTTTAAAGCTACTATACTTTGAAGTTACTAAACTTTGAGGCTACTACAAAATTACAAAAGTTACAAAACTGTGAAATTACTATATTGTGAAGTTACTATACTATGAGGCAACTACGACGTGGGATTACAGTCAATATCTTTACGAAATGTGCTTTGTAAGCTTCTTTAAGTGTTGACTCACAACTTTTCTTTCCGCCAGTTACAGCAACCTGCTCCACAAGCCATTCAACACTCGTTCCTGTATAATAGAAAGACTTAGCTTTTATGGTTGATTTATAACCAGGAACTTTTATGGTTGATTTATTACCAGGACTGCTTTCTATTTCATTTTGTTTTTAATTTAAAGCTGCTAAAATCAATCTTTACTAAATGAATTTATGAGACTCATAGGTGTATATGTTAGTGTATGTTGGTACGTGTTAGTGTGTTGGTAGATGTGAGCACTAGGTATATTCACAACCTTTCAGTAGCAGGTCTGCATAGTAACAAATCTTACTGGACACATTCGGTAGTGTAAATGCATAGGTATTAATATATTTAACATACGGACGTGATGCTTTCTCTTAGTAGTAAACGGAGTCAGATTTACTGCCCTCGGCTATTCACAAGACAGGGGCCTCCTCGAGAGTTTTGAAAATCCGAATTTCGACTGATCAGAAATGTTGACGTTGTTTTTTTTTTTTTTTTTCATACATTTTTTTTTACCGAAAATACTTTGGATAAATCTTATGGTTGGCAACACTCTTAGTTCAGAAGTGCCCTCTTTTAGCTCGTATATATTAATGCATCACTAGATTTCAGGCAGTGCATCAACCTAGTGTCTCACCCTCCACAATCTTAAAAAAAAGTTTTTAAAAAAATTAAAATAATAATAAATATAATCTTTATTATCCATAATGACATTCGTCTTACAATGTGTGCAATACACCAAACAAAACATTATAACTATAGAAAACGAAACTATGGATTATCACCAGACTTACTTATCATTTACATGTGACAAAGTTTATCTCAGATAGTTTCTATTTGTGATGGAGAAGTCACGAAACTTCATAAGTATATGTATATAAAGTATTTGTGAAGGGGGATTAAATGTACAAGCACTCTATTTAATTTTTCTAAAATATGTCATGCTTTTAGATAGAAGTATTAGTATTCATAAGTGGATTTTTATTCAAGCTTTGAAAAAAGTTAGAGGCTTCCACAAAA